>NC_000080.6:78619944-78932444 GCF_000001635.26 Mus musculus | reverse complement strand
TAAGAGTTTTAAGGCCACAGCTTTGACCAGATCTTCCAAGAGTACAGCAGTATGATGGTACAGAAATAGTTAACATGGTATTCAAAACCTTCCCTGTCATGCTTATGCCTGATTCTCCCAGTCTCAGCAACCCCCACCATCTGTGATCCTGTGGCTGCATCCTATCCAACAACTGCAGGTCTGCAAAGACAGCACGCATCACTAATATGGATGCATTTGCAGTGGAAGGGCCTTCCATCTGCACAGAACAAGCACACTTGTTCAAATCACAACAGAAGAACTTAGAAAACTGGGTCATTTTCTGAGCCCTGCTCGTTAGGGGCCCCTTGGTGTCACTTAGCTGTATGTTTCACAAGCTTCTAGCATTCTAGCTTTCTGTTTTTGGGCCTTTACTCCTAAAAAAAAAAAAAATTGTTTCAGGCTAACTCCAAGACCTTAAGGACTTATTCTTTTCAGTACACAGCAGAAAAAGTTCTGTTGAATGATTGTGTATTTCAGTTTTTAAGATAAACTTAATCATAATTGAAATCACAAATCACACATCTATTAATGTAACTCTATTATGTAACCACACACACTAGGAAACAAATGTTTGGATCCAGACGTCTGCAATCCTCAAAACAAGGATAATCAGAATATGAAGTTTATACAAACTAGTTATTTCTATAATTATAAAACTCTACCTTCCTCATCTAAACAAAACCAATAAGAGAGTAAGAACTAGATGAGATAGATGGTAGACATAACAGAGAGTGAGATGAAAAAGAGAGGAGAGACAGCCAGACCAGAGGCTATGGTAGCTGTAATTGAGTTTGGAGGTACATGCACCTGATGTTAACAGAACCAATTGGACAGAAATTAAGATACTTTAATAAGATACTTGTATCTTTCAGTCTGACAATCAGATTATTGAAACAATAGACCCCAAAGACTTAAGAACGGCCAGGGATCTCCGGCTGGGAGAAGGAAAGGGCACCAGTCAGAGGGTAAACCGTCTCTGACAGTTCCAACAACTCGTCAGACACCATACAGGATGAGACTGAAGCCTCTGCAATGATGCACAGTGATGGGCAGGACCACACCTTGACCAGGACTACTCAGATGTCCCAATCCTTGGCCCTCTGGTCTCACCTCAGGGCCCCATAAATGAGCAAGGATTTCAGGGGTTTGTTGGATCCCTTTGTCCCTCTTCCCAATGTGACCACATGAATAAATCTCCTTTCTCTCATTCCACTTTTAGTTAGGTTCTTTTGAATGGCTATTGAGGGTAGGTGGGCAGAGCTGCCTTGAGGCACAGGGTGAGCCCCAGGCTGATAACACATGCACACAGGTGCACACATGCACACATGCACACAGGTGCACAGATGCAGAGGTCAGAAGAGAACGTCGAGCATCTTCCTCTACCACGTTTCACTTCAGTGCTGTCACACTGGAGACCACCATGACTCAAGCTCAGCCTTTAGGCTGGGCTGGCTGGTCAGCAAGCTCTAGGATCTGTCTTTCTCTGACACCCAATACTTGAGTCACAGGTACACGTAGCCATGATCAGCTTTTTATGTGGGTGATAGGAGTCTGAACTCTGGTCTTCATGTGCAGAACAATCATTCTTATCCACTGAGCCACCCTCCAGCTACAAGGTTTCTGAGATGTTAAAACTTAGTAATTGAACCTAGCAAAAAGAAAGTGGGACTTCAGTTATGGTAATTATATATATTTTTATCATGTTACGTGTCATAGGATATAAGTGTCAAGAAGGATGTATTCCTATATCTATATTCATGAGATCCTGAGGATTCAGAAATATTTATCAATAAAAATTATGTGTTTGTGTTAACAACTACTTGGGAAAAAACAATATAGATAGATCCTTCTCTTTTGATGATAACCATGCCTCATGTGCTTACAAACCCTTTGGACTTCTCATGTCCTGAGTTTGTATCCAAAGCAATAATACATTCAATAAATTCTGCTGTAGAGATAAAGAATATACCAATCTGTTAATATGAAGTAATACATATGCTTTAAAAATAATCCTGTGCTTCAGAAATATTTTTTTAAAAATTTTACTAAAACTAGTAACTAATATAATCTCTAGTTGTGTATAGTTATAACAGAAGTGGCTAAAAGGAAAGTATTCTACATGATATCCACCTTTTCTTTTTTTTTCCATTTTTTATTAGGTATTTAGCTCATTTACATTTCCAATGCTATACCAAAAGTCCCCCATATCCACCCATCCCCACTCCCCTGCCCACCCACTCCCCCTTTTTGGCCCTGGTGTTCCCCTGTACTGGGGCATATAAAGTTTGCAAGTCCAATGGGCCTCTCTTTCCAGTGATGGCCGACTAGGCCATCTTTTGATATATATGCAGCTAGAGTCAAGAGCTCCGGGGTACTGGTTAGTTCATAATGTTGTTCCACCTATACGGTTGCAGATCCCTTTAGCTCCTTGGCTACTTTCTCTAGCTCCTCCATTGGGAGCCCTATGATCCATCCATTAGCTGACTGTGAGCATCCACTTCTGTGTTTGCTAGGCCCCGGCATAGTCTCACAAGAGACAGCTACATCTGGGTCCTTTCGATAAAATCTTGCTAGTGTATGCAATGGTGTCAGCGTTTGGATGCTGATTATGGGGTGGATCCCTGGATATGGCAGTCTCCACATGGTCCATCCTTTCATCTCAGCTCCAAACTTTGTCTCTGTAACTCCTTCCATGGGTGTTTTGTTCCCAATTCTAAGGAGGGGCATAGTGTCCACACTTCAGTCTTCATTCTTCTTGAGTTTCATGTGTTTAGCAAATTATATCTTATATCTTGGGTATCCTAGGTTTGGGGCTAATATCCACTTATCAGTGAGTACATATTGTGTGAGTTTCTTTGTGAATGTGTTACCTCACTCAGGATGATGCCCTCCAGGTCCATCCATTTGGCTAGGAATTTCATAAATTCATTCTTTTTAATAGCTGAGTAGTACTCCATTGTGTAGATGTACCACATTTTCTGTATCCATTCCTCTGTTGAGGGGCATCTAGGTTCTTTCCAGCTTCTGGCTATTATAAATAAGGCTGCTATGAACATAGTGGAGCATGTGTCCTTCTTACCAGTTGGGGCATCTTCTGGATATATGCCCAGGAGAGGTATTGCTGGATCCTCCGGTAGTACTATGTCCAATTTTCTGAGGAACCGCCAGACTGATTTCCAGAGTGGTTGTACAAGCCTGCACTCCCACCAACAATGGAGGAGTGTTCCTCTTTCTCCACATCCACGCCAGCATCTGCTGTCACCTGAATTTTTGATCTTAGCCATTCTGACTGGTGTGAGGTGGAATCTCAGGGTTGTTTTGATTTGCATTTCCTTGATGATTAAGGATGTTGAACATTTTTTCAGGTGTTTCTCTGCCATTCAGTATTCCTCAGGTGAGAATTCTTTGTTCAGTTCTGAGCCCCATTTTTTAATGGGGTTATTTGATTTTCTGAAGTCCACCTTCTTGAGTTCTTTATATATGTTGGATATTAGTCCCCTATCTGATTTAGGATAGGTAAAGATCCTTTCCCAATCTGTTGGTGGTCTTTTTGTCTTATTGACAGTGTCTTTTGCCTTGCAGAAACTTTGGAGTTTCATTAGGTCCCATTTGTCAATTCTCGATCTTACAGCACAAGCCATTGCTGTTCTGTTCAGGAATTTTTCCCCTCTGCCCATATCTTCAAGGCTTTTCCCCACTTTCTCCTCTATAAGTTTCAGTGTCTCTGGTTTTAAGTGAAGTTCCTTGATCCACTTAGATTTGACCTTAGTACAAGGAGATAAGTATGGATCGATGCGCATTCTTCTACATGATAACAACCAGTTGTGCCAGCACCAATTGTTGAAAATGCTGTCTTTCTTCCACTGGATGGTTTTAGCTCCCTTGTCGAAGATCAAGTGACCATAGGTGTGTGGGTTCATTTCTGGGTCTTCAATTCTATTCCATTGGTCTACTTGTCTGTCTCTATACCAGTACCATGCAGTTTTTATCACAATTGCTCTGTAGTAAAGCTTTAGGTCTGGCATGGTGATTCCACCAGAGGTACTTTTATCCTTGAGAAGACTTTTTGCTATCCTAGGTTTTTTGTTATTCCAGACAAATTTGCAAATTGCTCCTTCCAATTCGTTGAAGAATTGAGTTGGAATTTTGATGGGGATTGCATTGAATCTGTAGATTGCTTTTGGCAAGATAGCCATTTTTACAATGTTGATCCTGCCAATCCATGAGCATGGGAGATCTTTCCATCTTCTGAGATCTTCCTTAATTTCTTTCTTCAGAGATTTGAAGTTTTTATCATACAGATCTTTCACCTCCTTAGTTAGAGTCACGCCAAGATATTTTATATTATTTGTGACTATTGAGAAGGGTGTTGTTTCCCTAATTTCTTTCTCAGCCTGTTTATTCTTTGTATAGAGAAAGGCCATTGACTTGTTTGAGTTTATTTTATATCCAGCTACTTCACCGAAGCTGTTTATCAGGTTTAGGAGTTCTCTGGTAGAATTTTTAGGGTCACTTATATATACTATCATATCATCTGCAAAAAGTGATATTTTGACTTCCTCCTTTCCAATTTGTATCCCCTTGATCTCCTTTTGTTGTCGAATTGCTCTGGCTAATACTTCAAGTACTATGTTGAAAAGGTAGGGAGAAAGTGGGCAGCCTTGTCTAGTCCCTGATTTTAGTGGGATTGCTTCCAGCTTCTCTCCATTTACTTTGATGTTGGCTACTGGTTTGCTGTAGATTGCTTTTATCATGTTTAGGTATGGGCCTTGAATTCCTGATCTTTCCAAAACTTTTATCATGAATGGGTGTTGGATCTTGTCAAATGCTTTTTCTGCATCTAACGAGATGATCATGTGGTTTTTGTCTTTGAGTTTGTTTATATAATGGATTACATTGATGGATTTTCGTATATTAAACCATCCCTGCATCCCTGGAATAAAACCTACTTGGTCAGGATGGATGATTGCTTTATGTGTTCTTGGATTCGGTTAGCGAGAATTTTATTGAGGATTTTTGCATCTATATTCATAAGAGAAATTGGTCTGAAGTTCTCTATCTTTGTTGGGTCTTTCTGTGGTTTAGGTATCAGAGTAATAGTGGCTTCATAAAATGAGTTGGGTAGAGTACCTTCTACTTCTATTTTGTGAAATAGTTTGTGCAGAACTGGAATTAGATCTTCTTTGAAGGTCTGATAGAACTCTGCACTAAACCCATCTGGTCCTGGGCTTTTTTTGGTTGGGAGACTATTAATAACTGCTTCTATTTCTGTAGGTGATATGGGACTGTTTAGATGATCAACTTGATCCTGATTCAACTTTGGTACCTGGTATCTGTCCAGAAATTTGTCCATTTCGTCCAGGTTTTCCAGTTTTGTTGAGTATAGCCTTTTGTAGAAGGATCTGATGGTGTTTTGGATTTCTTCAGGATCTGTTGTTATGTCTCCCTTTTCATTTCTGATTTTGTTAATTAGGATTTTGTCCCTGTGCCCTTTAGTGAGTCTAGCTAAGGGTTTATCTATCTTGTTGATTTTCTCAAAGAACCAACTCCTCGTTTGGTTAATTCTTTGAATAGTTCTTCTTGTTTCCACTTGGTTGATTTCACCTCTGAGTTTGATTATTTCCTGCCGTCTACTGATATCCACCTTTTCTTAAAGACAAACTATAAAATTTGCCTTTACTGTCTATAATAAACAAACTATAATAACATCAAGGGATAAGTTTAACTTTTTCTTATTGATTAAATCTACAATCATCTACCTATATTAGGATGAGATCACTTTCACATGTATCTAGGAGAAAAATGACCACTGAGCTAGGACAAGTAAGCAAATATCACAGCAAGTTCCACTGATAATGTAACAAAGACTTGAAGGGGTTGTAGGAGTGAGAAGAGCAAATACCTGGGAAAAACCATTTCAGGAACAAGAAAATACCTGTGCAAAGTCTAGACCAGGGGGAAGCCTACAAGTATAACACAGCAATGTCTAGTTGCTGGATGAGAATCAAGAAGCAGGTAGATAGAAAGACCTGAGGAAAGAGGTGGCAATGGCCTGATTATGTGGATGCCCTGTTGCACTGGAAAGGGACCCCAGTTCCCCTCTGAAACAGGAAGCCACTGGGCTCAAAGCACACTAGAGACTCACATTTGTGTATTTTGTTTTGGTTGAGACAGGGGCTATGGTTTGTTTTGTGTTTTGAGACAGGGTCATCAGCATGCCTGTGGGCCTGCATGCAGCTCACTAGGAATTGAAGGGTAACTGTGAGCTTCTGACTCTCCTGCCTCAGCCTGTGAAATGCTGGCATCACAGGGGGGAGGCACATGTTTCAAACCAAGCACTGGCTCAGGTGTTGAGTACCAAGTGGAGAGCAGGATGGAAGCAGAGTTAACTTCAGTGGCAGGCAGGAAAGCTGGTGGCCTGGATCATCAGGTATTTTACACGTGTGAAGGTTCAGCCTGCATGTATGTGTACACACCATATGTGCACCTGGGACCTTTAGAAGCCAGGAGAGAACAGCAGAGCTCCTGGGACTGGAGTTAGAGCCAGTTGTGAGCCATCAAGTGAATGCAGGGAATCAAACTAGGATCCTCTGGAAAAGCAGCCCCTGCTCTTAACACTGAGCCATCTCTCCAGTCCCCAGAGTATCTTTCTAACATCCTACTTATGTCTGTCAGTCCCTACTCAATACTGCACTTAAGAGCTGGACTTTTGTATCCCAGATATCAGTACTGTCTAAAAGTCATTGCCTTGAGAGTTGTTAAAATAAAGAAGGAAAAAGGAGAAGAATGGGGACGAGGAGAATAGCTATTGAGGTGTCAAAGAAATGGGGAAAGCAGCAATCCAGGTCTTTGCAGATGGAAGCCTTCTAAAATCATATAAACTCATGACTTACTCAAGCAGTTTGCCCAGCAGAAGGTCCCCCTGAGCACTTGTCTACTCACAGGCATGTCACATGCCTGGAGCAGAGGCCGCCCCTGGCTTTCCCTCGCTTACTTGGAGAAGCTTGTCATAGCGCTCCGCAGACATGAGGAAGCGCCCATCTTCAAGCTGCATCTCCCGGTTCTCCAGCAAGTTGTTCAGTACTGGAAGCACGTTTCTCTCCGCCTTTTCCAAGCCTTCTAAAACCAGCGTCCTGCCTTCTGTGGCAGCCCGAACCGCACACTATTTTCAGGAAACACAAGGGAACTGAAATCAACAAGAGCAGCGGAGCCTGTCTGATCACACTTGCACTGTTCTAGAGACAGAGAATCAGGACACACGGGCGCATTCAGTCTTCATTTTGTTTTCTCTGCCTACCTGACCTCAGGCAAACGGCTGCACCTTGTTGTGCCTGTTTATTCATCTGTTAAATGAAGAGAGCTGGAGATGCTCCCTAGGGGTTTTTGAAACATTACATTTTAGATTACATAGCCAATGAAATAGAAAACAAACAGTTATCTATGAATGGGTAACGTAATTAAACAAGGGAACAGAGTCCTTAGGAGAAGAGAAGCGAAGGTAATGGCCTGGCATCAGTTCTATAAGTCTTGTGAAAACCAAAATCTGGGTAGGGAAGTTTAAAGACCATAGTGTTTGTTATTGCGTCATTAAAACAAGTTCTGTTTTCGTGTGACGTTCGATGCTGACATTACACATTTGGCTGGCTGAGCTGGTAAGTAAGTACTGTAGCCCCATGGATTTAAGACAATTAGTAATGGAGGGAAACGGCCCAGAAAGTGGTGAACTTCTCCTTTAACTTTCAGGTCCCAAGCACAAATGTTTATACTCAAAGTCCCTGAAAATCAGCTTTAAAGGAAAATCTAATTCACATTTCTCTGCATGCAACACAGACAGAATTAGTGCTGCTAAATATATCTCGCCACTCCTTGCATCATCTTTGCCTTCATGGCTCTGGAGTTTCTTAGAACAATAGGCTCTCCTTTACTGTAAATTCACTACATGTGGGTCCAGACTTATAGTCATCACCCATGGCTTCTACTCACAACTGCTCCTGTTGTTCCAAGGAATCTTCATCCCTAGGCTCCAGGTTCCTTTCTATGCTAATCTATTTCCAGCTCTCCCAAGCTTCAGGTCCACACGGCTGCACTTCATAGATGTCTGCAATCAGACCCCACAGCACCCAGGCTCCCCCTACAACACTAAGCGCACCTCACTTCTCCCAAATCTGCTTCTTTATTTCTATCCTAGATTGTTTTCCATGCTGTGATAAATACCATGACCAAAAACAACTGAGAGAGAGAAAGGTTTGTCTCATATTACAACTCCCAGGTAACAACCAATGAGGAAATAGAAGGTAGATACTCAAGGCAGGAACCCAAAGCAGAAGCCTTTCTTTTCTTTCTTTCTTTTCTTACTTTTTTTTTTTTTTTTTTTTGGTTTTTCAAGACAGGGTTTCTCTGTGTAGCCCTGGCTGTCCTGGAACTCACTCTGTAGACCAGGCTGGCCTCGAACTCAGAAATCCACCTGCCTCTGCCTCCCGAGTGCTGGGATTAAAGGTGTGCGCCATCACTCCAGAAGCCTTTCTTATATAACCCAACCACCTGCCCTGGAGCAGCACCACCTACAGCGGGCTGGGCTCTCCCACATCAATCATTAACCAGGAAAATGTCCACAGACTTGCCAGTCTGATGGAGATTCCTCACTGGGGTTGCCTCTTCCCAGGTAACTGCAGCAGTGGAATAATCAAGCTTTTGTTGTGTTGACAAAAACTAACCAGCATGTCTTATGTCCTTCCTCTATGACAGGGTCCCAAAATCGTCTCTCATCAGCTAGATCTGCTTTATCTTCATATTCTGATAGTCCTTAATTCAACTTGAATTTATCCAGCATGGTGACTGGCCTGACATTTGAGAACATAGGAACCTAAGGCAAAAGAAAGACGCCTGGGTCCACCTTACTGCAAAAATCCAAGGCCAGAGTATTTCTGAACTCATCCCTTTCTGCCCCTCCCCTAGTTTAGGCTTCCTTTATTCCTCCAATCTCCTCCCTGAGAGTCCAAGCTGCTTAATTTACTATAGAAGGGTACTATAGTATAGTTGCAAATAGGGCATTTGCAACATCCCCTGCTACCAGTGGCCATTTAGTGACAGTGAACTTGGTGTGATTTCTCCCTCTCAATCTTTATTTACAATGAACTTTTTAACTGAAATTTACTGATTAATGGAAAAAAGAACTAATGACTTCTACTCTGTCCACATACCCATCCAATAACCAGAGAAATTTCTGGAGTACTACAGCCTTCGTTTTCCAAATATCAAAGAAAAAACCCAGGATTTTCTTTCAATAAATTGTTAAATTTTGCACTGTGTAACAAAGGGTTCATTTACTTCAGGTATCTATGAACTATTGTAAGAAAATAAGATTAGGATCTAATGATAGACTAAAGATAACTATCCCACTCTAAGAACAAGATCAACTCACAAATATTTCTTCAAATCTATCATTATTGCAAATATTTTGATTTTCTTCTATAAAACCGACCATCATGTCATGTCATGCATTCATTTATTTATTTATTTATTTATTTATCTGCATTATCAAAGCTCAAACAACAGATTGGCACGGAAGGGCTTGGGATACTCTCTTATTAAAAACCCACCTCAGGTGAGGTTTCAATTAAGCTTTCTTTTACAAGAAACCTGTCTTCTCAAGAACACGTAGCTCCTGATAAAAAAATAAATTAATTAAATACCTCCACTAGTAGCAAAATTCCTTTGTTAAATTTTATCAACCTTTAATTTAAGACAAAATATTGTATTTGATTCTTAGAAGCTTCACAAAGATAAAAATTCCTATTTGCTAAGAAAAACTTAAATATACACAGACCAAAATTTCATAGTTTGCCAACTTTGGGCTGGAAAAGCAACATCTGACAAGGCTGAGGGAACACGCAGCTCTGCCTTCATTCACCTCACAGGCACTGTGTATACTACACACACAATCCAGAGAATGAACACAGAGACCACAAACAGAAGCCAAGGACACAAAGATTCTTTCCTCTACTCTAATGGATGTGTAGAAACTAAGAAACTGGTGGATGAGAAAACACAGAGCCCCCGTGGTCACCCGAAAACCCTCACCCACACTGCACCTCAGAGCAAACCTCACACAGTAGGGTCCTCAAGTTAGGAACACTGCTACTAAAGAACAGAGAGATTCCCCATTTGGAAGACATCCTAGCAGTAAGTGTGGCAGGCCAGAAGCATGGTCAATACCAATGTGGCCAGCGGTGAGCTCTGCCAGGCTCACACAATAGGCTTCTGACACTGTGCTGAGCTCTTCCAGGCTCACACAGGAGGCTCTGACACTGTGCTAGGGTACACACATCGTCACTGCTACATAGTCTTAACAAGACTACATCATTTCAAACAGGAGGAAACATCAGGCAAGCCAAAGCTTAGCAGCAGTCTCCAGAATTACAGGCCACAAAGAGGTCAAATTCTGCTGTAGAAGGCCAGCTGGGTACCACGTGGGTAGTGGCAGCCATTTGTTGAATGATTCAAAAGGTGAGTGTATCAAAAGGAGGAGGAGGAAGAAACTGTGGATAAATACAGAAAAGAGAGTAATTAATTACTGAAACAAAACTTAAGAAGGTTGTTGCTTTGTGTTGGAGCAAGCCATCTATAAACTCTCTATGAGATCCATAGCTCAACTAAGAATTTAAAAACCAGTCAATCTCTCCAAGTTTTTTCTAATTTGACATTGTTATTTATTAATCTTATGCGCTGAATTGGAAGTTTCCTATCACAGTTGAATCCAAGCATGTGGCTATGAAAAGAGGGTTACTGATTTATCTTGCCTTCTGTTGGTGTGATTAAACACCAAGATGAAAACCAGCCTGGTAGGGCTGGGGAGGTGCTCAGAGTTTCCAGTCCAACAGCAGAAGCCCTGGCAGGAACTTGAAACAAGAGCCCGAGTCAGGAAGTGGAGCAGAAACCATAGAGGAATGCTGTTGGCTGGCTTGCCTCTCCCTCCTAGCCTGCTCAGCTGCCTTTCTTACACCACCCAGACTCAAGCTTTCAGGGATGGTGCTGTCCATGGTTGGGAGGCTCTCTTCCATGACTTAGCAATCAAGAAAACGCCTCACAGACAGACATGCCTGCTGGGTGACCTGATAGGGGGACCCCAGTTTGTGACAAAAATGAACCTGCACAATTATAAACCTGATTATAAAAATGATAAATTCTGTAATGGGAAGAAAAAGATAATAATGACAAGTATGTCAAAGATGTTAATTTCTCCTGTGCCCTGCAGTAACATGGCTGTGAGCCAGAAGCACCCCATTCCCATCTACACACCTATCTGTGGGGAGCCAAGGAAGCCCCGAGTAACTGAACTGTTGCCATGGGTACAGCCATATCAAGGACCTCAGACCCAAGAGTCTGACATGGCCTCCTCCACCCCAAGCTCAGAGGGATGGTCCTTCCTCTGGTCCAAGTACAATAGTTGACAGTGTGTGAGAGTACAGATGCTTATGACTGATTGACCAGTCTGTGCAAAACCCAGCAGCTACAGCTCCTTCCTAGTGGATATCTGCAACCAGAGCCTGCTGCCTGCAGACTTCCAGAGACTCAATAGTCCCATCCTCTGTGCTGTACAAAATAAACACACTAAGTTTGTATATGCTCAGCCCAGGGAGTGGCACTATTAGGAGGTGTGGCCCTGTTGGAGTAGGTGTGGCACTGTGGGTATGGGCTTTAAGACCCTCATCCTAGCTGCCTGGAAATGAGTATTCTGCTAGCAGCCTTCAGATGAAGATGTAGAACTCTCAGCTCTGCCTGCACCATGCCTGCCTGGACACTTCCATGCTCCCACCCTGATGATAATGGACTGAACCTCTAAACCTGTAAGCGAGCCCCAATTAAATGTTGTCTTTATAAGAGTTGCCTTGGTCATGGTGTCTGTTCACAGCAGTAAAACCCGAACTAAGACACTGAGGTTCAGGGTTGTTGAGTAGTTGGTGCTAGCTCCACTGGAGTGAGTACAGCCCACCCACCCCGGTTTTTCTGTACCAGTGTCTGTGTTTCTGTCCCTTCTTCATTCCCTTGCCTCCCCAGACAGGTCAAGTTTGTGAGCCTCATGAGTTGTGACCCATATTAAACTTTTCAATGTAGTAGACAAGAATATTAGCTCACAGGAAAAGGTCTTAGGCAGATGCTCTGTGGGAAGGGCATCTGAAGCACTTGACTTAAAGAGCAAGTACCAGTCACTGCCTCAGTTACCAAACTGCTTCCTGACTCCTTAAACACCCATGAAATTACTTAAATGCTTTAATCAGCACTTTCAGATTTTGTTACTCTAATCTGATTACATTTACAAGGAATAAATGAAATTTAACAATAAGTAAGCACTCTAATGTATCAATGATGTTTCGGGCCGCATATAAGCTTCAACCTAGTTGGACAGAAAAAAAAAACTGCTATAAGTGTCGCGCTTACCACTGGGCCAGCATGTGGCCCTCACTCAGTCATGTCCCCTTCATCCCATGTCTGCTCATGAAAGAAGTAATGCTGGCCTTCCCTGTTCTCTTACACACACTGCATCTCCCTAGCAGGTCCCAGCAGTCCTCAGAGGAGAGCTCACCCTCCATTGCTGCTATAAAGCTGGCTCGCAGCAGGCCACTGCCATTTATGCAGCAGCAACACAACTACTCAGTTAAGAGACTGCTCTATAAGCCTGGGGGTATATGAAGGACACAGCTATCTACGCCTACAGTTGCTGTGAGAACAGAACAAGGTTAAGCGTGAGCTTGCGAAAAAGACTCGAGCTACTCTGCAGCTTTTCTATGTAGGCTGGTAAACATGGCAAAACTCCCCTGGAAATCTTAAAACCTATAAAAGACCAGCGCACACACACTTTCTATGTGGCAAGACTAGCTATGGTGTTCCTTCAGAGGAGAAATTAGAGCAACTTTAAAGAGTCTTTCTTGTCTATCAAGTAACAGAACCTCTCAGACCTAATTCTTTCAAATAAAAACCAGGAAAAAATACAGCAAGCCCCTGCCGACTCAGCCACCTCGTACCTCAGCTTTAATAAGCCAACACGTGGACAGAAAGGAGTCCAAAGCAGAAGCCAGTGTATGACCTGAAATAAAAAACTGAGTTTGTTCTAGATTTGGTTCCAATTTGATAAGACCTGCGGCAAGTAATTAATCTTGATATCTGTGGCCTCATTTACTAAATGAGAGTCTCCTCTAGGGGTATCCAGAACATAAGAATTTAAAAAGCAGTACTAGAATGAAAAAGTAACGGTATTTATTAAAATGTAAATCATTGCTGATACAGTCATTATTAATGAAAATAAATTCCCCAAAGCTTCACATTAACTTAAAAACTTGCACTATGTAAACATACTAGAGGAGCGGGGTACAATGAACAACTTAGAGTTTAAGTTCTTTACTCTGTGAGTGTGTGTGTGTGTATGTGTGTGTGTGTACACCTGTTTGTGCAAGTGTGCACCTGAGCGCAGAGGCCCAAGGTCAACACTGAGTATTTTCTTCAATGGCTTTCCATTTCATTTTTTGAGATAGGGTCCTACTGAGCCTTAAGCTCACAAATTCTGTTAGACCAGCCAGGCAGCAAGTTCCAGAAATTGAACTATACCTGACCTGTTGTCCCCCACCCCACTCCCTACCCTACCCGCTGGGTTACAGATTTGTAACCATAACTGACATTTATGAGGTTGCTAGAAATCCAGCCTCAGGACCTCGTGTCTGTGCAATAGGCACGTTACTGAACTCAACCATCTCTTCAGCCCTAAATTTTTATTTTAAAATATCAGAATAATAGTAAACCCTTTCTCTAAAATAAATATCAAAATAGGATAAGTTGATATTTATTTGCTGCTATAGTGTGAATGTGTCCCTCAGAGATCATGAGTTTGATACTTGGTCCTCAATGCAACAGTATTTAGAAATGGGGTCTTTAAAAGGTAATTAGGTAATCAAGGCTACTTACTATCAACTGGTTGATCTTATAGCCTGGAAAGTGGATTGATTCTTGTGCAAAGGATGAATCTGGCCTGTATCTCCTCTCAATTCTCTTATGTTCCTCCCCTTTCTTCCTGCCCTCCCCCATGTTCTTTGCCCTTCTAATCTTTATGCCAAGAAAGCTTTTCTCAGATAAAGAAAGATTTCCCAGCCTCCAGAGCTGTGAGCCAAATAAGTTCCTGGTCATTATTCTATCAGTCTCAGGCATTCTGTTTTTAGTCAGGTTCATCTTTGAGCCTTCATCTCCTTTTAATGGGGTTAAAATCAACTGAGAAAACCCCCAGAACACACTATACTCCTAAGAAAAAAAATCAGTGACTGGATGTAATGGCACACTCCTTTAATCTCAGCACTTGGGAGGCAGAAGCAGGGAATCTTTGTGAGTTCAAGGTTAGCCTGGTCTACAGAGTGAGTTCCTAGACAGCCAAGGCTATATAGTAAGATCTTGTCTCAGAAAAATAAACACAATGTGTGAAAGAACATGGGTAGGATCAGAAATCACTGTATTAAATAACAGCCACAGAAAGACAAGTTCCCCATGATCTTAGTTACATAAAGACCCTAAAACCTTTCACTGGTGGCTTCTAAAGGCTAGGGAGGAGGGAAGAGCACGGCAAGAAGGGAATGAGGAGCAGGTTCTGGGTTATACTGGAAAGGAGCTCTGTTCAGGTGTGCTGTCCACAGCAGGGTGGCAACAGATAATAGTGTCCTGTTTTTCA
This sequence comes from Mus musculus, assembly GCF_000001635.26. Lineage (NCBI taxonomy): Eukaryota > Metazoa > Chordata > Mammalia > Rodentia > Muridae > Mus > Mus musculus. The sequence continues at coordinate 78,917,716 of NC_000080.6, read as the reverse complement.
AAATGCCAGTTCAAAGTCTCACTGTGAAAATTTTGTTTGTTTTCATTTCTATACAATACATGGCTCTATTTCAAGGTCTAGAACAAACCTGTATACCTAATGTTAACATCTTCATACTAAACAAAGTCCCCCTTTTGTCAAAAAAAAAAAATAGCTGGACAAGGTGAGGGCTAGTTTGTAACAGGAAGACCCTGAGGTACAGTATTAGTGTGCACACGCATGAAACCTATAGACTTGGCCTCCTGAGAACTATGGCCCAATCAAGCAAGCTAAATGACCTATTTTTACAAATACAAAGTACATTTCATTTTGCCTGGATTATAATATCTGACCCAAATATGCTGTGAGTACTTAATTACAAGGCACTGACATTCAGTTTTTAATATAAATTAAATGCAAGTTTATTTTCTTTTTTAAAAAAAATTAGTTATTGTTATAATTATGAATAGTAGCATGTGGTCACTGCAGTTGTCAATGTGATCACCATAATCATCATTACTTTTGGGAGAAGCAACAAAATCAATTCTCTCTCTGCTATTAGTTAATTATATGACCCTTGCCATGGAAGCTTATTGCCCCATCTGTAAGACAGGTAAGTAGTCTCCGCACTAAGGAAGTTTTTAAGGTTAAATAGCATTGATATAAAGCACCTAGCACAAGAGAAGTCTCTCCAACAAACACCTCCTCATCATTTCCCTTGATATTTTCAAAATTAACTCACAAACATACCAAACAGTTCATAGTCTTTAGATAGGAAAGAGCTGGCCTCAGTGTGAAAGCAACACAAGTAGGAGCCAAGGCCTGGAGAGCCTTGGAGCTCTGCCTACACAGAAGTGGCAAGTGTGTGAGCAGAGCAGTGGTCCAGTGGCAGAGTCCAGCATTTCTTGGGAAGCTCTGGCTTCCTTAGTCAGCACACACTCCTTTCCCATTGACTGGGAGCTTAGAGAAATGAGAGCCAATGAATTCTAAAAATTAGACCTCACATGAACACTGGAAACGCAAATTAAAGCCTATCGGTTTGGCCAAGTATACCGAGGCACTCAGTACGGAGGAGACTCTATAAGGCCATGACCACATGAGGCAATGAGGCGCCCTTTATAGCATGAGTGGGTGAACTTCCTGGAATGCAAACTGACAATGAAGAGCAAGGCTCTTAAAGTCTCACTCTGCCCAAGAAGATTCATACTTCTAGGATTCACACCTAAAATCCTCATCTGATCATAACAAGATTCAAGGACAAGATGCAACACACATTATCTGTAATATTGAAAAGCCACAACAAACTTAGAGGCTGGCAACGTGAGAGGGAATACAAAATGGCAACATTATATAACAGCATCATTATCTGGTGAACTATAGTACAGACATTTAAAAAACGTATTTTAAAGAAATACCTAATGTCTTCTAATTTTAAAAGAAATTATACCATGAATAATAAGGAATGCTGTAAATTTAATATATGGAATTCCACTTTTGTCAAAGTTATTCATCATAAATGATAAATACATAGGCACATAGACAAAAACTGTACAAAGTATTCAAAATGTTGGTCTTTGTAAAGCACATAACAAGTAGTTTAAAATTCTTAGTAATAGCATGGACACCAGTAAATGTTAACTACACTGAAGACCACAGATATTCCCCCATTAGCCACGTACAGCTATGGGCGCTGTTTCATGTGTTCACCTAGCTAGGTAACAGTATTACTTGGTGATGAGTAAAGCTACTATCTTTACAGCCTGGAATCAAACCCAATGGGTAAGAATATTAAAGAAATTAAAGGAATTTCTTAAAGGACTTGGAGTCTCAAAAATGTGATTAGGTGGCAATCAATGTGCAATTTTGTCTACCTAGAATTCAAATGGAAATTATAACTTGTGGTAATTCAAAACAGATCTCTAAAAAGTCAATCTTTGGACTCAGTTTCCAGGACCCACACTCACAACCATGCTAACTCCAGATCCAGAAGATCTGACATCCTCCCCTCCTTTGCGGGCATCACTCACTCACACACAAAGAAAAAACAAGTTTTTTCTTAAGGACCAATCACTTATCCACAGAAAAGCCAAATGTTCTTAGTCATGCCGTTTTATTTTCAATTTACTTAAAATTTTACCAAAGATAATAATTTAAAGGCAAAATCTACCATCAAATGTAAGTGCTGTGAATGTTCCAGTTTTGAGTTCCATATATGAATAAGATAGATAAAGAAAAAAATAATAGATAATAGAAAAAAACAGAAAATAAATGTGGAAGCCATGGTAAGTTCGCATGCTGATGTCATGTTAGGCCGTGTTACAGGATTTGGGTTTTATTTATCATATTATGAAGTTATTTCATGCCTTTAATCAACAACCTGTTAAGTACCAAAAAATAAATTTAAAATTAGCTTAAACTTCAAAAGAGTCTGAGGCGACTGAGAGAGAAAAGACCATTATTGCCAACATTCAGTCACAGGCTTTGAAGGTGTAGATGTGCTACTGCATGCTAAGAACTGATGTGTATCATGAACAAGGTTCATCAAGAAATGGGGAGTATAAAATACACCAAATGTCTATACATCTATTCTTCAAACATTTTATACACTGCAGCAACTGTGAAATATGTCTGAAAACACATATCTTAGAATGGCAGAAAGTTTCATGAAAATGTTTACATTTATGAGAGATGGCTCAGTAGTTAAGAACAGAGGTTCCTCTTCCAGAGTACCAGTGTTTGATTCTGAGCACCCACATGGCAGCTCACAACTGTCTGAAACTCTACCCTCAGGAGATCTGATAACTTCTTTTGGCCTTTGTGGGCACTATATACATATGGTGCACAGGAATATACACAAACAGGACAAACACCCATGCACATACGATAAAATTAAATATAAAAAGAAATAATTAAGTCCTCCAATGGCTATGCAACAATAAAACAATTGTTTATTTTGCATTTTATCTTATGTGTAGGGGTATTTTATCTGCTAGAATGACTGTGGACTTTATGAATGCCTCAAGCCCTCAGAGGGCAGATGAGGGTGTCAGATCTCCTGGGGCAGGAGTTAAGAGACAGTTGTGAGCTGCTGTGTGGGGGCTCAGAATTGAACCTCTGGAGGAACAGCCAGTGTGCTTAACCTCTAAGCCATCCCTCTCCAGTCCCAAAACAATTTTTAAAAGATAATTAAAATTTACAAACAAAAAATCTTCAGCTCATCAGTAAACTTAGTTACCTAAATAATTCCATTTCTGAAGAGCCGACGTTTTGAGGCCCTTTAACATCACACTCGCACTGAAGCCTACTGTAAGACTGGAAAGTCAGGCAGGAAGCACAAACCACAGCCGTCACCCACTGGCTTTCATCCGTGACGTTCTCAGAAGAGGCCGCTTTAGAATACACTTGTGGGCATCATCCATGAAGAGAAAGGAGTGGGGCCTGGCCCGTGGAACTGAGCCACTCCAGTGGGCCTTTGAGGGCTCTGTTACAGCCCTCTCTCTCTCTGCCTCCTGGTCTCTCTTCACATGAACAGCCTCTGGCAGCTACTCCCACCACAAGGACAGCGTCTCCGCTATGATTTCCCTGCCAGACTGGCTGAAAACCTTCAGAAACCATGAAGCAAAATAAGCCTGCCCTCCCTTAAGCTATGGCTGCTGGGTATTTTGGTCTTGAGACACAAAAGAAACAAACCTTTATCTCACTCCAGATTTCTAATCTTACATCCATAACTGATTCTTGTGCAGCCTTCTGGAAGACTTCAATGTGCACAAAAGCACAGATACATTTCTTCTATCACAAATGAGATCACATACTGTCTGACCACTTCTTTCCACCCATGCTCTGGACTTCTTCTTAGTATAGAATAATGCCCCACTCTGTGAGATATATGCACGAGTGTGCACTAGGGACTTGAACCCAAACCTTCAAACCTTCTAGGCAACAACTCATTCATGAAGCAAATGCTAGCATTATTTCATTCATTTTAATGGCTCTGGAGTATTATATTAACAATGGTTTCATCAGCCTCTTCAATATGTATCATTACTTTTTTCAGTTAGTTTTCTGATTTTGAAAGTACTGCAACTAGTATCATTGAAGGCAGTTCTTTATGAATACATTTGTGTAGGGGGCACGAAGGGCTTCATGCTCACAGACAGCCTAATTTTAAGCACATAAAATTGTTCCTTCAAGAGAAGGAATACAAAATCTGCTGTCTGCCCAGAAGGCTGGAGCAGATGTGCATTCTATCCAGCTGACTTTGGCACAATCTGTGTGGCTGGAGAAATTCAAGAGCCTGACTCCGCTTCCAGACCCTTCTTGTAAACTTGTTTTTCTTGGTCAATCTATAGAGTCTATCTGTATGGAAGGTGTCACATGTACTTTACAAAGAGTTTCGTTGTACTCATGTTTGAAATGTATTTAGCTTAATTTGTTCGTTCCTCAGAGATTTAGGTACACTTTGTTGTGCATGCAGGATTGAGTTAGTTAATACAGGAATAGTTTTCACCATATTGTGCTGTGTTTAAATACAGCATAAGAAACACTCACAGCCAGACTTCCCAAGTTTGAATGAACGCTGGCTACTGCCCCGCCCCCAGCTTGTCTCTCTGCTTCCCCTGAAGGCTGCAGAGACCCCTCACACATTTGGAAGAAAAGGATGCTGGAAAGGTAACCGCTGAATGCAAATATCTGCCCACTGTTTTGTCTGTTGTTATTGTCTGTGAGAGACAGTGCTAATTATCTAGACCTGCATCAGCATCAGCTCTTTACTGGTTCTCCTCCTTCACTAACTATGGAGACCAGTGAATCTGTAGAGTTGAATAGTTTATGTCTTAACTTGTAGTATTTATTAAAGAGTCAAAGACAGCCCCATGAACTCAATGGTTACAACAAATATTTTCTGTATAACTTGGTTATTTTAGTCTGCATCCCATATACTATGAGGCATTTGAAAGAACATTTAATAGTTTATATAATATGTTTTAAGACAGAAATAATACAGTCTCTCATAATATCATAAAACAATATTTTAGCTGATATCAGCATCTAAGCCATTCCCCTACGCCCCTTCAAAAGCTATAATACCTGAAAGTATTTCACTTCATGTGTTTTAATCCAGTTTCCTAATTCACCTTTAGACTGAAAATACTCATGTCAACATGCTAGAGAAGCTCCTGTATTAAAAACAGCTGTGTTACTTTTTCTTTAGAAAATGAGATTTCTATAAGCAAGCTGTAAGCAGCACTGGAAGGTACAGAACCCTGTCCGTCAGCTGCCGCGTGAGCATCAGTCACTTCATCCGAGCCTCCTCCTCCAGAGCGAGATCAAGACACTTCCAAGAACAAGGCCCTAAAGTAAATCTGTCTGTCAGTGACACATGACCACTCTCTTCCCATTTTAAAAGTCAGTTTCACATAGCCCTGGAGGAGTCAGCCATGGGCTGGAGGGGAAAGCTTGCCTGGTCAATGTAAAAGGCTGTGCCAGCTCGGATCTCCCGGCGCTGTTTGAGGTCAGTTTCAGTGGTGTCCCTTGACAGGGCGATGTATTCCACCTCTCGTTTGGTCAGCTCCTGTAGAACACAGAGCTAAGTTATTCCAGAGCTAAAAGCAAACCACCAGCCTACAATTTAGAACAACATGTTCAACAAAGCCACTGCCTAGAGAAGAGCACTGAAACTGTTAATTATGGATTTAAAGTATTTCCAGTCTTTGAGAAAAATTCAATAAACTGGATACTAAAACATAAACATGCCAGGAGTGTGGCCCACACCTCTCATCCCAGCACTTGGAAGGCAGAAGTTGTGATCTTTGTGAATTCAAGGCCAGCCTGGTCTACAAGCAAATTCCAGGACAGCCAGGGATACAAAGGAGACACTGTCTGAAAACAACAAAACACACATAAACATGCGCACACACACACACAATGCACACATACAAGCAAAAAAACACACATACATATACATGCATACACACATACAAGCACATACATTGTCTCTGTCTCTCTCACACACACACACACATTCTCTCTCTCTCACACACACACATACATACACACACACATACACACACACACACACTGTCTCTCTCTCTGTGTCTCTCTCTCTCACACACACATACACACACATTCTCTCTCTCTCTCTCTCTCTCTCTCTCTCACACACACACACACACACTTTCTCTCACAGACACACACACACATCCTTACAGCTTCATTTTTCCTGAACTGCATCCTACTACTTAAGTAATAAGAATCAAAATTTAATTCTTCAAACCTTAATTTATCCTGTTAAACTTTTTCAAATATCATGAATAGTTATTGGGAAATTTTTAAACAAGTTGTAACAAATTTTTGTACGGAATATTTATCTTTTTTTTAAAAAAAGAAGGGTTTTAATTCATTTACTCAATTGACCAAGGTTTAGCAATCGAAAACTATATCATTGTTAGATACTTTACCAAGTGTGAAACAAAGAAGAAGAAAACAGCTGAAGGAGATGAAAAGAGCAAGAGGAAGAGGAGGGAGAGGAAGAGGAAGCCAAAAGGGGAGAGAAGAAATAAACTATTCTGTAATGTGAGGGAAAGGGCATCCCAAGTCCATCCCACCTCAGAACAGTTTACCTGCTCAGAGCATTTCGCCCTAACCTCACAGCCAAGTCTGTACATTCCCTTGGCGTTTACAACAATGCACATTCGCAATCACATAAGGGTCTAATGGCCTTTACTGATCACAGGAATCGATTTACTTAGGGGGAAGGAGAGCCGGCAGAGCATGTCATTGCTGAAGGAGGAGGTTTCCACACAAGGAGACTGTGTGACCTTGCAACTTAACCCTGTCTTCTACTGATGAACAATACTTTTTTGTCATTTGGCTCTTCCAGATTTCTTTGTTCCAGATTGCCAGTTTGGAGTATAATGAAAAAGTGGTCAACATTTTAAATAGAGAAGGTACATAGTCATGAAGACATGATAATATCAAATGACGTTTTCCTAAATATAAATGAATTGTCTGACTGTGAAAGCCAATTCCTGACTTTAACAGATGCCTACTTCTCGATCTCAGAATAGTCACTGATAACAAACATCACGCCTCTGTTTTGGTTGACTGAATGGCACCTCCCCAACCCTTTCCTGTGCAATGATCGTCAAAACTGTATGAGCCTTTTTTATTTTTGGATTTTGGTTTTTCTTTTTTTTTTATGATTTATTGATTTTTATATTACATGTATTGGTGTTTTGTCTGCATGTGTGTTGGATCCCCTAGAATTGGAGTAAGAGACAGTTGTGAGCTGCCACGTGGGTGTTGAGAGTTGAAACCAGATCTTCTGGAACAGGCCAGTGCTCTAACCCGCTGAGCTATCTCTCCAGTATCACAGCTTTTGGTTTTCCAAAATAGTGTTTTTCTTTGTAGCATTGGCTGTCCTGGAACTCACACTGTAGACCAGGCTAGCCTCAAACTCAAAAATCCTCCTGCCTCTGCCTTCTGGGTGCTGGAATAAAAAGCCATGTACTACCATGCCTGGCACCCCTTGTTACCTGAGAGCACCACAGTTTACCTTGAACTACACCCTGAGGACAGGACAGTGCTGTCACTCTCCTCAGTCTTGACAGCCTCCATCCTCAGCCAAGCACCAGTCTCCTCAGGTACTACTTCACGAAAGAAGTGAACAAGTTCACACAGCACCAGGAGAAGGCAGCATATAGAATTGTCTTAAACAATCCACAATCTCCTTTAATGTGAGTTAAAAATCACAGCAAGTATCAAGTGTCTCCATTTTGTGTTTATTTGTTTCAGCAAGCTTAGCCCCATGACAATATCTACTCAGGACATTACCAACTGAAGGTTCTTATATCCAGTGACAACAGTATTCACTGCAGAGCGTGCAAGGTGGCGGGGTAGCACTGAGTCTCCACAAGTGCATTAAATGGCACCGTAGCACTGAGTTTTCATATATGTTTGGCTACCTCAGATCTATTTTATCATGTAAAGTTTGGTCATAGTAGTCATGTGGCTTTGCACCTGTAGACTTAACACTGCATTTTTTGACCAAATCCCTATGAGCTCCTAGGCCCTCTCATTTCAGAATTCTAACAACGCCAAAGCCAGCACAAAATCTCAATGAGATATCACAGTCTTTGAAATGAGTCAGGCAAAGAATCCTGTGTAGTTGATCCTGTCTTGTATACCCTCCAACCCCCACCCCTCGCCCCCACTCCCATTCCTAGACAAGACACATTTGCCTTGTGTACTCACTAAGGCTGATGCTATGGTGGGAGGTTACACCTCACAAACTGACTCTGGGCATAAATTAAAGCTGTAGAAGTTATGGGCCAGTGAGACTTATGTTTCTCATCTGTGGTTTTACTTCTGTCACCCCTGTCTCACAACACTCTGAAGTTCTGAAGTAAACTGAGGGCCAGAGAGAAGGCTCGGCAGTTAAGAGCACTCTGCTCTTACGGAGGACTCAAGCTTCACAACCTCCTGTCACTCCAGTTCCAGATCTGCTGCATCTTCTGACCTCACGAAGCATTCACAGACATGTGACTCACACAAAAAGTAAATGCTTTTAAAAATTAAAAATGAACTAAATGTGCCACTGAGGGAAAATATAAGAAAGCAGATTCCAATGGCATAAAAATCAACTCTTTGATAATAAATAACACAAGCAAATTTTAACAAGGATGTTTTTTTTTCTCCAATCTAAAAAGTTGTCTTCAGAGGTCATTTGTACCTGGATCAAGAGCACAATCCCTATTAATACAGGACAACACAAAGGCTTTGCAAATATCCTGATGGGTACTGACAACAGAATATTTCAATTCACTTAATATTTGCCTAAGAAGGAGTATTATTAAAAAAAAAAAAAACACAAAAACAAAACTGTGTCAAAGAGGTCAATGGGGAAGGGAGGGGCGTTCAAGCCTAACTGTAATTCTCTAGCTAGAAAAAGGTCAAACAGATTATTTGATCACTGTTCATCTGTTTTCTAATCTATTTTATTTAAATAGATTAGAAAGAGGAAGAGCGGCACATAGCTATGACATTATAAACGCCCTTTTTTGAGTTCCCTCTAAAAACCACACAACTTCAAAACATCAAAAGCATCATTCTTTTAAGTTGTGAACCTGAGATAAGGAACAGTCCACTGAGTGGCAAAGTAAGGGCTAGGAGAGGGGTAGACATGTTGGCTGTTACAATCTCAGAGCTTCCGATTCTGTGCACTCACTGCTGACCGCCTTCATTTCTATTTCTTTTCTACAAAAAGTGGAAGGCACTCTAGTTACAGCAAAAAAAAATATGTTGCACATGGTCTCCCTGAACAACATCCGCTGAGCTCTTTATGAATGAGGCACTGCCTGATGACAGCAATACCTAAAACTACAGCTAACTCTGATATTTGTATACATTCTTCACTGTCATTTACTATATTACATCCTTTATCTTTAAAGCTAAAACCCTAAGGAAAGGACAGGAACTGATTGCTCACCAAGTACTGCATAGCCACCGAGCGCCGGAGAGGCCCAGGAGGTCCGATGAGAAAGACATCCTGCCCCAGCAGATCCTTCTGCATCAGCCATCTCAGATGCTGGACTATGGACTGAGCTGGAGAGTCTGAAACTTTGGGAAAAAGAAAGAAAATGAAATGTAAATTTAACTATTATAACTTTACTATATAACTATATAAATCCCCAAATAATGTAAACTATATATTGAAAATATGCATTTGTATAGGATAGATGGATGGATAGATGACAGATAGATAGATAGATAGATAGATAGATAATAAATAGCTGACAAAAATTCAATTTTATATGAAAATTATTATCAATGCTAAAACAGAAAAATGCCAAACAGTCATCAAAGGGTCACACATCTACCATTTCAAAGCCAGTGAGAGCACTGGGATCATCATCTGCAGGTGTCCTTAAAGGAATGGAAATGCTGCCTACAGATGAGTCATTTTATTCTAAAAGGAGACATAGCCAAATGATCCCAGACAACTAATGATCGTTACAGACATGAGAAGCTGGAGTCTGCTCCAATCTCAAGTGCCAGTGCTTGGAAGACCCCACCCACCCACCCCCACCCAAAGGAACCTGTAATCCCAGTCCACTGGTGTGCATCATTTGCTACATGAGCATTTCCTAGGAAGATATAATAAACAAACGTCTACGCACATAGAGAACAAGAACAATAAATCCACCCAAGTCTACCTGGGACTAATGAGTGCATGAGGCTTAGTTACTACAAGATGGGTGTGAAGTTTCTGAGAGGAATGTGAGGGGGAGAGGAAAGGAAGGCAGGGGAGGAAAAAGAGATAAATAAAAAGAAAGTCTTAATTGTTCCAAACAACACAGAAGACAGGAGAATGGACAAAATGCGCACCATAATTGTATAACAACAAAAACTGAATAAACTATCACAAAGATTGAGGATCCTTAGCATGAAAACTTTTGAAATGCTCCCAAATGTGAAATTTTCTGAGTGCCCACATCACATCACAGAGGGAAATTCCACACCCAACCCCATGTAACAAGTAATTGTCAAAATGCAAAGGCACTAAAAATATCACTTGAAACCATCTGTAAGCTGTATGTATGTGAGATACATAAAATGGAAACGACCTGGGACCCACCCCAAGGTACCTTATTATATGACACAGGTGTGAAGGCCTGGATAACTAGTGCCTGTCTGATGTTATGTTACTGTAGCCATGTTGTCTTATGCCTGTGGCCAGCCATCTTATAGTTACTTAAAGTTACTAGGAACTTTCTCATGTCGGGGTTGATTGTATATTATGTTATATTCTATGCTTTGGTGGTCTTGGAAACTCCCCAAGCCCTCGCCTTACATAAGAACCAATCACAGAAAAGTTTAAGTCCCCAAGACTTCCCTGGGTAACTGACATCCTGGCTGGCAAGTTGAGATGTGAATGTTAGGCAAGTTGCCTACCACAGTTGAATAACCCAACCAGTGGGAACAGGATAAATGCACCACAAAGACACATTCATAAAGAAGTCCCCTGTCCCTAAATCCTGACTGGTGGGATAACTTGGCACAGATGTTTGTGTATTTCAGGTTTAAAAGTTTGGTAGCATTCTGGCTTGGGGTCACAGTCACAGCTCCCAAGTCTGACCTGTGTCCCTGATCAATCAGTCCTGAGGTGTGTGTTCAATAAACTATCCCTATTTGATGGAAATCAGTGTCTGTGTGGCTTGTGAGGTGTTTCCTGGGCCCCAACAACAAGCAAATATTCAAAAAAAATTAAACAAAATTCATTTAATGGTTATTTCTAACAATATATCAAACCCTTAAAGATGACAGAGAGCCTGTGGAGCCATACCCCTGTTGGGAAAGATGCAAATGGACAGAATCTCCTGTGGGGATTATAGGAAAAAGTGGAATTTGTTAAGAGGAAAAGGCAAAAGGAGGTGATCTTCATCTCTCTCTCTCTCTCTCTCTCTCTCTCTCCCTTCCTTCCTTTTCTTTCTTTCTCAGTTAATCCATTTTCTCAGTGTGTTCAAATCTACTCAAATATTTTGTTAAGAATTCTTATTCTTAGTAGGTTCTGATGCAACTCTACTGTTGGTTTTGCGGCTTTTCTGTGAAAGATAACTGAAGCCATCTAACACAGCCTGCAAGAAAGTAGGGAGCTAATTATGAGAGAACAAAATGAGCAAGAGCTATTAGGCAGCAGAGCTCTCTCAGCACGTGGAAGGGCTACAGTTAGTCAATAATTCGGGGTTGACCAGATGCCTGTATCAGTGAAGCATGGCCAGCTTCATCTTCAATTTCTGTATGCCAGTCTTCAAATATGAACAGAAATTGTCTCATTTGGCTGAGATAAGTCTTAATCACAGGAGATTTCACCTGACTATCCACCTCTTAACTGCCAAACTAACAAATGTTTCGTTTGCATGGAATTTTTCAGGTTTTAACATCATCCCAGGCAAAGTAGGATACATGGTGCTATATATGTAACTGAGTAAAAAAAAAAAAAAATCACATACACCATATTAAGCTCAACCCATTAGTATGTGAATTCTTTAGAAATACATACATACATACGTACATACATACATACATAGTAAAATGGTGCTCAAAAAAGCAAAAAAGAAAGTAAACAATATTATTCAAGCTAATTAGGTAACTGGGAATGAGGAATGGGATGGATCAGATAGTCTTGTAAATAGCATCAATAGCATTGGTAATATTCTAGTTCTTTATTAATTAAATCTGTTCTTTGCCAATTCCATACAAGTGTGTAGCACATTCTGAATTTCCTAACCCCTGAACCTTCTTATATCTCCTCTCACCACTGCCAATTACCATCCTGCCTAGAGGTCCCTTTCCAGAATTCATGTCATGTATTATCTGGTTTTGTGAACCAATGAACTCAACTGAAACCATGTATTTGACTAGGGGTATGAAATTAGCCAATGTAGCCAATGGATAGTCCCCATCACCCAGAATCCTTCAGTAACCAATAGTTCAGCAAGAAAAGTATAATGGCTATTCTTGGTTGACAACTTGACTACATCTGAAATGAACTAAAACCCAAAAATAAGACACAATTATAAGGGATTTTTGGTTAATTTGAAGTGAGAAGATCTGCATTTAAGCCTGATCTTGGAGGAAGGAAAACATAACTTTAATTCAGATCTTGGAGCAAGAGAATATACCTTTAAAGCGAACCTTTTGATCTGGAATAACTCACCTCTAATCCGTGCCACTTCCTCAGCTGGAAGTCCACATAAGAATATGAAAGCAGCTTTTGTTCTTTGCCTGCTTGCTCTTGCCTTGAAAGCTTTCCTTCTGTAGCATTAGAGTCTACTTTTTTGGGATTCCAGTATATACTGAAGACCAGCTGAGACATCCAGCCTCATGAACTGAGCAACTATGGGATTCTTTTCTGTTACTCTAGATAAGCCTGACTAATACAGAAGAATAGGTTCCTATGAGCCCCTCACAACCCATGACTATTAATGGAGACAGGTTATGGTGTTTGTTTCCTTACATTGCATTCTATACTTAAAAAGATATAAACTACAAGAAGTCTTTTGCATGTACTAAATACTCTATATTCTTAGATTTTTGTTGAGGTCATGGAAGAATTCAAAGATCAATTACCTAAGACTAAAGGTATATCACATATCTCGCACACACACACACTCACACACACACACACACACACACACACACACACAGCCATTTACATTCATACATAACACACAGCACAATATCACTAAGGAAGTCTCACCCCAAAGAAGTTAACAGCTAACTGCTGAGAAATACAATTTTTTTTGAAGTTCTTTATCTTGGCAGGTAAATCAAGGGGAAGAAAGGTTCTGAGCAGACTGCTTGATCATGTCAATGGAGCCAGGCTAAATCATATTATTTCTCCAAAGCAAACATCCCCATGTCTGAAAACCAAAAGTCCTCTAATATATACATGGAGACATATCACTCCCACAGGAGCAAAAACTAGATTCCGAAAGAGGACTTGAGAAAAATTCTGAAGTGTTAGAGTGGTGTGTAGTCCTTTCAAATGACTTAGTACACAGACATACCACGCATCTGTGGCAGTGAGTTTTATATGAGGATGGAGAGGAACAAGTGAAACCTGGAAGAATACCTTGGGAAAACAACAGCAGTGATCTGACTGAAAACATGGTTCCTCACTCATAACTAAATGGAATATCTCCATCTAATCCCTCCCATCAATGCTGAAGGGACCCATGGAAGATGAGGAGGAAAAGAGGTGAGAACCAGAGGGCATGGAGGACACCAAGAAGACAAGCCCCTCCAAATCAACATGAACAAAGCTTGCATGACCTCACAGAGACAGAAGCAGCACGCACAGGGCCTGCATGGCTCTGGCACCAGGTCCTCTCTGTTTATATCATGGATGCCAATTTAGTGTATTTACGGGACTCCTAAATATGCAAATGAGTAGATCTGATTCTTGTGCCTTCTCTTGGGTTCTTTTCCTTCTTGTTGGCTTGACAACATCCAACATTTGTCCAACAGCGAAGTGATGGACAAATGTAATATGTTTTACCATATTATACTTTTGTTATGAATGAATGAATGAATGAATGAATGAATGAATGAATGAATGAAAATGGCTAATTGGGTAAAAGTTAACAAATGAACTGACATTCATACTTGCTGGGTGAGGTAAAATCACTTTTCTCCAATAGAATGATACTGGGTCAACAACTCCAGGGCAGGTCTCATGTTCAGGAGTAGTTAACCATCAAATAACAAACCACACACAGAGAGAAAGAAAGAAATGAAGTAAGGGAAAGAGGGAGGAAAGGAGGGAGAGGGGAGGGAGGGAGGGAGGGAGGGAGGGAGGAAAAAGAAAAGCAAGCATTGTTCCTGCTGAGGATGTAACTCAGGGTTAGGATATTATGTAGCATGTATGAGACCTTAGGTTCCTTCTCCAGCACACACCCAAACAAGTAAACTAGGTATAATAGCCATCCTATATAATTATAATTTATTTTAAATGCCTTGACCTTAGGATTACATACATTTCAGGTAACCAATTAATAGGGTTTACCCCTTACAACTGTCATTTTAAATAAGTGTTGAAATTGAGGAATACTTTATTTACCTTTTTCTTAAAAAAAAAAAAAACTACATTGAAGCAGAATCAATGCTATATATTAATGTGGTCTCTTAATTAAAGAAGAAATGGTATGAATGTATTTAAGCTAGAGCCTTTGGGATTGCATATTATTATGTGAGTGCTTATGGAAGTATCTTCCACAGTAGCACAATGCTTGTGTGTTGAGGACCACTGGCTTAAAAGGCAACTGGCTATCGCAGCAATGCCTTAGTTATACCTGGACTCTCTAGTGGTTCTTCACACTCAACACGCTGCCATTACCTGTGCTGGCCAGAGAGCATCTGGAAATGCTTAATGATGCTGCCAGGTTTGGGGGAGTGAAGGGTGATCTGAGACACTATCTCAGTGATGCTAACTGTATGTCCAACATGGTCCACCCCATCCAAGAGACTAATGACACTCTTACTGAGAATGCATATAGATTCTTTTTGCGAAAGCACTGTTAATGAACACTCCCTAATTAATCACAAATAAGCCCTGAGATATATTTTCTCTTAGTCTCTCCAGCCCTCTAAATGATGACACCACTAGGGAGGCCTGTTACTAGTGACTAAGTTCTTCCACAGTCCTGTGCTTATGTACGGTAGACACTGGACTGGGGGGTTCTCATAACTCCCTCATCCCAAGCAGCTTTTGAATCTAGTGTCTGACTGGTAATATACGACACATCTTCTTGAAGACCATGTCTCCATACTTTTATCTTTCCCCCAATAACAGTAGTTACGATGGGGCTTGATGTGTACCCCCAACACCTGAGAAATGAAGCAGGAGGGTGATAAGAGCTAAAAGGTAGGCTGGCCTTCTTAGTTAATTCCATGCCAGTTAGTTCTGGCCAGTGTGCTCAAGAATCACTAGAGAGCCCAAGAGTGGATGAAGGGGTTGCTGAGACTGCCAGCTGCCTCTAAAGCCATTGATCAACACACGTGCATCATGCTGACGTGGAGCTACTCCCAGAAGCACTCACAGGGACGTATGCAATTCCCAGTGCCCTGTTTTCTACGGTATGTCAAAATGCACTAAGTAGTAATGGTGCAATTCATTGCTTACCTATCATGTGGCAAAGAAATACACAAGTAATTTTTCTGCACTCTCTCATTTAGATCTCACAACAGGCCCAAAGGGCAGCAGGCAGCATTGTGTAAGGGGAGACGTGAGATCCCAAATCTGGTATTTATTACCTATGTGATCTTAATCAAATCATTTACGCTCCCTTTAATATCACTACCTATTTAATAGATATAATTGTCTTTACCGAGTACTGAGAATTGAAATAAGCACACAGATTGACAATTTATAAAGTAATAGCTATGCAAGTTCTTGCTCCCATTCTGCAAAGAGACGTCATAATTGAAAAGTAGCAGCATTTGCAGAACGGTGGTTAAGTCAAAGCCAACTCAGACTTCTGTTGTTCAAGTCCAAAGCTTGCTGCACAGTAATCATGTCTCACACACTCCACCAGAAGCCTTTCTGACACGTCTGTCTGTCTGTCTGTCTGTATGTATGTATGTATGTATGTATGTATTTGTGTGTGTGTGTGTGAGAGAGAGAGAGAGAGAGAGGAGAGAGAGAGAGGAGAAAGAGAGGTATCAGAGGAGAGCTTGCTTGAGTAGATCTCTTCTTCCACTATGTGGTTCAGGAGAACTAAACTCAGACTGGCACTCTGCAGTGAGCGCGTTTACCCACTGAACCATCCCACCAGCTCCCTCCAGGAGCTTTTTGACACCGTCAGGCTCAAGACTCTCCTTACCACAGGACTACATCAAATGTAGCATTTACATCAAACGGTGTTCTGGATATTAATCCTGTTTCTGTTATATTTTATAACATTAATGATATATTTCATCCTTTATTAGAATTTAATAGTCACTGCTATTTCTATACATTATATTTTTATAAAATTCCTACTTGTCTTCCTCATATTTTTAGTGCAGCACATTCTTCATGGCACTTCCCCTCTTAATTGGTTGGGAAGCTGCCTTACCCTGCAGAAAGCAAGCACTGTGCAGTGCTGTGTGATGCCTGTGGTGTCGTTCACATTAATGCTTCAGAGCAGCAGTATTTTTAGGACAGCCTCAAGGAAACATGAGTCATACTTAAAAGCATGCCAGAAATAGAAGCAAGATTTAAGGCTGCACATTACGAACATCTGCAAAGTAAACTGCCAAACTGCCATGCACAGTGTAACATAAGCAGGCCTGTGCATGGGAGAAAGCCCTAGCTTTGACTCCAGGTACAAGATGCCACTATCCTCCAGGAGTCCACCAAGAAAAACCCAGTGTTAAAGCTCTATTGTGGGACTTCATCTACAGTCCAGGCTACCCTCTGCCTGGGAAGATAAAACATCTGGGTCATGGTAAATTACATTTCTAACTAAAGTCTTAGCCAAGATTTTTCTTTTAAAAACTTAACTACTTGTGTTGTCATATTTAAGAGCTCTAAATTAATTTTATTGGGGTGCTCTAAATTATAATTTTTCTCCCCATGTAGATGCCAATTTATCATCTATGTAAAGACTTAAAATTAAAATTAAGCATAGTTCAACTACCCCCATAATAAACCCTTAGAAAGCGTTGATTGTTTGGCTTTGGCATTCTAAGAAACAATGTAATGTAGTGAAAGAGAAAGCATCTGGAGCCAGCAAACCAAGTGTGGCTCTTCATCCTGTCCTTAGCTTCCTGGGCAGGACACTTCAACCATTCTGGGTCTCATTTTCCAAAGAAAGCTAGTCTTTGACAGATATGACCACCGTGAGCACTACAGCTCCCAAAATATCTTGTTCAGTCCAAGTCAGTGAAAACCCAGTGTGCAAAAGTCTGTCCTCACCTGCAGAGCCCTCTCCTTGCTGTGTGCCTGGGCAGCAGGTACACAGTGTGCACTGGCGGACACAGATGGTTGGGGCTGAGGGTCCACTCGGAAGGAGTCCCAGAACTTACTGCAGCCATGTGTTAAGTATTTTCCAGTGACATAGCACTTTATTCACCATAATCACCCCCATAAAAATTATGCAGAGGGTTTGAAGAGATAGCTCAGTGGTTACCGCTACTATTGCTCTTGCAGAGGACCAGGATTCAATCCCAGCACCCACATGGTGTCTAACAACCATCTGCAACTATAATTCTAGGAGCTCTAACTTTTATGATCTTCACGGGCACCAGGCATGCATATACTACACATATATACATACAAGCAAAACACTCATTCACATTATTAGAAAAATTACTCAGAAAGACCTAAACCCAGGCCTACCAGGAGTCAGATCATCCTCCAATATATTCAGAGATTATAAAGGAAGTGCCACGAGACTCCTCACTGCAACTGTCCCCTCTACCTGCATGTGTCAATCTGTTCATGGAGGTGGGGATACAAAACAAGGCATTCAAAGCCCAAGTAAGTCCTCGCTATTTACAACATAGGATATGGGGCTAAATGAGTAAAATAAATTCAGGCACACAGCCCTACTTAGTGAGGACCTATTATATGCTGAGCACTGAGAACAGGAAGGTGAAGATAACAAGGCTCTCAGAGATGTCAAAGAGAAACAGTTCATATATAAACCTCAGCCATGAGGGGCACTGAGAGTCTTTATCCAACACAGCTACACCTAGATGAAAACTGCAATATTTTTCTTTCCTTTTGTATTTTTAGCAGGTATACAAAACAATGGCTTTTGTATATAACACTTTCCTACATGTGTATCATTGCTCAAGCCCCGCTGTCTTCCCCATCCTTCCTCCCTCGTCTTGCCTATCTTTCTCCACTCACCCATGTGGACCCCTTCTGCTTTCTTATATGTGTGTACACAGGCATATATAAACCTAGATTCTATATGTAAGAAAGACAGTGATGCTGGAATCAATACAGTATGGTACTGGTACAAAAACAGACTGTGGTCCAGTGCAACAAAATAAAGAAGCCAGAAATAAATTCCAATGCATATGGTTAACTATGGAGACAGGGTACCAAGAAGACATGAT
Source organism: Mus musculus (assembly GCF_000001635.26). Lineage (NCBI taxonomy): Eukaryota > Metazoa > Chordata > Mammalia > Rodentia > Muridae > Mus > Mus musculus. Next base: position 78,899,128 of record NC_000080.6, on the reverse strand, counting down.
GGGGATAAGATAATCTTTCAACAAATGATGCTGGGGAAACTATTTCCATGTGCAAAGGAATGGAACTGAAACTTTATCTTACAGCTTATACAAAAATCAACTCAAAACTAAAAAGGGACCTAAAAGCATAAAACAGAATTCTACAAGAGAACATGGTGGGGATCCTCTGGCCATTGGCCTTGGCAATGACTTTTGGCATGTCACACTAAAGCTCTGGCTACAAAAGCCAAAATAAATTAAGAGTAATGTGATGGTTTGTATATTCTTGGGCCAGGGAGTGGAATGTGATTGTATATTCTTGGGCCAGGGAGTGGCACCATTTGGAGGTGTGGCCTTGTTGGAATAGGTGTGACCTGGTTGGAGTAGGTGTGTCACTGTGGGCTTAAGATCCTCACCCTAGTTGCCTGGAAGTCAGTCTTCCACTAGCAGCCTTTGGATGAAGATATAGAACTCTCAGCTCCTCCTGCACCATGCCTGCCTGGATGCTGCCATGCTCCCACCTTGATGATAATGGACTGAACCTCTGAACCTGTAAGCCAGCCCCAATTAAATGTTTTTATAAGACTTTCCTTGGTCATGGTGTCTGTTTACAGCAGTAAAACCCTAACTAATACAAGTAATATAGCAAAGTAAATGCTTCTAAGTGGAAAAATTAAACATAACACAGTGAAATGGTAACCCAGAGAGTGGGGAATATACAAAGTATGTGAGAATATCTACAAATATATATGACTAGGATACATGAGAATAAGGGTTACTATCCAGAATTCATAGTAAAAAAAAATACATTGCTACATTTCAATTGTCAAAAAACGAATATCCTGATTTAAACATAAAAATAAAAACAAAAAGAGCTAAGCACCAATAAGCCTACTATCTCATAATCCCAGCTGTATTTCTAAAAGCCTCAAAAGCAGTAAGACCTTCAAATGCCCATCAACAGGTAGAGAAGTGATGCATCTATACAACTGAATAATACTAAATTTAAAAAAGGAGCAAATAACTGAAACACAGCAGAATGTCAAAGTAATTACGCTGTGCTATATAGGGAAGGCAAAATACAGTATGATTCTATTTATTTACAAAATTCCAGACAATCTAAAAGTCTCTCTCCCCCCTCCCCTCTCTCTCTCTCTCTCTCTCTCTCACACACACACACACACACACACACACACAAAGCTTGTGAGTCACAGATTTACCTGATCAGTATTTCAACCGATCAGCATCCTTTCCTGCACAAACCAAAATTTAACAAATTGTATCCCTCAAGTATGTAAGCATGAACCACTGTACCTAGTAACACTATCTTACCGTACTGGACCAACACACAGTAAAATATCCTTGGTTCTTACAGTCAGGCCTACAGCACAATTTAGGTTTTGTGTTCTGGTGGTTTGAGCTCTCTTGGTCTTCTGTGTTGATCCATTTTTGCAACAGTAACAGAAAGTTTTGGTTCTTTTTAAAAATCTATACCATACGGTAACAACAGCTCCACAGGAAGAAAGGTCATCAAAAGGACAGCAAGGTGACAAGTGACACATATCAGAATATTTTCATCACCATTTAATATTCAAGGTCAATTAACAACCTATCCGCTAACGTGCTTACGTGTGAGGAGTTAACAAATTGCTGGAGATGTCTTTGTCTCAGTGTTGTATTGAGGGAAAACAACCACCAAAAAGAAAATAAAGGAAAAGATCTGCCTTTAGTTATAAATGGGTCTCAGAAGAACCAACAAGCTTCAAATCTTGCTAAACAAGATCAGATTCTTTAAACATAACATGTAAATATTCTTGATTCAGATTACAGAAAATGCAGTTAAGATGTATAATGCAGCCATTCTTTTAAAAAATCTTTATTTTATATATGGAGCTTTTATTCTATTGAAAAATTACAAATGTATGAATCAGCATGGTAGTGTATATGTTTGTGTGTATATGGTTTCAATTCTGACCACTTTGAATGGACAACCAATAAGGGGTATCTCTGGAAGAGCTAATTCTCTCTTTCCCAACAATCATAAGTTTTAGATGGTCCTTTGTATAGTTGTGGGACTCCACAAATTCTCCCCCTTCTACGGCAGTATGTCAACTGATATTGGTATTGTTCCAGTCTTGTTTATGCAGCCGTTTCTATGAGAGACTGTTGCAGACTTCTGGTATTCTGGCTCTCACAGTCTTTTTGCTTCCTCAGTGTTCTCTGAACCAGAGATGCAAGGGGCTGTGATATAGATATTCAGGTTAGGCTCCCCATGTTCTACTGATCCCTGCATTGTGTCTAGGTGTAGCTGTCTGCAACAGTCTCCATTTGCTCTTTGATAACTAACAGGTGATAGCTATATTTCCTTGAAGTATAAGGATCAGATATTGAATGCAATTGGGAATTATGCTGGTGTAATCTTAATTTTTTTCAAAACCTATTTTTAATTATGGTTCACAAATGCTTTAACCTCCCTTCTAGCCCACCAGGGGTGGTGGAAAACAAAGGGTACGGAGAAAGTGGACCTGTTTAGAAATGGTTCTCTGGGGCAAATCCCATCTGTGTTGCAAGGAAATCTGTAGTTCCATTCCCAGGTCAGCTCAATCCACTCACCAACACTTCGTGGACCATGGATCAGCAGTCCAACTCAGTAGTGTTGGGATAGCAGCAGTGCTGGCATGGCCTAGAGGAACAGCTAGGCCTCAGCCAAATTGGCACAATTTTCAGGAGGGATGAGGGCCAACAGGAGCAGCAGGAAAAGTTCTCAGCTGTGTCTCTCTCAGCGAAGTGAAGATCAGTGAAGATGTGAGACCAAGAAGCGTAGCACAGCTGGCTCTATAAGCAAGCCTAGCTCAGCCTCCATCACTGTCCATCGAGTGCTATTTATACTCCCTCCAAACATCATGTGTCCTCCATGGTTCTTGCTCACCACCTGTCTTGCCTCAGCACATGAGTCTGTCTCAGCTGACATCACTCTGCCAATCAGCCCGAGTCCACAGAAGCAACAAAAGGCCACCAGCACACCATCAGACTTTTTTTTTTTTTTTTTTTTGGTGCATTTCTCTCTATGGCGTCTCAACAAAATGAGCTCAACTACACAATATAAAGCAGACTGATACATGTGTATCATTAGGTAGGAAGCCCAATGTCCTTTCACCTGCTTGCTTTAGCAGAACATCCTTCACCCATGTCTGTCTGAGCAAAATGTTTCTTCACAAAGAAACAGTCCCTCATGGTGTTTGTCCCAGTAAAACACCATCCAACACAACTGACTTTCCAAAGAACCCTTAAGTTTCTACTTCATTCTGCTCTAGTAAAACAACCACTGTAAACTCTTTTATAAACCCATGACCTCACTAGCTCCAGAAAGTTGGCTAGGTTTCTAATGCAAAGCCTGATTTTCCTCTTGTTGCATGGGCCCAAAGTCCAATTAGGCAGTCATTGGTTACCACTAACATGTGACTGTCACTTAGTGTCACCTTTATGCCATGATAGTCATTGCTGTGGCTCATGGATGTTGCAGCTAGGTAAGCCTATTAACTCCTTCCCTCCCTTGGCAGCTTGGACAGTATTTTCTGATACCATGGAAGGGAGACTGCAGGAAGAAAGCTTTCAGATTAGATGCGGCTAGAATCATGTGAGTCCTGTTTCCTAAGTGTGTGTTGCAGAAGACACTATTTGCTGCAAGTTCTGGCCCTTCAATCTTTCTGCCCCTCCTCTAAGATGGCCCCGAGCCTTGGGGTGGGATACAGTGCTGTAGACATCCCATCTGTGGGGTGGGATGCAGTGCTGTCGACATCCCATCTGTGGGGTGGGATGCAGTGCTGTAGACATCCCATCTGTGGTGTGGGACGCAGTGCTGTAGACATCCCATCTGTGGGGTGGGATGCAGTGCTGTCGACATCCCATCTGTGGGGTGGGATGCAGTGCTGTAGACATCCCATCTGAGGGCTGGGATGCAGTGCTGTCGACATCCCATCTGTGGGGTGGGATGCAGTGCTGTCGACACCACATCTGAGGGCTGGGATGCAGTGCTGTCGACACCACATCTGTGGCTGAGCATCCCACTGATGCGCTGTGATGGCTTGCTGAGTTTCTGCATTAACCACTATCCACCACAAAATAGCTCTTGATGAGGTCTAAGGGCTAATCCATCTACCCCTTTTAACTTTTTATTTTGATGAAAGGTTGTCTGGGCTGTTTTTGAAGTTGTTCTGTTGGTCCAGGCAAGACTTGAACTTGGAACACTCATGCCTCAGCCTTTGATTGGCTAAGATTACAGGCCCACATAATAGAGCCTAGCTTAAACACAAATTCTTCGTCCTATCTCTGCCTCCCAAATGACTGGAATGGCAGGCATGCTCCTGTCACAGTACACACCAGTATGTTTGTCAGTGTAGATGGTAAGAACAGACACTACTCTTCTCTGGAAATGCATTGTCGTCTCACTCTCCTGGAAAGTCACAGGAACTAATACTTCAGGCAGCAATATATCAGAGTGCCATTTCCTGGACACTCTGTACCTGACATAATAGTTTTCAACTCTAGCCAAGGTGATGTATGAATACTGGCACCTTACAAGGAAATTTGCAGCTTGCTGGCTGTCACACAAGTTAGAACACCATTCACACGTCTACTGGTCACATGATTCTTCTCACCAATTTGTGAGAATATCTGTATACTAAATATGTTAACACCACAAATATGGATTTCACAATGCTATTTTTAATTTAAAGGTTTACTATTTGCATTCATTTTCTCATTTAATTATGGTCATTAACCACAGCAAAAAATGGCTAGGTAGATCCAGAAAATCCAACTTAACCTATTACAAACACCAAAATGTGTCAAGGCAGAGAATATTGCAGACATGTTGGTCAAAGAGAATAAAATATCAGGAAGAACAAGTTGAGATATGTTAGAAAACATGCTGACTATGGCTGGTGACTGAATATGAAGTCTTAGTTGGGGTTTCTGCTGCTGTGATGAAACACCATGACCAAAGGTTGAAATGGTGTACTATTCAACACACCATTTGGGGAAGAAAGGATTTATTTAGCTTGCATATCCTAAATCACAGTCCATTGTGACAACCCAAAGCAGGAATTCAAACTATGAGAACCTGGGGGCAGCCACTGATGCAAAGGAGGACTGCTGATCTGGAAGTGCTTGTCAGCCTGTTTTCTTACAGCATCCAGGACCACCAGCCTTGAGGTGGTACCACGTTCAATGTGCTAGGAATGCCCACATCAATCTCTAATTGAGAAAGTGCCCCATGGACCCATTTCTCAATTCTCAGACTACTCCAGTTTGTTTCAAATTGACATAAAACTAGCCAGCACAGCACCATATATTTTTAAATGGCTATGAGAATAGAGTCTAAATAGTTTCACTAAAAGAAATGTAAATGAAGAAATTGACATATAGTAAGTTTAACTTAATCGCTTTGCAATATATTCAAAATTGAAAATATATGCTAAATAACGTACCATTTCAATTTATCAATTAAGACATTAATATAAATTTTAAATTATATATCTGTGATAAAACATCTGAGAGCAACAAGATCAATTAAGTGAAAAATAAAGTGATAAAATATATCAAATATAATGTGTCTTTTTTTTTATTACGTATTTTCCTCAATGACATTTCCAATGCTATCCCAAAAGTCCCCCATACCCTACCCCCCACTTCCCTACCCACCCATTCTCATTTTTTTGGCCCTGGCGTTCCCCTGTACTGGGGCATATAAAGTTTGTGTGTCCAATGGGCCTCTCTTTCCAGTGATGGCCGACTAGGCCATCTTTTGAAACATATGTAGCTAGAGTCAAGAGTTCCGGGGTACTGGTTAGTTCATAATGTTGTTGCACCTACAGGGTTGCAGATCTCTTTAGCTCCTTGGATACTTTCTCTAGCTCCTCCATTGGGGGCCCTGTGATCCATCCAATAGCTGACTGTGAGCATCCACTTATGTGTTTGCTAGGCCCCAGCCTAGTCTCACAAGAGACAGCTATATCTCGGTCCTTTCAGCAAAATCTTGCTAGTGTACGCAGTGGTGTCAGCGTTTGGAAGCTGACTATGGGGTGGATCCCTAGATAAGGCAGTCTCTAGATGGCCCATCCTTTTGTCTCAGCTCCAAACTTTGTCTCTGTAACTCCTTCCATGGGTGTTTTGTTCCCAATTCTAAGAAGGGGCACAGTATTCACACTTTGGTCTTCATTCTTCTAGAGTTTCATGCATTTGGCAAATTGTATCTTATATCTTGGGTATACTAAGTTTTGGGCTAGTATCCACTTATCAGTGAGTACATATTGTGTGAGTTCCTTTGCTATTGGGTTACCTCCCTCAGGATGATGCCCTCCAGGTCCATCCATTTGCCTAGGAATTTCATAAATTCATTCTTTTTAATAGCTGAGTAGTACTCCATTGTGTAAATGTACCACACTTTCTGTATCCATTCCTCTGTTGAGGGGCATCTGGGTTCTTTCCAGCTTCTGGCTATTATAAATAAGGCTGCTATGAACATAGAGGAGCATGTGTCCTTCATACCGGTTGGGACATCTTCTGGATATATGCCCAGAAGAGGTATTGTTGAATCCTCCGGTAGTACTATGTCCAATTTTCTAAGGAACCGCCAGACTGATTTCCAGAGTGGTTGTACAAGCTTGCAATCCCACCAACAGTGGAGGAGTGTTCCTCTTTCTCCACATCCTCGCCAGCATCTGCTGTCACCTGAATTTTTGATCTTAGCCATTCTGACTGGTGTGAGGTGGAATCTCAGGGTTGTTTTGATTTGCATTTCCCTGATGATTAAGGATGTTGAACATTTTTTCAGGTGCTTCTCTGCCATTCGGTATTCCTCGGGTGAAAATTCTTTGTTCAATTCTGAGCCCCATTTTTTAATGGGGTTATTTGATTTTCTGGAGTCCACCCTCTTCAGTTCTTTATATATATTGGATATTAGTCCCCTATCTGATTTAGGATAGGTAAAGATCTTTTCCCAATCTGTTGGTGGCCTTTTTGTCTTATTGACAGTATCTTTTGCCTTGCAGAAGCTTTGCAGTTTCATGAGGTCTCTTTGTCAATTCTCGATCTTACAGCACAAGTCATTGCTGTTCTGTTCAGGAATTTTTCCCCTGTGCCCATATCTTCGAGGCTTTTCCCCACTTTCTCCTCTATAAATTTCAGTGTCTCTGGTTTTATGTGAAGTTCCTTGATCCACTTAGATTTGACCTTAGTACAAGGAGATAGGAATGGATCAATTCACATTCTTCTACATGATAACAACCAGTTGTGCCAGCACCATTTGTTGAAAATGCTGTCTTTCTTCCACTGGATGGTTTTAGCTCCCTTGTCGAAGATCAAGTGGCCATAGGTGTGTGGGTTCATTTCTGGGTCTTCAATTCTATTCTTTTGGTCTACTTTTCTCTCGTTATACCAGTACCATGCAGTTTTTATCACAATTGCTCTGTAGTAAAGCTTTAGGTCAGGGATGGTGATTCCACCAGAGGTTCTTTTATCCTTGAGAAGAGTTTTTGCTATCCTAGGTTTTTTGTTATTCCAGATGAATTTGCAAATTGCTCTTTCTAATTCGTTGAAGAATTGAGTTGGAATTTTGATGGGGATTGCATTGAATCTGTAGATTGCTTTTGGCAAGATAGCCATTTTTACAATGTTGATCCTGCCAATCCATGAGCATGGGAGATCTTTCCATCTTCTGAGATCTTCTTTAATTTCTTTCTTCAGAGACTTGAAGTTTTTATTATACAGATCTTTCACTTCCTTAGTTAGAGTCATGCCAAGATATTTTATATTATTTGTGACTATTGAGAAGGGTGTTGTTTCCCTAATTTCTTTCTCAGCCTGTTTATTCTTTGTGTAGAGAAAGGCCATTGACTTGTTTGAGTTAATTTTATATCCTGCTACTTCACAGAAGCTGTTTATCAGTTTTAGGAGTTCTTTGGTGGAATTTTTAGGGTCAATGATATATACTATCATATCATCTGCAAAAAGTGATATTTTGACTTCCTCTTTTCCAATTTGTATCCCCTTGATCTCCTTTTGTTGTCGAATTGCTCTGGCCAGGACTTCAAGAACAATGTTGAATAGGTATGGAGAGAGTGGACAGCCTTGTCTAGTCCCTGATTTTAGTGGGATTGCTTCCAGCTTCTCACCATTTACTTTGATGTTGGCTATTGGTTTGCTGTAGATTGCTTTTATCATGGTTAGGTATGGGCCTTGAATTCCTGATCTTTCCAAGACTTTTATCATGAATGGGTGTTGGATCTCGTCCAATGCTTTTTCCGCATCTAACGAGATGATCATGTGATTTTTGTCTTTGAGTTTGTTTATATAATGGATTACGTTGATGGATTTCCGTATATTAAACCATCCCTGGAATAAAACCTACTTGGTCAGGATGGATGATTGCTTTAATGTGTTCTTGGATTCGGTTAGCGAGAATTTTATTGAGGATTTTTGCATCGATATTCATAAGAGAAATTGGTCTGAAGTTCTCTATCTTTGTTGGGTCTTTCTGTGGTTTAGGTATCAGAGTAATTGTGGCTTCATAGAATGAGTTGGGTAGAGTTCCATCTACTTCTATTTTGTGGAATAGTTTATGCAGAACTGGAATTAGATCTTCTTTGAAGGTCTGGTAGAACTCTGCACTAAACCCATCTGGTCCTGGGCTTTTTTTGGCTGGGAGACTATTAATGACTACTTCTATTTCTTTAGGGGATATGGGACTGTTTAGATCATTAACTTGATCCTGATTTAACTTTGGTACCTGGTATCTGTCTAGAAATTTGTCCATTTCATCCAGGTTTTCCAGTTTTGTTGAGTATAGCCTTTTTTAGAAGGATCTGATGGTGTTTTGGATTTCTCCAGGATCTGTTGTTATGTCTCCCTTTTCATTTCTGATTTTGTTAATTAGGATGTTGTCCCTGTGCCCTCTAGTGAATCTAGCTAAGGGTTTATCTATCTTGTTGATTTTCTCAAAGAACCAACTCCTCGTTTGGTTCATTCTTTGAATAGTTCTTCTTTTTTCCACTTGGTTGATTTCACCCCTGAGTTTGATTATTTCCTGCCGTCTACTCCTCTTGGGTGAATTTTCTTCCTTCTATTGTAGAGCTTTTATATGTGTTGCAAGCTGCTAGTGTGTGTTCTTTCTAGTTTCTTTTTGGAGGCACTCAGAGCTATGAGTTTCCCTCTTAGAAATGCTTTCATTGTGTCCCATAGGTTTGGGTATGTTGTATCTTCATTTTCATTAAACTCTAAAAAGTCTTTAATTTCTTTCTTTATTCCTTCCTTGACCAAGGTATCATTGAGAAGAGTGTTGTTCAGTTTCCGCGTGAAATTTGGCTTTCCAATATTTATGTTGTTATTGAAGATCAGCCTTAGTCCATGGTGGTCTGATAGGATGCATGGGACAATTTCAATATTTTTGTATCTGTTGAGGCCTGTTTTGTGACCAATTATATGGTCAATTTTGAAGAAGGTCTCGTGAGGTGCTGAGAAGAAGGTAAATCCTTTTGTTTTAGGATAAAATGTTCTGTATATATCTGTTAAGTCCATTTGTTTCATAACTTCTGTTAGGTTCACTGTGTCCCTGTTTAGTTTCTGTTTCCACGATCTGTCCATTGATGAAAGTGGTGTGTTGAAGTCTCCCACTATTATTGTGTGAGGTGCAATGTGTGTTTTGAGCTTTACTAATGTGTCTTTAATGAATGTGGCTGCCCTTGCATTTGGAGCATAGATATTCAGGATTGAGAGTTCCTCTTGGAGGATTTTACCTTTGATGAATAGGAAGTGTCCCTCCTTGTCTTTTTTGATGACTTTGGGTTGGAAGTCGATTTTATTCGATATTAGAATGGATACTCCAGCTTGTTTCTTCAGACCATTTGCTTGGAAAATTGTTTTCCAGCCTTTCACTCTGAGGTAGTGTCTGTCTTTTTCCCTGAGATGGGTTTCCTGTAAGCAGCAGAATGTTGGGTCCTGTTTGTGTAGCCAGTCTGTTAGTCTATGTCTTTTTATTGGGGAATTGAGTCCATTGATATTAAGAGATATTAAGGAAAGGTAAATGTTGCTTCCTTTTATTTTTGTCGTTAGAATTGGCATTCTGTTCTTGTGGCTGCCTTCTTTTTGGTTTGTTGAGGGATTACTTTCTTGCTTTTTCTAGGGCGTGATTTCCGTCCTTGTATTGTTTTTTTTTTTTTTCTGTTATTATCCTTTGAAGGGCTGGATTCGTGGAAAGATAATGTGTAAATTTTGTTTTGTCATGGAATACTTTGGTTTCTCCATCTATGGTAATTGAGAGTTTGGCCGGGTATAGTAGCCTGGGCTGGCATTTGTGTTCTCTTAGTGTCTGTATAAATCTGTCCAGACTCTTCTGGCTTTCATCGTCTCTGGTGAAAAGTCTGGTGTAATTCTGATAGGCTTGCCTTTATATGTTACTTGACCTTTCTCCCTTACAGCTTTTAATATTCTATCTTTATTTAGTGCATTTGTTGTTCTGACTATTGTGTGTCGGGAGGAATTTCTTTTCTGGTCCAGTCTATTTGGAGTTCTGTAGGCTTCCTGTATGTTCATGGGCATTTCTTTCTTTAGGTTTGGGAAGTTTTCTTCTATAACTTTGTTGAATATATTTGCTGGCCCTTTAAGTTGAAAATCTTCATTCTCATCAACTCCTATTATCCATAGGTTTGGTCTTCTCATTGTGTCCTGTATTTCCTGGATGTTTTGAGTTAGGATCCTTCTGCATTTTGTATTTTCTTTGATTGTTGTGCCAATGTTCTCTATGGAATCTTCTGCACCTGAGATTCTCTCTTCTGTCTCTTGTATTCTGTTGCTGATGCTAGCATCTATGGTTCCAGCTTTCTTTCCTAGGGTTTCTATCTCCAGCGTTGCCTCACTTTGGGTTTTCTTTATTGTACCTACTTCCCTTTTTATGTCTAGAATGGTTTTGTTCATTTCCATCACCTGTTTGGATGTGTTTTCCTGTTTTTCTATAAGGACTTCTACCTGTTTGGTTGTGTTTTCCTGTTTTTCTTTAAGGACTTGTAACTCTTTAGCAGTGTTCTCCTGTATTTCTTTAAGTGAGTTATTAAAGTCCTTCTTGATGTCCTCTACAATCATCATGAGATATGCTTTTAAATCCGGGTCTAGCTTTTCAGTTGTGTTGAGGTGCCCAGGACTAGGTGGGGTGGGAGTGCTGCGTTCTGATGATGGTGAGTGGTCTTGATTTCTGTTAGTAGGATTCTTACGTTTGCCTTTCGCCATCTGGTATTCTCTGGAGCTGTGCAGGATACACTCGGCGGGGTCCTGGAACCAAGATGTCTGTGCAGGGTACACTTGGCAGGGTCCCGGAACTAAGATGTCTGCTGCCAATGCTCAGGCAAAGCGCTCCCGCGCCGGGCAGATCCCAATCCTCAGAATTTTTAAGATCGCGTGGCTGGTGTTGTGGGTATCTGGCAGTAGTCAGCCGACTCTGCACCCTAGCTACCCCGGTGCTGCTCGGACCGGAAGGCATAATGTGTCTTACAATATGTTTCAAAACAAGATTGAAGAAAAGTTAGGCACTGGATAAAGACTGCTCACGCCGAGTCCAAGGAGAGCCTTTATGAAAAAGTCAAAGACTATAGAGGTTGATTTACGTCTTCCTTTTGAGCATATATTCTCAAAAATGCATCTGGCTGTGGCTGGAGAGATGGCTCAGCAGTTAAAAGCGTATATCTCTCTTTTAGAAGGACCTATGTTCAATTCCCAGTACCCATGTCACGTATCTCACAACTGCCTGTAACTCCAGTTCCAAGAGGCTGGCTGTCTCTGGCCTCTATAGGCACCTATACATACATGACATGCACATATAATGCATGTATACATAATTAAAAATAAAATACTTTTTAAAGAGATACATGTAACTGCGTATGACGCCACATGCATTCAATCCAATTACTTAGGCAGTAGGATCTCTGAGTTCAAGGGCAGCCCGATCTATGTATGTAGCAAAAAAGTCCCAGGCCATCTATGGCTACAGAGTGAGACTCTGTCTCAAAAATAAAATAATCCTTAAAAAAAATGAGCAGTAATATGAGACATACTTCTCATGTAAGAAGAGGGAATTGTGCAACACTAAAGCATCTGCCCTCAGCCCTGGTCACAGAAGCTTCTACTTATGACAAATGCAATTAAGAGAGAGACCCTATGGTCAGGACGCTCATCCCCGGTGGGACACCCACAATCACCCATAATCTAGGAACAGGACGGAGGAGGAGGCTGAAAGAATGAAACAGCCCGACAAAGGGAACAGGGTCATGCTGTCTCCTCACATGACATGGTCACTGCATTCATGAACTCACAAAAACTATGGCTGTTGTCCAAGGCATTGCTTGGCAAGTCTGGACTTGTCGACATTCAGTCATGAATGGGGAGACTCTCACAGGACCTAATGCCTTCCTAGAAAGCTGATGGCAACTATGGCTGATGGAGAGGCAGAGAGAGAGTCCTTGTATTCAGTGGTATAGCTACTGGTGACTTGACCATTCTCTAGCTTACAGCTCTACATCCTTGTCAAGAATGGCCCTAGTTAAACTCAGTGGGTCTCAAAACTAACAAACAAAAGGCACACTACAGTGGGAGGGGGCTTGTTGGGAAGAGGGAGGGTGTGGTGGGTGGGAGGAATATGAGGTTGGGATGATCAGTGTGACAGATGTATTATATACATGTGTGAAACTGTAAAGCGTATGTTTAGCATAACTAAACAAAGCAGGCCCTAAGCACTGGAAGCCTTCCTCAAGCCCCGCCTCTATTAAAAAGAAGCGGAGAGAACACTTCCCCAGAGGCCTGCGTGACCTCTGTGCTAATCCATTAAAGAGGCAGGTAGCTGTAATGCCTGTTCCACAGTATTTACATTGACACAGAATCACATTGTTTCTTCATGTTATCCTGTCATTTATGACATTGATGAATTCTCATACCTTTGAATTATTCATAAGCTAAATAAAAAGTGAAAACACTCTTCAATCTCGTAAACCATGCTGAGAGCATAATGCTGTATGTAAGTAATTCTTACAGACAGTATCTCTGGGGCCTAATTTCTTCAATAAACGTTTGGTGTGCCCAGTGACCTTAAATGACATCAACTCTCATTGTCTGCAGGTGACAACAAGATTATTCAAGGAATCAGGATGTACCTGTAAGGAGGGCTAAAGTTGTCTCCTGACGACCTGTTACCTGGAGAGCAGCGCCTCAAAGGCTCTGGAAGAAATATTTTCTTTGATACAAAATATTTTAACTTCAAACACAAAATATGAAAGAATGTCTTCAAAAACCTGCCAACTTCATCTAAGCTTTGAGATTCAGTTTTCATACAAAACAGCAAAAAGGCTTCAATAACCAACTCCAACCCTTGCAGGTGAGAGACCCGGACTAAGATGCTGTATGCAAAGGTATAATGGCAAAGGCAGGAACTGACAAGACCTGGATAATAAACACTGACAAGCAAGCCCACTCCTGTGTGTGATGTGCCAGGCCCCAGCCTAGCTGCTGAACTAGAAAGGTGTCCTGTGGTGGGGACACTGTGAAGACAGAAACAGCTCAGAGGGGGTATTAGCAGATGACTGCAGGATGCAGCGTGCGTGCAGTTATCTCAGGTGGTTATGACACGGGCGAGTGCACTGTGATAAGACAAAGATGCTCTCTCAAAGTCAGCCATGGAATTCCGGGCTTCTGCTGGAGAATTCTTGTAGTCTGTGCCTCCTGCAGGTCAGGGCTTCTCTCACTGCAACACAATGCCTCTGCTTCTTCCTACTGTGCTCTTATTCTAAGAATATTTTTGTCTTTTAGATAGCTAATATTTAAAACGGAGCACAGAAAGATGCTTTATCAATATTTGGTCTCTCAGTGCTCTAAGACTCTGGTGAGCACAGATATGTACAACACTGCCACGCCACAATGGCAGCAAATGAATTCTCCAATGGATTGAGTTTCCTTAAATTACAGGATTAATTCCAAGGAAAAACAAGTGTACCTTCAAAGTATCAGATAGTCTAAGAGGGTAAAAAGGGAAACCATCAAAAGATGGCCTAGTCGGCCATCAATGGAGAGGCCCATTGGTCAGGCAAACCTTATATGCCCCAGTACAGGGGAACGCCAGGGCCAAAAAATGGGAATGGGTGGGTAGGGGAGTGGGGGGGGGAGGGTGTTGGGGACTTTTGGGATAGCATTGGAAATGTAATTGAGGAAAATATGTAATAAAAAGAAAAAAGAAAAAAAAAGCAACTTCAATTAAAAAAAAAAAAAGGGAAACCAAACTGAAGTCAGAAAATGCGGGCTTTGCAACTCCTAAGTCTTCTGACCTCTTTCCTATGCTCAACTTCCCCAGCTATTAAGTAAAGCTTCCAACTGACTAATTATTGGTAAAGCACATTTCTGCAACAATGGGCCAACATTCTATGCTCCACTTTAAATATTAGCTATCGAAAAGACAAAAAATATTCTTAGAATAAATTGCACTGATGCATAAATACAGGGGAAAAAAAGGGAATGAAACTTTATTTAAAAAATGCAATTTCTAAAGTATGTTATTTATCAGTGTGTGTGTGTGTGTGTGTGTGTGTGTGTGTGTGTGTGTGTGTGTGTGAGCGCATGTGTACACATGAATAAGTGGAGGCTGGAGGTTGATGCTGGCTATCTCACATTTTGAAACAGGATCTCCAGGAAGCTGTACCACCTCACCTCACCTCACCACCTGCTGTCCTGGCTGGCCGCGAGCTCAGGAGACTCACCCATCTCCACCCACCCACTCTCCAGTACTGCAGCTCCAGACCACACCTGGCTTTTATGCTGTTACTGGGAAAGAACTCAGGTTCGCATGCTTGTGCTGCAGGCACTTGACCAAAGAAGCTATGCTCTAAGAATATAATTTTGAAACTCCAAAAGGAAAACAAAAGTGCTTCAAAGTTCCCTCAGGACCTACAGATATAACGTCCCGTCAATTACAGAGCAGTGAAAGTAAAGACCTGTAATTTTCCCATTTTGAAATAAACACAGTATCTGAATACAATAAACAAGTGAACAAAATCATACGCTGTCTCTGTGGGATTGTCACGTAGCTGCTGCATTTTGCCTGTACAGACACTTCTTGAGATTTGGTTGACCTAGCCACACCTCCCTCTCCAAGTCCAACATCTATCTTTATTTAACAAATGGATACCGTTAAAGTGGGAGAGACAAGTAACAATTTACCACTGAGTCAAACATATGCTACCTCCTTCTTGATACGCAAAAGGTGACAGGTGAGGATACTGTGCCTGAATAATATCAGTGACAGATGACAGCAAACACGAGCAAATGCAAACAGCGATCTAAAGGCTGTTTAGTAGCCAATTACTTCCACTACAAGGTCTTCAGGGACATTTCAAAGAGCAAGCAAGCTACAAATGACACAAACAAGCTTTAAAATGATGCCATAAGGGTTCGTGAAATGCTGGAATCTGGACTGTGTGAGGAAGAACATCACAGTGGCTGATCTACTGCTCTGTGCTTTGTGAGGGTTTCAGCAACCAGGGAGAGTGTGTTGTTAAGCAACGCTTACACTTTGGAGTGTAATTGCAATCACCCCTGCCCAGATTCACATTTTAAAGAAAAACTGAAGACAGGAGTATTTTTAGCATGTGTCTTAACAAGGTAATAACCCTTACTAATCCCCACACTGCTCAGCAGGCAGGAAATGTCAGCGTACAAGAATCAGACTCCAAGGGACAGTGGTCAGTAGATTCAGGATTTTCAGCTGACTTAGAAATAGCCACATGAGGGCTGGTAAGAAAGATGTGAACACTGAGCCCTCCAGGCTACAGAGGAACCTGTCCCTGCCCTGCCCGAAGACTCCAGCTCCATACAGTTGAGGAGACTCAGGATTTGAACACCCTAGAAAAATTCACACAGCTAAACGTAGCATGGCCAAATTTTGTTTTGTTTTCTACCAGCCTTTCACTTTCTGGTTTTCTGACAAAAGGTCCTGCTTCCTAGCTCTGCTGAGCTCTAGGGTTACAGGAATATACCACACACGCAGCTCAATTTCTAATGTGAGTCTGTGGGGACTTAGGGGCTAGTTATGGAAGATGGAGAAACTTGCAGGAGAATGCAATCGTTGAAATACAATAAGAAGCAAAATTCCATCCAACCTCAGTGTATGGTCCACTTAGCTTATGGAAGTGGGGCCTCAGCTTCCAGGTCAGTTCCTCCAGAAAGCTGCTGTGGAAACTGGCTAGCACCCTGGCAGGTGTGCAACAAGAACCTCAGCAGAGCTGTGCAGAGAACACAGTGACACTGTGACAGGAATGAGGAGCGAAGGCAAAGACAACTCCTTGCAGCTATTTTGGTTCCTGGGATGTCTTTCCTCGATTTACTAGCCAGCTTGCATGGCCAAATTCTTAAGCACAATCTTCCCCCTCAGCAACCATTTCCCTGAGACCTGGGCTAAAGACATTTTCCCATTTTCTACTAAGAAGGAGCATTCTTCCTCAACTATCACATTTATTATGAAAAATGAGCTACATTCATAGTCAAAAAAAGACCCAGAAATCAAAGGTCAGTGTCATTTTCTTTTTTTTTACTTAATCTTGTACTCAAGGTATGTAAGGTATTACAGGTCTATTTTCTTAATTTTTCTGCAGACGTGTATAACAATTTGTTGAAGAAATTATGTCACTAGTTTTACCTCTAGAAAAGAAAAGCTGTCTGTTACAATAATGTACTCAGACACAGCCATTTAATAATGAACATTAAAAATAAATGTTCCTGACACCCACTGATACGATGAAAAGATGCAAGAGAATTTCACATCAGCCTAACAACCAGAACAAAACAATTCATTTATTAAAAAAAAAAAATCACAGTTTCTTGAAACTCATCACACAGTTAAGAATACAAAGACATGGAGAGATGGCTCAGCGGTTAGGAGCACTGGCTGCTCTTCCACAGGTCACAGGTTCAGTTCCCAGCACTCACAAAAACAGCTCACAACTGCCTGTAAGTTCAGATCCAGGGGAGCCGATGTCCTCTCTAGCCTCTGAAAGCACTCTTAGTGTTTCTATATGGCATATGCACATAGAAAAAAAATCAGAGACAAGAGAGAAAGAGAGAGAGAGAGAAGAAACTAAATCTAAATTCTGAGAAGAAAAACATGAGTCCTCTCAAGGACAGGCTAACTTTTACCCCTAGTAGAATAAGAGGAGATGCCTGCCGTGGACATGTTAGGAGAGACAATGTGCCTTTATAAGAACTTACACATGACCACACGGGAGCTGAGAAGATGAATGCACACATTAAGGCCTCCCAGCCAGAGACACACTGCAGCAGTCTGCTGACTCCTCCCACCAGACATCCAAGCACAAGCACACAGGGATACACACGAAGGTCCAGAGGCAGCACTAGTTGAGGGTTGCCCTTCTAGGAACATGCAAGACCTTTCCTTACTGCACGTCAACAGCCCACTGACAGCAGAGACGGGACAGAAGACATGACAGAAATTCTCCTCGGCACTCGGGTTTTCATACAGTGCACGGGAGCACAAGCACGAGCGTCCTTAAATGGAAGTGTATTTGAAAGGCATTCAATCAGACAAGCTGTGACAAAATCAAAGTCAAATCGAGAGGAAATGTATTTCATAATTATTTATCAATACCAGACTGTAAGTCCCTTAGCGACATGTTTGGCCTTCACTGAAACGGCCTCTCGAGGCCGAGTAACAGGGTAAAATGGGAGCAGAGCTACAGTACAGGGCACGGTAATGAAGGGCAAGCACAGCTCCTCAGCAATACCAAACACTGGAGGCTACAGAGCAGAGAGAAGTTGCCTGGGTCTGCCAGGATTTGTGCAGCTGGAATAAGAAAAAAAAAAAAAAACTGAAGTGAAAATAAAGAAAGAAATAGTAATTCTTAGAAGAAATGAGATAATGAACGCACAAGAAAGGGAGGGAAACCTTGAGGCTGAGGAGATGGTCCTGTGGGTAAGTGCCTCATGCTCCTCCAGAGGACCCTGGTTTCATTATCTGCACCACATGGTGGCTCACAATCAGCTCCAACAAGCGTGGCAAGGCCCTAGCGCTCCAAAGCCCCTCTCTGGCATGTGTGGGCACCAGACATTCATACAGGCAAAACACCCATACACATAAAGTAATTTTTAAATTGATTTAATTAATTTTTGAAGCTGTTTCTAGGCTCGGTAAATAAAGGTACTTGTCACAACCCTGACAATCTGAGTCCAATCCTCAGGACCCACACAGTAGGAGAAAACCAACTCCCACAAAGTTTCCTGTTACTTCTAAAGATGCTTTGTGGCACGTGACCCACCTGTTTATCATACACACACACACACATGCACACACCACACAACATGTAATAAATTTCTTAAAATCCCAATCTTTAAAACAACAACTGCTAATGCAAGTACAAAGCTGCAACACTGGGAGTGAGGGGCAGACATCACTATAGCATCTAGAGCTGTGGAAAGAATAATGAAGCCTGTCTTCTGAAAGGCTCTACGCCAGCTGGGTGATGGGACACTCACAGTCTCAGATGACAGGAGACTGAGGTGAAGGATCAAAGCCTGAGCAACATAACAAAATAAGAACAGATGACAAACAAATTTCCCAATTGAGATGAAATAAAACAACTATAAATTTCTTAGAAAAGGCATAAATATCACCACAAACACAAAGAAGAAGTCAAAATGAACCACAATGAATCTAATATAATCAAATGCCTACCAACCAAGGTAATGATGACTAAGCAGAGGTAAGGTTTTACACACACACACACACACACACACACACACCAGTCATGGGATCTGTAGCCATAATATATGAGAACATCATGGAAATTAATTTCAAAAGGCAAACAACTCAATATCCTCAGACAACAAAATGGTTTTAGCAAGCACTTCATAAGTGCAGATATGAAAATGTCCAGGAGGTAATAGAAAAGTAGCAGGTACCTCATCACTCCTCAGGGGAAAGCAAACAAAGCAGGGGAGAGAGCTCAACCCTAGTAAGCCCCTATTACTAGAAAGACAGAGAAAGGCTTCTGAAAGTTCATCTCTCCACGTAAAAAACAAATGAGAACACTCGTTAAAGTTGCCGGAGGAAATTCTTCCAAAACTCTAGAAACTAACAAGAGGCTTTCAGTCATCTGATAGACATTAATCCAAGGAAAAAGGAACAGCCTTGGGTAAAAACGAGTTCGGTGGTGTTTTCAACTTGCCCTTACTCCAGCCCAGCCTCTCACCCAGCCTCTATGGTATCTAGTAAACCTACCACCACATCACAGCAAACCCCAGCAGCCACTGGAGGGGCCAAAATAGGTTGGAGTGTCCCCAAAAGCCCATTCCCAGAGAATTATCCCTCGGCTGGTCTGGCAATAATCTGAATCTGTTCTTATTTAATCTACTCATAGCTCACTGTGTAGAAATAATACTGTGTTCACCCTACCCCCATCTCAGCTACAAGTATTTAACATTAGCAGCCTGCAGCAGAGAAATCAATTAGAGCTTAAAAAATGTTAAAAACTAAGAAATAGATGTTCACCCAAGGCTCCAGTACTTAGGAACCTACAAGTCCAAGCATATATCCAGGCAAATACTAGGAAGATCTGATTCCTTACTTCTGGCTAGCCCTGAGGGTCTGCATAAACAGCAGGTAAAGACATATTTACAACGAGGATGAGGAATATTTAGAGTGGGTGCATGCTCTGGTGCTCAGCAAAGGTGTGGAGATCATGCCCTGCACTGTCCTAAGCCATTCCTTATCTTTCGAGATAGCAGTTGTAAGCTGTGTCTTGCCTTGAGTAACTCCATTTTTCAAACAGCAGTGTCCTGCTTTGTTTTCTGTTGTTCCAATAAACCAGCCTAGAGGGGAAAGGGTCTACTTCAGCCCACACTTGGATGTCACACTCCATCACTAAGGAAGGTCAAGGCAGGAACTTAAGCAGAAGCTGTGAAGGAATGCTGCTTACTGGCTTGTTCTCTGTGGATCGCTCAGTCTGCTTTCTTATGTAACACAGGACCACCTGCCCATCATCCACAGTGAGCTGGACCCTCCTACATCGGTCCGTAACTAAAAGACAAAAAGTAAAATCTCCACAGACACGCCCACAAGCCAGTCTGATGGAGGCACTTCCTTAATTGAGGTTGCCTCTTCCCAGGGGATTCTACTTTGTGTCAAGTTGACAAAAACTAATGAGCATAAGCAGCTGACTAGACTTTGCGAGCAAACGTTGTGGCAGAGTGACTCAGTATCTTGTTAGTGTGAGTAAACAGCCACCATCTGTGTGGCTCCGCCATGGCACAGACTGAGGTCGAACATTCACACAAAGAAAATATGGACTTCTCAAGTTAAATGAGGAATGCACAGATACAGTCAAATGCTCTCGGAAAACAGCCAACACACGTGCTTATCCAGGTGTAACATGAGCCACACCAGGTGTAACTCCCACTTCTGGTACTGAAGTCCTGTCCTGCCTGCCTCCCAAAGTCTGAGATATAGCAGCACACAGAGCCTCCCCTAGGTCTTATCACGAGGCTCAACCACAGCAGCCACAGCAAAGAACCTTCGCCTCTGTCCCAAACTCCAACAGTTTCTCCCTGTGGCGCACAGACCACTTGAAACTGTCATTCTAGCCCGCCTCTTCCTTGCATTTGACAACTCTGCTCTCAACAGGTTTGTGCCTGCGGTGTGTAAAGTTTCTCATCTGGCCCCTCCACTTTTCTTGCCTATGACCGAGCTCTCAGTCTCTGCTTTCAGGGCCGGCAGTTCCAACTCTGTAACCTCCTTAGCCCTTTCTTATCCATTCTGACACAGACACGCACACACACTTGCACAACTGTATGAACTATAATGTGTAACCTCAGAATTAACATAGTTGATAATGCAGTTAAAGAACCCATGATTGCCAATGACCATGACCATCAAGTGAATTCAGTAGCACTGGGAGAATTACCGCCAATGAGATGAGATGGATTTAGCTTGTGAATTTTTTTTTACTCAATAAATTCTGACTTTGTAGAGATGCAAACATGCCAACCTGTTTCTAATATGGTATGTTCACAACAAAGGACTCTCAGTTAAGACCAAGAGAATTGCTACTTCAGGGCACTTAAGAAATCTGTGGGCCTCTTAGGTGAGCACTATATTAAAAGGAAACCTTAATAACTGAGGGTGACAAGGAAATAGCTAAGTGAAGTCACTTAAAGTAGCAGCAACAACATATCCTACAAAAAAGACTGTATTCCACAGCTGCCACATTACTTTAACTGTGCACTTTCAACAATAGAAGCTACTGGAACAAGGAAATGGGAACCCATGACTTGGTTGTGCATTGAAAATTTAAAAAAGCTGTCTGAGAGGGTCTGGAACTGTTATCAGTAGTAGACAGGGACAGACAGACACTTAGTAGGCATGTTTGCTGGCTAGTTCTTCTCAACTTGACACACACTAAAGTCATTTGGGAGGACAGACCCTTGAGAACTGCCTCCACTGGACTGGCCTGTAAGCAGGCCTGTAGGGCACACATAATAACAGGCCTGTGGTTCCTGGTTGCTATAGGAAGACAAGGTCACTGCTGGCCATACTCTGGGCAAGTGGTTCTGGGTGGTAAAAGAACAGGCTGAGCAAACTGGTGAGCAGCATCCATCTATGGCCTCTGCTTCAGTTTGGGCCTCTAGATGCCTATCCTGAGATTCTGCCCTGACTTCCCTCAGACTGACTGTGGCCTGAAAGCTGGAAGATAAAGCAAACACTTAGCTCCCCAAGCGGCTTTTGGTCATGGGTGCTTATCACAGCAACAGAAAGCAAACGAGGACAGCCAGAAACTGACTATTGTAAATACATTCTAAGAACTAAAAGAAGCCATGCAGAGAATTAAAGGACAGCATGACATCACTGTGCTATCAAACAATGAATGTCAATAAATAAAAATAATTTTAAAACTCCCACCAGAGGGATTGCAAGCTTGTACAACCACTCTGGAAATCAGTCTGGCGGTTCCTCAGAAAACTGAACATAGTACTACCAGAAGATCCAGCAATACCTATCCTGGGCATATACCCAGAAGATGTTCCAACTGGTAATAAGGACACATGCTCCACTATGTTCATAGCAGCCCTATTTATAATAGCCAGAAGCTGAAAAGAACCCAGATGTCCCTCAACAGAGGAATGGATACAGAAAATGTGGTACATTTACACAATGGAATTCTACTCAGCTATTATAAACAATAAATTTATGAAATTCTTAGGCAAATGGATGGACCTTGTGATGGTTTGTATATCCTTGGACCAGGGAGTGGCACCATCTGAAGGTGTGGCCTTGTTGGAATAGGTGTGACCTGGTTGGAATGGGTGTGTCACTGTGAGTGTGGGTATCAGATCCTCACCCTAGTTGCCTGGAAGTCAGTCTTCCACTAGCAGCCTTTGGATGAAGACGTAGAACTCTCAACTCTGCCTGTGCCATGACAGCCTGGATGCTGCCATGCTCCCACCTTGATGATAATGGACTGAACCTCTGAACCTGTAAGCCAGCCCCAATTAAATGTTGTTTTTTATAAGACTTTCCTTGGTCATGGTGTATGTTCACAGCAGTAAAACCCTAACTAAGACAGACCTGGAGGGCATCATCCTGAGTGAGGTAACCCAATCACAAAAGAATTGATATGCACTCACTGATGACTGGATATTAGCCCAGAAACCTAGAATACCCAAGATACAATTTGCAAAACACAAGAAAATCAAGAAGAAGGAAGACCAATGCATGGATACTTCATTCCTCCTTAGAATAGGGAACAAAATACCCATGGAAGGAGTTACAGAGACAAAGTTTGGAGCTAAGACGAAAGAATGGATCATCGAGAGACTACCCCACCTGGGGATCCATCCCATAATCAGCCACCAAACCCAGACACTATTGCATATGCCAGCAAGATTTTGCTGAAAGGACCCTGATATAGCTCTCTTTTGTGAGGCTATGCCAGTGCCTGGCAAACACAGAAGTGGATGCTCACAGTCATCTATAGGATGGAACACAGGGCCCCCAATGGGGGAGCTAGAGAAAGTAACCAAGGAGCTGAAGGAGTCTGCAACCCTATAGGTGGAACAACAATATAAACTAATCAGTACCCCCCAGAGCTCGTGTCTCTAGCTGCATATGTAGAAGAAGATGGCCTAGTTGACCATCATTGGGAAGAGAAGCCCCTTGGTCTTACAAACTTTATATGCCCCAGTACAGGGAAAAGCCAGGGCCAAGAAGTAGGAGTGAGTGGGTAGGGGAGCGGGGGGGGGGGGGAGGGTATAGGGGACTTTTGGGATAGCATTTGAAATGTAAATGAAGAACATATTTAATAATTTTTTTTAATCCCACCAGAAACCATGAACTTGAAAGCTACAGTAAGTAAAGGGAAAAATAAACTCGACAGGCAAAGAAGCAGATGTGAGCTTAATAAACTTTGAAATGGTAAACTCAGAAATTAGCACTTAATAGACACTGTAGTAAGTTAGTTTTCCATTGTTATAGCCAATTATCTGAAGCATCATAGTAGGAGTATGTGAGAAAAAGAAATCAATGATATGGGGAAGACAAACAGTGGGGAAGGGCAAGTCTGGGTCTTTTTAAGATAAATCATTGTCCGTGCCAAGGCCCCATCTTTTAAAGGTTCCATTATCCCATCAACACACTCACACTGTAGGCCAGGCAGGAACCTTTGTTGGATAAATGGTCCAAGTCAAACCATCAAAAGCATAGACAACTTTTTCTAAGAAGAAGAATGACAAATAACTCATTGTGTAAGAAGGGTTACTGGTGAGATTAGAACTGACCCCTCACCAGAAATCAGGGAGGCCAGAAGCACCAAGATAACATATTCAAAATCACAAAAGGAAACCGTAACTGAGAAATCCTTATCTAGTGAAACTATTCTTCAAAACATGAAGAAGAAATTAAGACATTTCAAGATAACAAAAACAAGAGCATTCATCCATAGCTGAACTGCGGTACAAGTACATTCAGGCTGATATAAAAGCTCACTAGACAGCAATTCAAATTCATCCAAAGAAACAGACAATTAGTAATGGAAACTGCATGGGTAAATATGAAGACAACATAAACATGCTTTGTCTGTCTTTCTTTTACTGCCTTAAAAGACAAGTTTATAAAACTCCAATGATAAAGCAGTCAATGAACTATTTTTGGTGACTGTATGTTTGTGTGGCTTAGTGTGTGTGTGTGTGTGTGTGTGTGTGTGTGTGTGTGTGCATGCGCGTGCACATGCACGCATGCTTGTGGAAGGAAGTCAGAGGTCAACCTCAGGCATCATGCCTCAAGAATTTTTGTCCTTGGATTATGAAACAGGATCTTTTATTTCATCTGAAACATACCAGTTAAGTGAGGGTGGCTTATCAACCTGTCTCTACCTCACCAGCACTGGAATCACAAACGTGTGACATTACACTCAGCTTTTTTATGTGGGTTCTGATAAACAAACTAGGTTCTCGTCTCATGCTTGCATGGCTACCCCTTTATTGGCTTCACTATCACAAAAACCCAGACTTATATATAAGGATATAATTCATATGACAATAATAGCACAAAATAGGTAGGAGGGATCAGATGAAGAGTATTTTTAATACTGAAGCAAAGCTTTGTGCTATGCATGTGGATGTGATTATATATATACACACACATATATATATGTGTATGTGTGTGTAAGTAAACATTAATCTGAACTATAACCATGGGCTTCTCTACCCATACCCCAGTTCCTGAAATAATGACTCCAAGACTTAATTATATATGAATAAATGACTAGCCCATAAGCTTCAGCTTGTTCCCCAAATAGCTTGTCACTTAATTAATCCATTTATTTTATTCTAAGAGTGCCACATGGCTAGTTACTTCTCAGTTTCATGCATCTGTCTCCTCAGAGTTCAGGGTGAATCTCTTCCCATGCCTGACTATATTCCAGAGTTCCTCTCTCAATACCAGAACAATCACCTCCTAGTTCCTGCCTCAGCTCATTGGCCAATCAGCTTTTTTTCCTTTTTTTTTTTTTTTTTTTTTTTTTTTTGGTTTTTCAAGACAAGGTTTCTCTATATAGCCCTGTCTGTCCTAGAACTCACTCTGTAGACCAGGATGGCCTCGAACTCAGAAATCCACCTGCCTCTGCCTCCTGAGTGCAATCAGCTTTTTATTGACAGGCAGTGCTTCCATATAATACACAAGAGATTCTACATTTCCTCCTTTTAGTCCAATAAAAGGCTATTTCTCTTTCAATAATAAACTATAAACAATAACAATTATGAAACTATAAGGTAAGATTACATGCATAATGTCCAGTTCATATGTATTTGGCAGTCTTGAAGAAAATATTCCATTATATATTCTATCTTGATGAGTTTCAAGTTCTTTACCTAAATTAGTTTCTATCATAACTTGGATTACCAATGTAGAGACATCTTAGATGTTAAAACATTTTCATAAATCATAAACAACTTAATGTTAATTGTGAGACTGTAACTATCTAGTCTTCAACTCCATCAGAGACCTGATAAGAAGTAAATATTAGCTGAATATGCAGGAAGTGCAGGCAAGAAGCTTCCATAACTGTAAAAATGGCAGAGAAAGCTGTCTGTCTGAAGTCCTCTAAAACTTCTCTGTCACTGAAGCCTCATCATCATCAGCCTTCTGGCCCAGAATGTCTGACAGACTTTTCTGTGAAGCAGGAAATATGAAGGACTGCTTTCCCTATCTTGGCAAAGCTTGGCAGTCAACTTCCCTGCATCTAAAATGTCCAGTTTGGCCAGCAGGCTATCATGGGTTGAGATATGGGCAGTTTCTTGCCCAGCGGCTTGTGTACCCCTCTTTCCCCTCAGATAATGTTGGTCACCAGCCCAAGGGGACAAAGAGAGCAGGGGAGGGTTCAGAGGGCCATGAGTATAGTGAAATGACCTCCAGAGACTGCTGCAGTAAGACAAGTCTACTTTATCGTTTCAGGGATAGGGCATATAAGGGCTTTTATAGGGGTGGAAAGGGATAATTGGTCATAGTATCAAATGAGCTGGAAGGGCTGACTGGTTATAATAGAGCATCTAATTATCATGCAGATGGGAAGCCAGAGAAGGACATGTGTGCTGAGTTATGCAGTCTCACAGGGAGTTCTGTACAAGTTCACTTTTCAGACAAGGCCAGCCACAGTTCCTGTGTTCAGGGATACTTTCCAGACAAAGACACTCTCCAGAGGCAGGACAGGGAAGCCCCGCTGAAAAAGAGAGTCCCCAATTTTGTGCCAAGCTCAGAAAGTCATTTGGTCATGGAAATACTGCTACCTTAATAGCAGGGTTCCCCAACAATGGCCAGCTTGCCTCCCATGAAGCAAACTCCATAAGGAGATTCTTTGATGCTCATCATCTTCAGTAGAATGGGGGAGCTGTCAGGAGTAGACAAGTCTTATTGTCAAAAATCCTTTTATTAATGAAAGATCTTTAAATGCCATATTCTGTAGATCTCTAGTCTTTGACAACATCTGTCTGTCTATACTGTATTTGAGTTGTTTATTTCTAACTATTTACTATCTGTTCAACCTAGGAAGCATATTTCTGTAATTAACTACACTAGTATCTAACATGTACACAAGTTTGATTATCTGACTACTAACTTAGATCCCTTAATTGGCCTAAACAGTTTGTAGTGGCAGCTTTTAAAAGGACTAGAACTTAACACAGCAGTTTTAAGAATTACATAGTAGTGTGTAGCAAAATATAACCTTACAACTGTATCACTATACAAAGTCTATACCATTGTTAAAATCTTTGTCTTGTTGATGTTCTTTGGTTTAAAAGTAGAAACAATAATCTCTCCTTTTATACTATAATTTCTATATCCCTCTTTTCTTCTTTGCATCCCTTCTCCACCCCCTATTACCCCTTAGAATATGAAGAACAGAGGAAAGAAAAAAAAAAAAAAAAAACAAGAAATCTCTGAATCAACCAATCTAACCTCCCTTATTTTGTTTCCTCCCTGACCAAGACCATTTAACAACTTGCAATCAACTCCCCTTTAATGACGATCATAACCCAATGAATGACCAAAAACCATCCATCCTGCCTTTTGGGAAAGGGGCATCACTCTCATAAAATGCCTTCCTTCTGATTAGGGTCATAGTTTGTCCTTTTGTAGGGGAGGGCAAGAAAACTGGGATATTGGTTAGTCTTAAGAAAGCTTACTGTAACCAATTTCAGTGCTTAAATGAAATCCTGGCTGGAACAGTCTGAAAGGCTAGACTAGTTGAGGTTGGCAGCTGTTTTTGAAGTTTCAATAAAACAGCTATGAAGGCAGTCTGAGGTTACATCCGGCAGGATGGTAGAGTAAATATGTCTCAGCATCCTTTTCAGCATCCCCAATGGTGAATCTTGTCAGGGTTGCTTGTCTGGTTGTTTTTCTCTGTGAATATATAAGCTTTTAGAGGTAATACACATTTTTGCATTTTCACATGTATGGAATGTGCAGCGCACATAAGTTAGCTAAATATGATAGCCTGCTCTCTGTTTGAGCAGGTAAGTTATCTGTCTGTCTTTATAAGTTTGCTAAGCCATTTGAAAGAATGGTATGATGAGTTCTGAGGATTCTGTAGCCAACAAGATTTCCTGGCTATACTTAGCTAGAGACATTTTCATGTCTGCAGAGTTTGGAGTTTGTCCAGCTGGTTTTTTGTGTTGCTTTGGTCCAGTATTTCCTTGCTATGGAATTATGGAATGGTATAAATACCTTGTGTGTTAAGAGGTATGTGCTCTGCTGCTTGATTTTGATTTCATAGGGATTACATTTAAGAGATTAAAATTCAGAAAAGACTTTTAACTTTGAACTTTTAACATTGTGGAGACTGCTAAAGACTATGGAGACTTTTGAAGTTGGACTAAATGTATGTTGCATTATGCTATGTTTAGGTATTGGTCCCCATGTTTAAACAAGCCTATATGGGGGCCAGGATGTGAAGATGTGGTGGTTTGGATATACTTGGCCCAGGGAATGGCACTATTAGGAGGTGTGGCCTTGTTAGAAGAAGTGTGTCACTATGGAAGTGTACTATAAGAACCTCCACCTAGCCACGTCGGAGTCAGTTTTCTCATGTTTGCCTTTGGAACATGAGGTGTAGAACTTTCAGCTCCTTCAGTGCCATGCCTGCCTGGACACTGCCATGCTTCTCACCATGATGATAATGGACTGAACCTCAGAACTTGTAAGCCTGCCCCAATTAAATGTTTTCCTTTGTAACAGTGGCCTTGGTTATAGTGTCTCTTGACATAAATGAAAACCCTAACTAACACAGTGGTGCTGTAGGCCTTATTTCCTCTGTCTTTATTTTACTATCTTAATTTTATTTATAAATTCTTCTAATATTTTCTAAGGCCTGTCTCCATTTTTCATATTTTTCTTCTTGTATCTGTATCATGTTATTTCCTTTTTATTCTTATTTATAAATTTTTCTAATTTTTCTTCTAAACCTTGTCCAAGTAAGTCACTTATCTCTTTCTCTTTTGTTTCTATACTTAAACCATCTAAAATGGCATAATATAGAGTCCAAAAGTTCTGTCATTGTGCCTCTCATCTTTATGTCTTATTTCTTTAAATATATTTAATTCTCTCTTTAAGGACTTCATTTTATCATTATAAACTATTTTTCTGTGATTATTTATACCTAATTTTATTTCTCTTTTATTATTTTCAGTAATACTCTACTAGTTCAGAAGTTTGGAGCTTTTCAGTCCCACTTTAGCTCTGGGAAAATCTGCAGGCTCCTCAGGCCAGCTTGTGTCTGTGACTAACTCCACCCCCTTGCCTTAGTCTAGCAGGTGCTGTTGCTGGGTCACTAAGCTCCACCCACTTCAGGGTCAGATTCTTTCTCTGGGCAATCGTAGGCTTTTCTCCTGTGGACCTGAGTTGGGCTGTCTGGCTCTCTCTGCAACTGTGCTATGCTTGGAGAAGCTGTAGCTACAGGGCATTCAGTCTCCTGTCCAACAGAGACCTTGAGGCAGCTCCAGTACCTGCGTATGGATTAGCTCACAGGCCACTGGCTCTTAAAAGGGATTTTAGCTTCCGCCATGCTAGAAAACTGCTCTGGGAAGTGTTTGTTTCCAGCCTTTCCAGCTGCTTTCACTGCTTTCTTGCCTGGCTTTCTGAACTTTCTCAGGCCCCACTGTTGAGGTTTGGTCTTTTGCTATGCTAAATACTGGTTGCACTAAATGATTATTTTAAAAGAGTGGACTTTGGGGCTGTGAAGAGGGCTCAGCAGTTAACATCACTCACCACTCTTGTAGAAGACCCAGTCTCAGACCCAACACAGATATCATGATCACTTATAATTTCAATTCCAGGAGATCTAATGCTCTTCTGCCCTCTAAAGGCACATGCATATGCTCAAACATAAATCTTTTTTAATGTGAACTGTATAGCGTATGGATTGAATTTCAATAAAACAATGGAAAGGTTCAACAAAATGGATGAACTTCAAATTCATCTCCTTAAAGGAAAGAAGCCAAATACATATACACATATGCACACATACACAATACACAAACATACACAAACATACATACACATACAATCATGTATGTATATATATATATATATATATATATATATATATATATATACACACACACACATACAAGCATACAAACACATACACAAACATGAACATGCACATACAAAACATGGACATACATGCTTACACACATACAAAACATGTACATGCACACACAAACATGAACATACATACAAAACATGCATAAAACACACATATACACATACACTCAGACATACCATAGTGATACTATTTTTATAAAGCTGAAAACTAAGTACAGCTGACTTACTATGGCAGAGAAGAGAGCAGTGGTTTCCAGGGCAGGGAAAAGCAGAGGTGATGAGAGTAATCTTGATGTGCATACAACTTCATAAAATGATCAAAACTAACCAAATTAGAGGCTTCCTTTATCATGTGCATTTTATTGTACCTGACATCCAACTCAAGCCACAGTATGGGACACACATGGACATGTCTGCCTCTCACAGGCTTCACAATGCCAAAGCCCATGACAGAAACCAAGGCAAACACTGTGTAGTACAGACCAGCATAGAACCCATGATGGCACACTGGGTTTATACCAGCCACTCTAACTTGTATTCATGCATTCTATGGTAATGCCCATAATGAAATTCTTAAATATATTCATTCACAAATAACTGTTCTTACTGTAGTTCTGTGGGACAAGTTCTGGATTCTTGGGAGTTTTCAGCTTGTAGGACACATCTCCAATACTAACCGTTTCACCTAAAAAGAAAAAAAAAAAAGAATACATTCATTACAATAGACAAGTGACACAGATTACACTCTAACGATGATGACTCTCTTGACCTCCAAGGAGGGATGTCACACAAACGTACAATGCACACGTCTCTAACATGTCTATAAACAGCATAAGTTATATCTGAGAGAAGTAAATACTGAGAAAATTATATTTCAGGAGTTAGGCTGCCACATAGATTAAATTATATTACCCAACTTATATTTATGTTAATATCAATACTAATACAAGCAAAAATAATACAGAAAAATATTTTTTAAAGTTTTACTTTTTATATGTATTTGCTTACACTAGGAGGGGTATACACACATGGAGGCCATAGGGCCCATCTTACAGGCCCAAACAGATGCCCATCTCACTGTCCCTGACAAGACTTTATTTCTAGCTACTCTTATGGTTTGACTCTATGTCCCCCGTGTTCATGCCTTGAACACATTATCCCTAGCTGGTGGGACTGTGTTAAGAGATTCTGGAGGCTGTAGGAAGCAGAAGCTAGGTGAGGAGAGCAAGCCACTAGAGGTGAGTCCTTAGGGTACCTCTGCCACTTCTTGCTCTAGTCCAGGCCTGACGGGGCTGAATAGAGTGCCCTTTGCCATGCTTTCTCCACCATAATGGACTGTAAGTCAAATAAATGTGTGTTCCTCTAAACTGTCTGTGTCAGATAACTGGTTTGCAATGATATGAAAACAATTCAGAAAACTGGTACCAAAACGATGGGAGCAAGACAGCTCCATTCTATAGACACTCGGGATTACAGACCCAAAGAAAATGTGTCTACATGCCCCAGTAGAATGTACTGTCAGCTTTGAGAACACTCAAGCTTTATGACAAACTTTAGATAATTGGTGAACTCAAGAGCTTAAATGCAAAAGTCCTGGCCCACCAAGATGTGAGCCAACACCCAGCCTTTGTTCTTTCTGCTTCTTGGCTCTTCCTCCCCACGTCATGGTGGCCTTTTCTCCATCAGCAGGCTTTCCTGAGCCCGAGCTCTTGCACCTGCCCCATCAATCAATCAGAATTCCCTCACATATTCAAACTAACCAGCCAAATTAACACCTCCCAGATGACTAATTTATATATAGGTAGGACTAAATTTGCCAGATTCCTAGGACATAATGATGCCTGCTCCAAAACACTGTTTGGCAACTGGTTTTCATGACCCCTTTTTGCTGCGATTAACCTCCTCAATAAAAATTCCGCTTGTTTGCCCTTCTGATGCCCGTGCCCATCATCCTTCACAACTGTGCGAAAGCAAACTCAACTTGGACCCAGAAAATGAATAACAAACAGAGGGGTCATTAATGTGACTGAACCTGACTGCGCAGTTCTTAGCTCATTGGAACTATGTGGGCAGGGAGTTTGGAGATGCAGGCTAGAGAAATCCAAGGATGCTGTAAGCTCAAGAGTTGATCTATCAGGAGCTTGGGTGACCAGAAGAGCGACACAAAGTCACCCCGTGAAGACTTTACTCACAAAGCTTTAGATGGGAAAACAACTTTATAAAGAACAGGTTACAGGGTTCTCACGATACACTCTGGGAAAGGACTTTTCTATATTCTGTCCATATAATGTGAATTTGAGTGAGGCTGATTTCAAAATAACAGAGTAATTAATTTGACAGAAGAAATTTCAAAACTTTATAGTATTCAGGCTGTGGCATGGTTATTGTTATCTTTTTAGCCAGTCTTTTAATGAAAATAAGAAAGAAAAAGCAGAATGGAAGGACCTCAATGCTATGTAGTCTGGACAAGAATGGAACATATTAAAAGTTGATCTGGAAGCCAAGGGGTAGTGTTACACGCCTTTAATCCCAGCACTCAGGAGGCAGGCAGATCTCTGAATTCAATGCCAGCCTGGTCTGCAGAGTGAGTTCCAGGACAGCCAGGGCTACAAAGAGAACCCTGTCTCAGGAAAAAAAAAAAAAAAAAAAAGCATATGGCTGGTTTTGTTTTTCTCTGCCAATTCCACTGAGGATGAAACCAGGACTCAGGCATGAACTCTACCATACAGCTATATTCCAGTCCTTAGCACATGGTGGGAGTGGAAGGAGGGGGCAGGGGGGGAATGGACTTATACTAGGGATTGAATTAAAGGCCTCTTACTTGCTAAGTAAGCGCTCTACCACTGAGCTACATCTCAAGTCAGGAGTAGGTAGTAAAAGAAAAATGGACAATTAAAAAGAAACCAAGACCATAGGTGCCTTGAGGGTGTTTCAGGAATTAGAGGAACTTCTGCTCTAAGTTCCACTGTGTTGATGTAAAACCTCCTTTGAAAGACTTTCCCTAAAGAAGATGGAACTGCTGGGACACTCTGCTTATACAAGGAGGCCTAGGAAGGGCTGGAGAGATGAGATGGCTCAGCCAAGCCACAGGGGCTGAGCTCCCCAAGTACGCCAGACTCTAGACAGCACGGCTATGTGCACAAATTGACTTCCATGGTCTTGGCTTTAGTTTAACCTTCCAATGGTAATCGCCCACTCCTCCTTCTTAGAATATGCCATTGTATATTAAAAGCATATGATTTTCTTTTTAATTTTACAGAGATTCAGCTGAGTTTGACCAGAGTATCAGAAGAGACTTTGAATTTGGGCTCTGGAATAATACTGGAAGTGTCAAGATTGAAGGCACTCTTAGATATTAACTAAATGCACTATACTCGTGAGATGGCAATGAGCCTTTGGGAACAAGGGCACAATTTTATGAAATCTTTTAATGTTCACCATGGGTTCATGATGTGAACATTTGGTCCCCAAGTAGCAGTCCTATTTGGGGAGATTCTAGAAACTTTAGATGAGTCCTTACTAGAGGAAGCACATTATTTGGTGTGTCTTTGAGGTATCTTTCCCCAGCTGTTTCCCCACCCACCTCAATGAAGGCTAGGCGGCTCCCACACAGTGACAGACTGAGCCCTCTGAAATCATATAAGCAAAATAAATTGTTCCTGCCTTAAATTGCCTGTGCCCAGCATTTGGATTACAATGAAGAGAACAATTAACTAATGAAATCATCCAAAACACCAGTAGGACAGATTTCACATTTGTTCAGATCTTTTACAAAATCAAGTTCTCAACAGCCTACCCTCAAAATTCACTATTTCTAGATAATAAACAGAAGTCAGACCAAATACCATAAACAAACTGTGAGAACTTCTAGATAAAACGAGGGAAAGAAAGGTCTCAACAACTTCTACAGAGTTCTGTTTTGTAAGGAATGTTAATCTCTGACTACAGTGCAGGCCTAAGTCAATTTCCCTCTACTTTGCTCTCTCCAAGAGCCAAATTGGCAAAGTCCTGGCATCTAGAACTTTGTCTAGAAAGGTCTCAAAGACATGCAGAAAAAAATAGTTATTCCAGTGCTCATCCCTCAGCCTGGCTAGTTCAGAGCTGCTGAGGTACACTGGACACCAGAACCACAGGCTGTGGTAATGACAAAGACAGCTAACACTTGTTCAACACTTCCTTCCTTCAAGTCCTTTATAGTCTCAAAATAACCCTCTAAAACAGAGCCTTAAAATGAGAAAATCTGAGACTTAAAATGTTGGGGTTTTCTTGTTTTGTTTTATTTTGTTTTTGTTTTTTTGAGACAGAGTTTCTCTGTGTACCTTGGCTGTCCTGGAACTCACTCTGCAGACCAGGCTGGCCTCGAACTCAGAAATCTGCCTGCCTCTGCCTCCCAAGTGCTGGGATTAAAGGTGTGCGCCACCACACCCGGCCAGAAAATTGTTTTTTATAGATGATATAATTTATTAAAGACACAGGAAAAACTGAGAGAAGAAAAGCCAGTCTACCCAATGGTAAATCCTTTCAGGTCTAATGTTAGCTGCCAGAAGGGGCCATGGCAAAACACACTGAAAAAAATCATGAGGGTTGCAAACTTCCTCCACAATCCACTAGGACATCCCCATAGGCCACTTTTTCTTCCTTCTTATCACAGAAGTTCTTGAAGCATCACAGCGCCCACCATGTGGAACCTGCAGACTCAGCATCTCCAAGCAGACTCCTGAGACTCTATGTAGCACAGGGACCTTTACTGCAGCAAGTGCCAGGGAGTCACCTCCTCCCTTTCTCCCTCATTCTTCTTCATATAAAGTATTCACAGTCCTAATATTGTGGAATTGTAACTGGAAGACTGAGTTCAAAGGCAGCCTATACTACATACTGAGACCCTATCTCAAACAAGTTTTTAAAAGCTTTATAATAAAGTTAGCACATGCAATGTTAAGATTATATACTATAACCTCTTCATTGAGGTGTTTTGTTGTTGGAGTTGTCTGTTTGTTTTGGGGATTAAGGGTTTTTTGCTGTTGCTACTTAAGATGGGGTCTCAAATATGCCAGGCTGGCCTCCATCTGTCTACATACCCAATATTCTAATCACCTCTTGAGTGCTGGCATTGTGGCACATACCACCTCATCCAGTTTATGCAATGGGATTGAACCCAAAGCTTTATAAATGTTGAGAAGTGTTCTACCAATGAAGCTACATCTCCAATTGCCTTTACAAACGTTTAAAAATGAAGGAAAGTTTTTCCTCTGTAGTGAGAACTGAACATCTGATCTTTCCACTAAAACTACTCCCAGCTGTACTAATGGCAACTTAAGATCCTTCTTTTCCGCTTACAACACAATCCATGGTAGTCCCAGGCAGCCTTCTCTCGAACACCCCACAGGCCTACTGTTTTAGGCTTTGTTCTTCACCATCTAGCATCTAAGGAGGCAATATAACAGCCAAATGCAGTCAGAGACAAATCATGCTGGGTTCCGTTAATGACCTCGAAAGGGTGTTTCTAATCTGCATTTCCTCTCTGATCTCATCTCCAGTTATTCTCACTCATCCAACTCCAGCCACACTCTGCTCACTAGACACCGAATGTCTGTTAGGGTTTCGATTGGTATGATAAACTCTGTGACCGAAACCTGCTTGGGAAGGACAGGGTTTCTTAGGCTTACACTTGCATGTTACTGTTAATCAGTGAAGGAAGTCAGGACAGGAACTCAGACCTGGTAGGAAACTGAAGGAGGAGCTGAAGCAGAGGACATGGAAGGGTGCTCCTCTGCTTACTGGCTGCTCCCCAAGACTTGTTCAGCCTGCTTTCTTATGGTACCTAGCACGACTGGAGCAGAGGTGATACGACCCACACCCACCATCCCATCACCAATCAAGAAAACACACCACAGGTTTGCCCACAGGCCAGTCTGCTGGGGACATTTTCCAACAGAGGTTCCCTCTTCCCACATAACCCTGGCTCATGTTGAGGTGACATTCTGAACATGCTGAACTATTTTCAGGCCTTGGCACTAAATTTTCTACTGAACAAAACCCTTTCCCTAAGAAGAGCCATTTGTCAGGTTGCTAATAAGAAACAAATGGAATACTGGTAGGTTCAAAATGAGAAACTGAAAGTACATGATCGCTAGTCACATGCACCATTCTGGGCAAAATCCTGTATTAATCCCCCCACCCCTGCTCTCTAGGACAGGAGGTTACTTGGGCTGGCCCTTCCTGTGCTATGAAGCTCAGCCTGGCCTTGAACTTATAATATAGCTCAGATTGACCTAGTGCCCCTTATGCTCCATCTCTACAGTGCTGGGACTATAGGACTGTGCTGCCACACCTACCTGCCATCTTTAGGAACGCAAGGTGAGCATGGCCAGAGGCTTTCTTGACTACCATTGTTACAATATGAGCAGAGTATGCCCCAAAATGTTCCAGTCCTCAGTTTTAACTTTTCAAACATGTGTTTTATGACCTTAAGCTAAGAATGCAAAAAAAAAAAAAAAATGTGAACATCTTCCCTTCTTAACTGTAAACTGAATAGGTGCAGGAATATGCCCACAAAATCCTTTCCCATGACTATATATAGACTGCCAGAAAAAAAAAAAAAAAAAAAAAAAACTCCATCTTCCTTTCTTTTCCTCAAGGGGAGCATTGCTTTGGGAGTAACTCTATGCAGCTCTTAACTGCTGCACATAAGAAATCCTTCTCCACTCTTATTTCTTATTGCTAGCTTGGGCCTCCCACTCAGTAAAATGTCAATTTATTGTATTTTGTTGTATGATAAGGAACCACATGAAGGTGAGGGTAGAATTCAAGAAAAATAAGGGGAATGCAGTACTCTGAAACTAACAATAACAGAAAGTCCTGGCCACCCAGAGGCCCAAGGGGCTTTGGAGAAAGCAAGCATAGCAGGTACCTAAATGATTCACTCTCCTAACAGCTAAGTCCTCTTGTGAAAGAACACAGCAAACCCTTGGGAGTAACCTGACAAGGAGAGAAATGGAGAATAACTATTTTAAAAAAAATAATAATCTCAACACAACTGGGAGTAGAAATAAGATAAACTTGAAATATGCCCAGATAATTTAATATGTTCATCACCATAAGTTAGGGAGAACCTAGGAAGATGCTTCCTGGTGCTTTTGCCAAGCCAAGGGGAGAGCTGAGGACAGAGACACTCTAAACCCACCCAGACTGTTTAACCTAAATGCAAACAAGGGCATGATCCGTATTTTTAGTGCATCGGTAACATTAACCAAAATATGTTACAGGCTGGGCATAAAGTAAGCCTCAGTAAGCTTCAAAGGACTAAAGCCCTGAAGTATGTTTCTTGACCATAATAGAATTAAAGTAGAAATCAATGACAAAACAAGTAAATGGAAGATCCCTAACATTTAACCATCAAGCTAGAGGCTTTTTAAAAACACAGAGGAAGAAACCACAATGGAAACTGTTTTCATTGAGAAATGGGGCAATGATCAATTAACCACGTCTCCAGCAGACAAAGAGGAGGCGGCATGACATCGAGATGAACCAGGCATTTAATCATTTCTGCCTTAGAAATCATGAGCTTGTCCATCTTTGGTTACAGTGCTAGACCTGGGAGCCATCTAAGCCATACCAATAGCTCTGTCTTTACACAGTTCCCAAATGTCTGGTTTGGGCTCACTACTCTCCCCTGCACTGCACAGCTGTCAGTGGACTACCGCACAGTTACCCTCGGTCTAGAGACAGCTTTCTTCAACCTGAGAAAAAACAGAACTCTTCTCTCTGTCCGCCCAACTATCTCCAGCCAGCTCCACCCTTGCATTCTTGCTTCAGTGACTGACTGAACCTTCAGCCGTCTATACATCTCACACTTCTTTCACTCAGCTGCTCCTCAGAGAGCTTCATCTCCTCCACTGAATCTTTGCCAACTTTTCCTCTGGTGCCATCTCCTTCTCCCTCAAGAACGTATCATCCCATTCCTTTCTGCAAACACTTCTCGTGTTGTATTATAATTACTGAATGTGGAGGATGGAGAGATGGCTCGGCACTTGCTCTTCCAGAGGGCCCCGGTTTCATTCCCAGCAGCCATTCAGCAGCTCCCAATTGTCTTAAGCCTCAGTTCCATGGTATTCAGTGCCCTCTTCTGGCCTTCATGGGCACTAGGCAGACAAGCAGTACACATGCATACACACAGGCAAAACACCCATACACATACATTGTTCAATTCTTTTTTTTTTTCCCCAGAAACAATGGTAACTCAATCTCTAGACACAACCACTAAAACCTAATCTTGTAAGTCTTATTAAAATCTGATTCCTCCGGTGGTGAATCCTTGCGGATCTGCCATGATACTGCGAAACTCTAGCAGCTACCCCTTACCCTCTTACCCCTCTGCTGTCCAGTTCCCAAAGGGACCTAACTTTCCCCTGCTTCCTCTCTTCTCGCCCAGCGATTGGCTCCTTTATTCATTAGGGGATTGGTTTACAAAAAGCCACCCAAGTATGTGACTCATTCCTCATTCCAGACAGCCTCTCCCAGGAGAGCAAGCAGCACAGAGCCATCAGCAACATTTCCCCCTTTCTGTTCTAATAAAAACAAAACCTTTCTCTCAATATAGAACACAGCTATTACCATTTTGCAATTTATAAGGCATAAGAGAGACCTGACATCCAGCCCATCATCTTTTTCATTAAGATAGAATTTACCCTAAATTAAAAGACTTATCATTCTACACCTGACTCATATCCTGGCTTTAAATGGTATACCATCTGAAAATTATCCTCTCAGATCTATTATCTCAAAGTAAATAGCCTAGGTTGGCTATGAAACTATAAGTAATTTTTCAACCCCATCAGATATCCGAGAATGACCAACATTAACTGAAAATATATAGAAAGCCTAACACAGCTTCCAGAACTGAAAAAAACTGTAGAGACAGTGCCTACCTATACAGCCACAATAAGTCAGGAAGATGGAGCATGTCTTCAGCCTTCTGGCCCAGGATCATCTGACAGACCTAGAGAAACAGGATATTAAGGACTAACCTACTCTGTCTTGGCAGAATTAAGCTGTCCTAAACCTGTAATTGTGTCCTTTCTTTGGACAGTATTATGTCTGTAGACGAAAAAAGACTATTCTTGTCTAGTGACTATCTCACAACAACTGGAGTAACTCATAGATGCTGAATTTCTTCTTTGAATCCAAGACAGGAAAAGCTGTCGGGAGCAGACTAGTCTCAACAACAAGTGAATAAATAACATTAAATGTCATATTCTGTGGATTTCTGACATTTTTGAAAACCAACTATCTACATAAAGTAATCTGGACTGTTCTCTGTTAACTACTCTCAGCTATTTCTAATTCTAAGTCTCTGAAAACACCCTAACAATAAACTCAGAGCCATGAATTTGCTATTCCGTCCTTAACTCAAAGGCATCATCTCAGATCAGTTTACAATAACACTTACAGAAGGACTGGGTCTAAGCCCTGTACTTTTAAATTTTTTGTATCAATAGAAGAAATTTATACCAATGAAAACCTTGATTTTTGCATCAAAGTAAATTCTGTACCAAAAGAAGAAACTATGACTTCAACCTAGTAACAAAAAGATTTCTACAAAATGAGATTATGGCTATGTAATCAATTCTAGCTATTCCTCCCTGTCCCAGTTATGATCATTTCTATATTCCCTGGAAAGACAACCTATAGTAACCCCCTCCAGGGAGCTGGGGCAACAATTCTTCATAACGTCTTCAAAATGAATATGGGTGTTGAGATATTTTTAAAGGGGTGAGGTAGGGGAAATGGGGGAGTTGGTCAGCCTTTTAAGAAGGTCACACCAATGATTGTGTTAGTCTCTGATGTCTGTGTCCTGACTGGATCTAGCTGAAAGTCCAAGGCATCAGGAGTTCAAACAGGTCAGTTCAGCATATTTAACAACGAGACTCACTAAGGCTGTATATTCTGTAATGTATAAATCTCAAAGCAAAATTTTAGTATCATCAAGATAACCTTTTTGTTTGATTCCCTGGAATCTAGTTCTTCAGGGGGTCTCCCTCTATCAAATCTGATCCACATAACTCTGGAAGGTGTAAATACGTTAATCACCTTTTCCGAAAACACAAAGACAAAACCTTTTTCTCAAATCAGCATATCCTTAAGCCAGTAACCAGAAAAAAAATTATTTTGATCTTTCTCCTAGAGGTATAATATAACCACAGAACTCAACATCACACCCATTTTGAAAACTAAAACAATATAAGACAAATGAAGTAAACTAAGATACTATATGTGCCTATACTAGGCCTTTCCTATCTTGCCAAGCAGAAAGAGACACTCAAAATTCCCGTGGAGCCCACGTTAGCAGAATATGAGCTTTCTGTAGCTAGTTAAGCAATCTATACTATCTTTCCATTTGGCTCTCTGCCCAGAGCCACAGACATATTTTATTAATACCTGTATAATATCTGTCTGTTGAACTCTCTACCTGGAGCCACAGACATAGATAATTAATACCTGTTCAAAGCAGGCAATGATTATCACTGCACTCTCTACTCTGGAGTCTGAGACTAATATTCCCTATCCTAGTTCAAATTAAAACAATCCAAAACAAATGACTAAAATACTGTATGTGCCTATTCTTAGGCCTCTTCTATTTTGCCATGCAGGATAATAACCCATAATTCCCGTGGAGTGCACGTTAGACAGAATTTGAGTATCCTGTTAAGACGTATTAGATGGAGCAATATATCCTTATACCATCTTCCTGTTCCACTCTCTGCCTACAGCAGCCATCTTGTTATACTATCTATCTGCTTGGCTCTCTGCCTAGAGCCACAGACATTATTTTATTAATACCTGTTCACTGCTCTCTCTATTTGAAGTCAATGACTAATTTTCCCTATCCTAGTTCCAAACCACAGGCAAAATTCCCCTCATGATTCAGACAAAATCTGTATATAAATCTATCCTAAAAGCAAATGATCCCAATTTTATAAATTCAATCAACTTCTGCCCCAAGAAGTAGGCAACTTCAATTCTACAGCTCTCTGATTCAGAGCAGCCTGCACTCCCCACAGCAGGAGACTTCAGAGTCTGCCAGCAGTTTGTTTCAATTCCTGTGCTTGGGTCCATGACTAGTCTCAAGTGACTTGTCTCAGTGCTATCCAGCTACTCACTTAAAAAAAAAAAAAAAGAAGAAGAAATAAAATAAAACTCTAACTCTCAGGCTAATAATCTTAAACTTCTAGTGGATTCTTGACCAACACATTGGTTCACCACCTGTTGCAGGAAATATTTAAAAAAGAACGAACCGCACACCCTCCCGTGATTGTGCCTCTGCTCCAAGCAGCCTCACCAGCCATGCGCTGGCTGGCAATGGCCAACCTGCTTTTATGTCATGAGACTCTGAGTCAGAACTCCGCAATCTCTCCTCCCAGCTCACTAGGTTTCCACTGGTGGGTCACTACCCCACCAATCCTATGGTTCAAACTCCCCATGGCCTTTGTGTTGCACATCTGGCAAACTCATGCTTTGCCGCTGCACCTTTCTCTCTTGAACCCAGACCGGCTGCCCCGTAAAGGAAAACGCAACACAAACTTAGTTCAGAAACAATGGTAACTCAATTTCTGGGCGCAACAAGTAAAACCTAATCTTTTAAGCCTTATTAAAATCTGATTCCTCTCATGGCAAATCCTTGCAGATCTGACATGATATCAGGAAACTCTAGCAGCTACATCTTACCCCTCTGCTATTCTGTGCCAAAAGGGTTTAATTCATTTTAAAATTGGTAATAAGTACTTATTGGCTTTCCTATTTAAAAGCTTGGGATGAAGCTATGTGAGCATGTTCCACGGTTACAGAACACAGCAGTCTTTCAGAATCCATTTTCAGACTTTCATGTCCTTGTGTTCAGAATAGTCCCTTCCCTGACTTATTTTACCAACAGTACACTGTGTCAGGGCATCAGCTAAAGGGACATATATGTGTATGGTCAAAACTAAGCATCCTTTGAACACTATAATAATATTCAAGTCAATA
Organism: Mus musculus; assembly: GCF_000001635.26. Taxonomy (NCBI): domain Eukaryota; kingdom Metazoa; phylum Chordata; class Mammalia; order Rodentia; family Muridae; genus Mus; species Mus musculus. Next base: position 78,857,442 of record NC_000080.6, on the reverse strand, counting down.
TAAATAAATCTGTCTCTAGATATTAATGTTTGTACTAGAAGTAAAGATTTGCTTTAGAGCTATTTTGGGTCTGTGCTGGCTTGTGTCAAATAAAGCACATTACAGAGTGGAGAAATGAGTATTACCAAGAAGCCAAGATGGGAAATGTCAAACAGCAAAGCACAAAAAACTTCAAACACAGCTGTTTTGCACACTTGAAGATAAGCTTGCCTCACGCTACTGCTTTAAAAAAACAAAAACCACTGTTGAGGGCCAGCGAGATGGCATGGGGTAGGGGAAATGCTTGCCGCTAAGCCTGAAGACCAGAGTCAATTCCTGGACCTACATGGTGGAACGAGAAAACCAACTCCTGAAAGTTGGACTGAGATCTGTGCTCATGTTCACACTCACACAAAAAGTAATAAGATACCTTTTTAAGAGGACTACTGAACAACTTAAATATTTCATATAATTGATCATGGCTGCAGATCCATTTGATGTTATGAGTAGTTCCTGGAAGAGTACTACAAAAATATTCACAATGCTCTGACTAAATATCAGAGGGAACTTAAGTGTTTCAGAACAAATGTATACCTTTCAAATAGATAGGCAAAAACATATTCCTGAAACACAATGAAATATTCAACCCCATTAGTTATTCTCCAACATATAAAACTCTATTTTCATGCTTTTATTGTGAGAACGATGAACTCCAATCACTCAGCCAATTAGTTTTCTGCTTCACTAAATACATCAAATGCATGGACATGAAGCTTTAAAAAAAAAATCAACAAATTTATTTCCAATTCTTGTGATTATCATCTAATTATTCTTCAGACATGGTCACTACAGTTTACTACACATTTACCAGGACACCATGCCTCTACCATAGTCTTTAATTCATGAAAATCTTACCTTAATATTGTATTCTTTTTGTCAATTTTTAAAAAGATCAAAGGTACAAAATCACTTATTACGAAATATGTTATCAATGTAATATGACATATATAATGAAAAGAGTCACAAATATAATCACAATATTCCCTTTCTTTTGGCTTTACTGGTTTTAGTAAACCAGTTCACAGAAATCCAATAACTTATTCCCCAATAGTTTTTTAAAACTCCATTCCCTAAACTCCTTTTAACTAAAAGGTGTAACTGCTTTTTCTGTCAGAAAAGCTAACTTGAGTGACTAGTCTGACAGAACAGATACCTTTGCTAATGGCAAAAAACTAAGAATTTGACAAAAAAAATGTATTAAATATCATAGACTAAAGTATTTTCTCAAAAATTTTAAAAAGTGTATTAGCAAAAGTACTTTGAAAATAATTTTAGTTTACCCCCAAATCCTAGTAAAACACACTAACCAAGGAGCCACCAAGAGAAGAACTGGTTAAAGCCATCTGATAAATTATAGCGAGGTGATTTTGACAACCCTCTAAGAAATTGAGACACAAATGACTTCACTAAGCCAGCACACCATTCTTCTGCAAGTCAGGTGGCATCTGTCTGTCCTGATTTACTTCTCGTTGCTGTGATAAAGACGATGACCAGAAGGAACTTAACAAGAAGGGTTTATTGCATCTCACAGCTTTGAGCCTCTCACTGAGGTAAGCGAGAGCAGAGATTCAAGCAGGAACCCGAGGCAGGAGTTAAAGCACAGGTCATGGGGCTACACAGCTTACTGGCTTGCTTTCCACAGCTTGCTCAGCCTGCTTCCTTAAAGAAAACGGGACCACCCACAATGGGCTGGGCTGTCCCACAACGACTATCCAAGAAAATTCGCCACAGACCAATGTGATGGAGGCAGTTCCTTAATTGACTTCAGTTTGTATCAAATTAATAAAATCTAACCAGCTCTATGTCTGTTACCAACAATATTAAATAAGGCCCTAATCAAGATGCCAATTAATATAGATCAACATATTATTGTTGACATATAATTTAGAAGGTCTGGAAAGATGTAATTGACATTGCTACATTGGATGGAATTGCTAACACCAACAATAATTAACATTCAACTGGGGAATAGGAGTCGTATTAATAAGTTAATTAATATTAAGTAATATTTAGCTGAGAGAGTAGCTCAAGTCATTAAAGAGTATCTTTCCAAAGAGTTAGCAAAGTGTTATCTGTAACACTGATGTCATGTTGAACAACTAAGTACTATAATAACATAAAGGCTTAAAGGGGAGGTTGTTGCAGAAAAGTAATATAAAAATAAAACTTCTAGGAGAAAAGGCATATTCAGATAAAAATCATAATCTACCTAAAGCTGGAATACTAACTCAGGGAGATAAAGGTGTAAGGACTATCTGATGGCCAAGAGCCTCCAGTTTTTCCAAAACACAGTGGCAAACCAACCCCTGGGTCCTCTTAAGAGACATGTTCAAAAGACTATGAACCAGAAACCATCTAAAATGCCAGCATTTACAGTCTAATGGAAACAATACCCTTGCTACCATTTGTACCAAAAAGGAAAAATTCTAGGTAGCAACCTAAAAATGTACAAAACATACATACTTGCAAATCCTTCTAGCAGATGAGATGTTTGAAGACCTGAAGACTACTGTTTAGTTTTCAAGAGTGTTTTTCTTGGTAGAGGATGAATGTTTTAATCATCACTATATCCTATGCCAAATATAGTATTTCAAACTCTAGATATTCAACAAATGTTTGACAAGTGAACAAGTGATTAGTTTTAAATTAACTACTGTTTTCTAAGATACTGTTTTTAAGCCGTGAATGGTAATTTTTCTGCATCTTTGGAACACATACTATCTATGGACATGCTCAATAGTGAAGTCATTTGAAACAGATCTATTTAAATGAGGTCATTACGGTGGAATGTAAAAGTCAATGGGTAACAATTTATGCAGAAGAAACCAATACAGGCTTTTCTTGAAGAGAAGTTTTTTGTTAATTCTAAGTTAAGAAATTTAAAGTCAGATGCAGTCACAGCTGTGAATAATTCCAGAAGGATGCCACAAGTTCCAGGCTGCCCAAGGCACCACTGCAAGACTTTATATCAAAAAAAAAAAAAAAATCAAATAATTAAAGAAAGCTACATGGGGTAGTCCACACCCTCAATCCCTGCAGTCAGAGGCAAGTGGTTCTCAGTGAGTTTGAGGCCAGCCTGGTCTGCATAGTGAGTTCCAGGCCAGCCAGAGCTACATAAAACCCTGTCAAGAAATATAAAGAGACAGGGCAAGCGTGGAGGTATACCTTCTAATCCCTGCACAGCAGAAATACTGCAGGTAGAAGGATCAAAAGTTCAAGGACAGCCTTGGCAACATACAAAGCTTGAAGCTAGCCTAGACTACGTGAGACCTGCCTAAAGAAAGAAAGAAAGAAAGAAAGAAAGAAAGAAAGAAAGAAAGAAAGAAAGAAAGAAAGAAGAGAAAGAAAGAAGAGAGAAAAGAAAAGAAAGGAAAGGATGGGGGTGGGGGAGGTGGACTTAAAACATAGGCTACTCAGCGACTACCACTAGAGTAGCCGTCTACTCTAGAATAATTACTACTGCTAGAATGATTTCAGTAACCAGAATGAGCTCATTTTAGAAGTACAAAAACAATACTGCTGAGTATTTAACTGCACTTATATAACAAATATGCAAATAAAACACATTAGCTAGATCCATATATTGTACAAAATTGCCACAGATAGCTATAGTCAATTATTATGTCTCTTGGATGAAATTTTTAATTAAAGGAATTCAAGGCTAAAACCTTCCAAATGAAATTAAATTTAGAAAATATTTAAAGTAGGAAGTTTTAATCTTACTTTCCAGAATATTTCTTATTTAAAAGGATTACTCAAAGGTAATTTTAAAAAACTTCTATGTTTAAAATAATAAAAAGTAATTAATCTTACACGAACCCATTTGGCAACTCACTATGTAGACCAGGCTGGCCTGGAATTCAGTTATTCAGTGCTGGGGTTGAAGGTGTGATGCCACCGTGCCTGGCTTTGATAATTATTTTTTAACTCTTACATCTGGGGTGTGTGTGTTTCCTTAAAATACTGCTACACAGCATTCAGAAGGCAGGGGCAGAAGGTTCTCTGTGACTTTAGGCTACCTTGATCTAGATAGGAAGCTCCAGGACAGCCAGGACTAAATAAAGAGACCCTGATAAATAAATAAATAAATAAATAAATAAATAAATACAAACATAAATAATTAAAATGTTGCTATAACAATAATTTTAATTAGATTGTTTGTGAACCCCTGAAAAAAATTGGATATTCTGCCCAGATATTTCAAGATCTTCACCAATCTCAACAATGCTGTATTTCATGTATAAATAGTAAATATGCTTGTAGTACAGACTAGAGTCCATGGATCCTGTTAGTGAGAACACTAACTTTTACCCCACTTGGCACTAGGTTCTGTGAACCTTCCTCAGGACACAATCGCAATGTTAAAGTCAACTTGGACTTCAAGTTGAGCATACCTTTGTACTTTGAGTCCTACACAATGAAAGCCCAAGCTATTTGACTTTTTATCAAGTAAATTGGAGCCAGTCACAGTAGCTTAGTTACACTCAGTCACCAGCTGTCAACTGCTCAGAACAGGCTCAAATAAAACAAGAGCTGAGCATAACCAAGCTGTTTCCACCTCTTCTGTGATCTGTAAGCTGCTTGCCCACATCGTCCAGCAGGTCTCTCTGAGTACCTTCTGCTTTGAGCTGCCGATTCTATTAAAGTCAAATTGTTTTGAGTTTTTATTTTAGCAGCCACATGGACAAGTTGGCTCAGTTCAGGGTTCACAAGAGTGATAGTTCTGGCATTTTAGAATGCATACTGTTTTGAGATATTGTGTGCTGTAGACTGTCAGCCACACGAGCACCCTAGTCCCATTGATGTCAATAGCATCCCTCTCCCTTAGTTCATCTCAGGTATTGCCAAAGTCCCCAGGGTAAGAGGAATCACATCAGATCAAGACCAATCGTTCAGTGACACCACTTTTGCTTTGTGTTGTTTTTGTATTAAGGGCTGAATCCAGGGCTTCAAACATGCTAGGCAAGCAATCTCTCACTGAGCTATATCCCCAGCCCACTTCATTTTTTAAGAAGAATGTAAAACTTAGAGCAGATTAAAAAATAACTGTATCAACAACATATATCTTAAGTCTATGTGCTCCTGATACAAATTTTTCTAATGATTTATATGGCTACAACTGTTGTGGAATCTTATTGTTAAAGTTTTTAATACACACGACAAAGCCGGGAGAGCCTCAGGTCTAATACTCTGCTATAGGTCAAAGTAGCCAACAAATTCCATGAGGAATATCTGGTAAATACAGAGATAAAACTAAACCATAATAGTTATTCTCAGTTGAAACAGAATTCTGAATATTTCCTCCCCAAAGTCGCATGACTATTGTTATTATGGCCCAATGACAATCTTTAAGTCACAAAACATGTATAAGAATGAAAATCTTTTTTACTGCTCTTATATAAAAATATTTAGAAATAGACATTTTATATGTTCATGAACAAGAAACTGATAAAATAAATTATAGGGATAAATGTCTACCTAATTTAAGTGATCATAAAGGGCAATATTATGCTAATGTCACCAACCATGGATACAGTGATAAATTACAGAAAAACAATGATCCAATTTGCACAAATACACACTTGTACAAATAATTACCTGTATAGTTAGATATATATAATCTGACAGAACCAATATAAAAAACTGATGATTATTGATTGATGTGTTGAGGGCTGTTTTACAGGATTCATTTCTCAATTTTCTAAATAAAAAACAGCTTATGCAGGAACATTTTACTGTCTGTATAAACAGATCTGTTTCACACAGCGACACCATAAGGAAAAGGCTGTGAAATCTACAGAACATGGAACAGTGGTGAAGGAGAGCCACGGGTTGAGAGAACTGTCTCCAAGCTCGTCAGTTTCTGAGATCCAGTCCTACTGAGCCAGCTGGCCCCATCTATGATGATGTCACAGTGATCCATCAACTATGCTGTGGAGTGATAACCTCCTTGCTGACTGACCATTTGTTTCTAAAACCTTGAGATACCACTCCTACTAATTAAAGCATACAGATAAAGAATTTACAAGTTATAGGTTCTACCCCATCCGACGGAAAGGGATGCTAAGCAGGAGCTGTGAGAGTCTGTTGGTTTGTTTGGGGTGGTTTGGTTTAAGCTTTTTTTTTTAGACAGATTCTTTCTACATAGAGCTGGCTATGCAGGAACTGTTATAGACCAGGCTGATCTTCAACTCACAGTACTGGGATTAAAGTTGCCCAACTTCTTTTTTACTGTTTACATAAATGGCCTCTTCCCCCTTCATATCAAGCTTAGTAAAGGTATACTATCATGAAAGCCAGCAAAGCAATTGCAGCCTCTCACAAAAACAGTCTCCATGAACTTTGACCCAGTAAGCCACCGAACGCTTGTTAGGTACCCAGTGATGACAGGCACCAAAGGACCGTGCAGACAAGACAAACAGGCATACAGTTCGGGAGAAGCAAAGTCTACAACTTGAGTTTGTTTTTCATGTACTTTGTTCTCCCGTCACACTGCTAGGAAGCAGTGACAACAGAGGACAAAGGGAGTCTGGTCACGTGCTGGAGTACAACTGAGAGTCTTCCCAGCATCCACACTCATCCATCACAGCCTGCTGCTTTCTGTGCTACGGCTGTGGCCTGTGTATGACCTCTGGTTCCAACTGTGCCGCTCTCACCTTGAAAGCCCTAACCTTAGGAGTCTGGATAGCCAAGAGTTAATCTTTCACTCTGTCATGAGGGCTCTTACATGTGCCCAGGTCTCTGGTGAATACACAAGTTCTCAGTTTCAGTGCCCCTTGTTGTAGTGAGGCATATCAGTACAAAACAAATTTTTTTTCATTTTTTTAAAAACCTCTTTTCAATTAAATGTTCTATCTGCTGACTCATGGCTCTTATAGTTAGCTAGAGAGTATAAATAAATAAATAAATAAACAAACAAACAAACAAACAAACAAACGGAGTCTACCCAAAACTGCTCAACCTCAAAGCCTGTCAGATTGTACCACATTCTACCCTTGACATCTGCCTTCTCTGATAAGAGTGTATTATCATCTGGACTGGTGAAATGATGGATTTATTAGATGAGATGATACTATCTGGAGATGACACACACAAGGAGGTGAACCTAGTGAGACAAAGTAGATTCTTTGAAAAGTAGGTCTTATCCCCGATTCCTCTCTCTCTGCCTCCCTGAGAGAGCAGCTTCCCTCTGCTAAGTCCTCTTGTCATCACGAATTTCTGCCTCACCACAGGCCACAGTGATTAAAGTATTAAGCATACACTGAAACATCTGTAACTTCCAGCCAAGAAATCTTCCCTTGTTTTAGGCTGCTCTGTGTGTGTGTGTGTGTGTGTGTGTGTGTGTGTGTGTGTGTGTGTGTGTGTTTTAATGTTGTCACGCAGATGAAAACTGAGTAACAGAGTGGAAAGCAAGTACATGCTCTAGAAGCTATAATCGAGGACAGGCAAGTTTTGAATCGCAATTTCACCTTGTGATCCTCAGCGAGGCACTTTTTTTTTTTGTTTCCCTCTTTTTTGGGACTCATTCATTCCGACTATAGTATAGGGTTTTAACTAAAGCGATGACTTTCAGTTCTAAGAGTGCTTGAAACCGAGTCTTCTGTTAAAATTGGGAAGGAACATGGGCACAGGTTCTCCAGCAAGATTGTACACGTGTCTATGCCATCACGAGCCCTACTTGGCTCATGACACAAAACCAAGCCCTCGGGAGTCAAAGGTCAAGGTCAAGCACGAGTCTTAACAGCCCCCAAAGGCTGCAGCATAAACCTCTCAGTGTCCTAGAGTCTACGTGAGGATTCTTGTACAAAAATCTCCAGTGGGAGAAAACTGTGTTCCTAGGCATCAGAGACCTTAGTCCGGACCCCTAAGGTTTCAGAGTGGAGCCCAGGGGGCGCCAGCGCCTTGCCCCACATCACAAAGCAGCGAGGGCAGCGGCAGCGAAGGCGGAGGGCCCAGTTACCTGAGTCGGTCGCCCCAGAGTGCAGCAGCCTGACCTCCAGCCGCTGCTGGTCCCCGCCCGGCCTGCCCCGCAACACCTGCCGCAAGAGCAGCCGCACTCGCCGGGAGGCCACGTCCCCAAGGCCGCCCGGGGCTCCTAGGAGGAGGAGGCGTGACTGCATGGTGCAGGAGGCATGCGTGGGACCTCCAGGGGCTTCGGACAAGCACAGTCCCTGGACCGGGCAGGAGGCGATCGGCGAGCGGGACAGGAAGCGGCAGGGAGGCGGGTCCGCCGGAAACTCCTTCCCCCGGCTCGCCGGGCTCTGCGGGATGGGCCCGGCCCGGGGCGGAGGGCAGGCCGAGCGCCAGCCGGTAGGATCGGCTACCGGAGCCCGGCGCGCCGCCCCAGGCGTGGTCGCCCCAGGGACGCCCGGAGCTGGGGAGATGCCAAAGACCTTTAGCACAGTTGAGCGTATGCCCTGTTTCTTTCTTGGCTGCTAGCCTACTGTGTTATGATGCACTGTGGGCTTTCCCCTCGATACTGCTTCGGATCTTTTTTCAGAATGGAGAAAATATTCAAGAGATTCTGGAACTTCACCTATTTTAATTCGTTGTCATCTTCCCAGGGTTTCCACACCACAGGCATTGAAAGCTTCAGTTTAGCCTTCCTTTGCCGCTCCTGTTTTATCATCTTCTAAACTGCAAGAGGAAATGTTACACTATAATGGTGAATGAAAAAACGTTCAACTACCAGAAGGATCCAGTCAGGCTACAAGGCAAGGGTTATATAAACATAATTTATGTCTTTAGTGAGGAAAAAGTAGGACACTTGACTAAGGCTCCCTCCCTACCATGCATTCCAAAAGCAGCAGCAGTCTTCCATAAAGCAAACAAAGTCTAATGTAATTAGGCTGCCTCCCCAAAATGTCAAGAGTGAATTAACCAAAGCAAAAAGTTTTAATGAAGTTCTGCACAATGAAATCAAACAAACAAGATGCAGGCCTGGCTCTCAGAGAATGGCCTTGCCAATTCTAGACCTACCTGTATCTTACATCCATATTAAGCACCCACCTCCCAGGCACTTAAACTTCCCGAGGAACTAAACTTAGAAGTAAATGGAGGTGGCAGAGAAATAATTTAAACTAGTTTGGAGAAATCGAAAATAAAGGAGTGAACATTAAAGATGTCAAAACAGCATAATTATTACATGGATAGATTCTCACTATTTCACAACCACACCTGTTAGGCCTCAAATCTGAGACAACCAGCTATAGGAGGTGCCAGTTAACAGATAAAAGCTAACAGAGGTCCCTGTTAACACATCAAAGCTGGTACTAGCCACTAGATCCTCCTCCTATCTCTCCATTCCCACCTGTTACAGGATCCTCCTGGTAGAGGCACTCAGTCCCCTACTCTGAACTCTCCAACCCAGAGGCAGTACTATCTTTCCCCCAAGCTGCTCTTCCATCTACAATCCAGCCTCTTTGACTACTCTGGTCCTCTTTTGGTCTCCTGGTCTGGCTTCCTGGATCCTGGCTCTCTCCTCTCCCAGCTTCCCCTCTACACACACACACACACACACACACACACACCACCCTCACTCAGGTGTTCATTTTCACTCTGAACCCTGCCAGATAGATGCCTCTGCCTCTGTGTTTTCTCCCTCACATCTATAATGCACCTTCTCCACCCTCTTACCCAGGAGGAGTCATATCCTCTTTTTATTTTCTTTTTGTTGTTGTTGTTGTTGTTCTTTTTTTCCTTTTCTTTTCTTTTTTAATCCCTATGTGAATTGGGTTAATGGCAAACATGCAAGCAGCATAGAAATTTACAAATTGCTTTTCCTCCTTTGAGCCTGAGATAGTTGACCATTGTTACAGTCAAGTAGATTAGGTCTGGATTTGACTAAAAGACAAGGCTCTGACCTGTCTATGAGGGCATTTCAAGGAAGCAGTAATTCAAAGGGGAAGACTCTCCCACCCAGCATGTGCAGTACCTTCCTGAGGAAACTTAAAAAGAAAGAGTTGGAGGGAAAAGCCTTTCTCTTGCTTGCCTGTCTCTGCCTCTGGCTGATGAGGATCATAATTCACTGCCATGAGAATCCAATTCTCAAACAGAGACTGAAGACGAAGTGGCTTGAAAGGAGACCTCGAAACCTCCACCACCAGCAGAGAATGCTGAAGAACCCAGCCTTGTGGACTATGCAGCTACCAGGTTCTCCACCTCTCTAATGTACAGACAACCAATATTGGATTTCCCAGTTCCTACTGGGGAAACTAAACACCTTTGTGAAACATATATTCATTCAATTCATCCTGTTCTAGGGAGACTTGACTCATGCAGAGCACATACTCTATGTCATGAGATTGTGCTAAACACTTTAATTAACAATCTTATTTGACACAATTCACAAATAGGAGGTACTATTACCTAACTATTTCAGTTAGAGTTACTATTTCTCTGGTGAAACACCATCACCAGAAGAGAGTTTGCAGGGGTGATGTGGGGGAGGATTTTTTTCAGCTTACACTTCCAGGTAACTATCATAGGTCACTGAGGGAAGTCAGGACAGGAACTCAAATAGGACAGGAGCCCAGAGGCAGGAGCTGATTCAGAGGCCATGATGTTGCTTATTCATTTCCTTCCCCTGACTTCCTCAGCCTGTTTTCTTACAAACCCCAGGACCACCAGCCCAGGGGAGGCCTTACCCGTGTGGGCCTCACACATCAATCACTGATTAAGAAAATGCACCCACAGGCTTGCCTACTACAGCATGGCATAGATTGAGACACTGTAGCACATTCAGCCATTTACTGTTAGACAATGAAATCACATCAAATGCAGAAAGCAGGCATACCAACACATGTACACAGACTGATGTGTGTAAGATGCAGGCTCAAGGCTCTCAAACAATACTACACCTAGGAAAGGCCAGTGAGGCTTCACAGAGAATGCAATGTTTGAACTTGTTCTTCCAGGATGTACATTAGTAGATCCATATGCCTTTTCAGAATATTCAGTCAGAGAATTTGTTCCTGGTTATTTATATTAAAAATACAAGAGACATACTATATATTATAACTGAATTTTAAGAACACACTGAAGACCTATGAAGTAGCTCGATAGGTAAACACACTTGGTGCCAGTCATGATAACCTAAATTTGATCCCCGGAGCCTACATGATGGAAGAACAGATTTCTACTTACGATTTGTCTTGTGACCTTTATACATAAATCATAGTACACACACACACACACACACACACACTTGCGCACACTTGCGCACACTTGCACACACACACACATATGCACAAATAAACCAATAAAATACAACTTTTTAAAAAACTGAAATTAAGACATCATGTCAGTTTACAGGAAGTTGTGATGTATACAGTAAGAGGAAATATCATATGAGTTAAGAAAAAAACTGTTCTGTTATATCCAGAAAGAGAATTGGAAGCATGATGTCAACATCATTTGAACCACACAGATTCATTTCTATATCAGATATTGCTAAAAAAAAGAACTACATATTATTATCTTTATTTATTTATTTAGTTAGTTAGTTAGTTAGTTAGTTAGTTAGTTAATTACGTTTTTTGAGATAGGATTTCTCTGTAAAACAGTACTAGCTGTTCTGGAACTCACTTTGTAGACCAGGCTAATTTCAAACTCACAGAGAACCACCTGCCTCTACCTCCATAGTGCTGGGATTAAAGGTGTAGACCACCATGCCCAGCTGTTATAAACTAGTTTTATTTTCTTATATTTTGTATTTGGACAAACATAAAATTCTGGGAAAGAAATTTTACATATATATGCAGTCAAAATGGATCGCCTCAATGTAAAAAACAAAAAAACAAAACTCAGTTATGTTATGTGAATATGTTTTTGTTTAATCCCTGGTGGGGATAAGAGGCTGCTTCACAGTAGGTGATTATGATTTGCTTAGTGCACTAGCAGCAGAGAGTTTAATTCTGGGGAATCTGGACAGAATATAAATGGGAGAACCTCATGAGGGCCTGTGGTCATGAGCAAAGTCACAAGAAGGAAAAATTGGTTATCTTGATGACCAAAGATCAGACTTGCTCCCAAGGAGCCCACCATCCTTAATCAGCAGGAAGTAGTCTAAAGAAGTCTATGACCCCTTTCCTCTCTAACCTTCTTTCCCTCTTACCCAGTGTTGGGTGTTTGGGACGGATCAGGGTGGAATAAATGTTGGAAGGGTATGAGATATAAGAACCCCATACAATAGCTAAGAGGAAATATGACAACAGAGGAGTTTAAATCCAAGAGCCGCACAGATGAGGAATTATCAACTGGTTGATGACAAATGAAAAGAAGAAGAAAGGAGAAGATTCCAAGTTAATTTAAGGTTGTGATTCAGAGAAAACCAGATTCTGAAGGACAGGGATGTCCCTTTGAGAAAAGCTGACTTGGAAGCAAAACATTTGAAGTTAGAAAGTGAGCGGAATAGAAACAGGGAAGGAAGGGTCACTAAAGGAAGTAGTTTTCCTCTAACTAGTGTCTTACACTCCTCAATAAGAAAATGGGGCATAAACCATCAGTGACCATAGGAGCAGCAAGTCCAAGGACATCATTAGTTACTTCAAGGTTTGGTTGTTTTTGTTTGATTGTTTGTTTAGGTTTTTTAGGGGGCTTATTGTTGTTGTTTGGGTTTTTGTTGTTGTTGTTGTTGTTGTTGTTGTTGGCTTTTCAAGATAGAGTTTCTCTTTGTAATAGCCCTGGCTGTATATATTCACTTTGTAGACCAGACTGGCCTCAAACCCACAGAGATCTCCCTGTCTCTGCCTTCTAAATACTGGGATCAAAGGCAAAGACCAACAGCCAGGTTTGCAATTTCAGGTTCTTTTTCTTCTTCTTTTTTTTTCTTTTTTTTTTGGACATTTTATTTATTTACATTTCAAATGCTACCCCCTTTCCAGGTCTCCCCTCCAGAAAAGCCCTATCCCATCCCCCTTCCCACTGCCTCTAGAAGGGTGCTCCCCCCATGCATCCACTTACACCTGCCTTCCTACCCTGGCATTCCCCTACACTGGGGCATCGAACCCCCTCAGCCCCAAGGGCTGCTCCTGCCGCTGATGTCCAACAAGTTCATCCTTTGCCACATATGTGGCCAGAGCCATGGGTCCCTCCATGTGTACTCTTTGATTGGTGGTCCAGTCCCCAGAAACTCCAGGGGCTCTGGTCAGTTGACACTGTTGTTGCCCATGAGGCTGCAAATCCCTCAGCTCCTTCATTTGCTTCTCCAACTCCTCCACTGGGGACACAGTGCTCAGTCCAATGGTTGGCTGTGAGCATCCACCTCTGTATTTGTCAGACTCTGGCAGAGCCTCTCAGGAGACAGCCTTATCAGGCTCCAGTCAGCAAGCACATCCTGGCATCAGCAATAGTGTCTGGGTTTGGTAACTGTATATGGGATGGATCCCCAGGTGGTGCAGTCTCTAGATGGCCTTTCCTTCAATCTCTGCTCCACACTTTGTCTCCATATTTCCTCCTGTGAGTATTTTGTTTCCCCTTCTAAAAAACAATGAAGCATCCACGCTTTGGTCTTCATTCTTCTTGGGCTTCGTATGGTTGGTGAATTGTATCTTGGGTATTCTGAGCTTTTGGGCTAATATCCACTTATCAGTGAGTGAATCTTCTGACCTCTTCTTCAGTTTTTTTTGCCAGAGACCTGAAGTTCTTGTCATACAGGTTTTTATTTGTTTTGTTAGAGTCACACCAAGATATTTTATATTGTGTGTGACTATTGTGAAGAGTGTTGTTTCCCTAATTACTTTCTCAGCCCATTTATCCTTTGAGTTTGGGAAGGCTACTGATTAATTTGAGTTAATTTTATATCCAGCAACTTTGCTGAAGTTGTTTATCAGCTTTAGGAGTCCTCTGGTGGAATTTTTGGGGTCATTTAAATATACTGTCATATCATCTGCAAATAGTAATATTATGACTTATTCCTTTCCAGTTTGTATCCCTTTGACCTCCTTTTGTTGTCTAATTGCTCTAGCTAGAACTTAAATTATTATATTGAATAGAAATAGAGAGCGTGGTCAGCCTTGTCTAGTCCCTGATCTCCATTTAGTTTGATGTTGACTACTGTTTTGCTGTATATTTTCCTATATTTAGGTATGGACCTTGAATTCCTGATCTTTCCAAGACTTTTATCCCGAAGGGATGTTGAATTGTGTCAAATGCTTTTTCAGCACCTAATTAAATGAACATGTGGTTTTGTTCTTTGAGTTTGTTTATGTAGTGGATTATGTCGATGGAGTTCAGTATATTGAACCATCCCTACATCCCTGGGATGAAGCCTACCTGATCATAGTAAATGATCATTTTTGATGTTCTTGGATTTGGTTTGTGAGAATTTTATTGAGTATTTTTACATCAATATTCATAAGGGAAACTGGCCTTTGATGGGTCTTTCTGTGATTTTGTTATCAGTGTAACTGCCGCTTCATAGAATGGATTAGTTAAGGTTCCTTCTGTTTCTATTTTGTGGAATAGTTTGAAGAGTATTGGTATTAGTTCTTCTTCAAAGGTCTGATAGAATTCTCCACTAAACCCATCTGGTACTGAGCTTTTTTTAGTTGGGAGAATTTTAATGAATGCTTCTAATCCTTTAGGGGTTACGGGACGGTTTAGATGGTTTATCTGTTTCTGAATTAACTTTGGTATTTGAAATCTGTCTAGAAAATTGTCCATTTCATGCAGATTTTTCCACTTTTGTTGAGTATAGGCTTTTGTAGTAGGATCTGATTATTTTTTTAACTTCCTCAGTTTTTGTTGTTATATCTCCCATTTCATTTCTGATTTTGTTATTTTGGATACTATCTCTGTGCCCTCTGGTTATTCTGGCTAAGGGTTTATCTATCCTGTTGATTTTCTCAAAGAACCAGTTCCTGGTTTTGATTCTTTGTATAGTTCTTTTTGTTTCTGCTTGGTTGATTTCAGCCCTGAGTTTGATTATTTCCTGCTGTCTACTGCTCTTGAATGTATTTGCTTCTTTTTGTTCTAGAGCTTTCATGTGTACTGTCAAGCTGCTAGAATATGCTCTCTCCAGTTTCTTTTTGGAGGCACTCAGAGCTATGAGTTCTCCTCTTACCACTGCTTTCACTGTGTCCTATAAGTTTTTGTATGATGTGCCTTCATATTTATTAAATTCTAAAATGTCTTTAATTTCTTTCCTTATTTCTTCCTTGACCAAGTTATGATTGAGTATGGGGTTGTTCTGCTTCCATGTGTATGTGGGCTTTCTAGGGTTTTGTTGTTGTTGTTGTTGTTGTTGTTGTTGTTGTTGGTATTGAAGATCAGCCTTAGTCTGTGGTGATCTGACAAGGTGCATGGGATTATTTCAATCTCTTTGTATCTGTTGAGGCCTCTTTTCTGACTGATTGTCTGATCAATTTTGGAGAAGGTACCATGAGGTGCTGAGAAGAAGGTATATTCTTTTGTTTTAGAATGAAATGTTCTATAAATATCTGTTAGATACATTTGGTTCATAACTTTTGTTAGTTTCACTGTGTCTCTGTTTAGTTTATGTTTCCATGATTGGTCCATTGATGAAAGTAGGGTGTTGAATTCTCCCACTATTATTGTGTGAGGTGTAATGTGTGCTTTGAGCTTTAGTAGAGTTTCTTTTATGAATGTGGTTACCCTTGCATTTGGAGCATAGGTGTTCAGAATTGAGAGGTCTTCTTGGCAGATGTTTCCTTTGATGAGTATGAAGTGTCCTTCCTCATCCTTTTTGATAGCTTTTGGTTGAAAGTTGATTTTATTCCATATTAGAATGGCTACTCCAGCTTGTTTCCTGGGACCATTTGCTTGGAAAGTTGTTTTCCAGACCTTTACTCTGAGGCAGTGTCTTTCTTTGACACTGAGGTGGATTTCCTGTATGCAGCAAAATGCTGGGTCTGTTTATCCAGTCTGTTAGTCTATGTCTTTTTATTGGGAAATTGAGTCCATTGATGTTAAGAGATAGTTATTGTTGCTTCCTGTTATTTTTGATGTTATTTTTTATGTTTATGTGGCTATCTTCTTTTGGGTTTGTTGAAAGAAGATTATTTTCTTGCTTTTTCTAGGGTGGAGTTTCCCTCCTTGTGTTGGCATTTTCCATGTATTTAACCTTTGTAAGTCTGGATTTGTGGAAAGATATTGTGTGAATTTGGTTTTGTCGTGGAATACTTTGGTTTCTCCATCTATGGTAATTGAGAGTTTGGCTGGGTATAATAGCCTGGGTTGGCATTTGTGTTCTCTTAGTGTCTGTATAACATCTGTCCAGTATCTTTTGGCTTTCATAATCTCTGGTGAAAAGTCTGGTGTAATTCTGATAGGCCTGCCTTTATATGTTTCTTGACCTTTTTCCCTTACTGCTTTTAATATTCTATCTTTATTTAGTGCATTTGTTGTTCTGATTATTATGTGTCGGGAGGAATTTCTTTTCTGGTCCAGTCTCTTTGGAGTTCTGTAGGCTTCTTGTATGTTCATGGTCATCTCTTTCTTTAGGTTTGGGAAGTTTTCTTCTATAATTTTGTTGAAAATATATATTGGCTCTTTAAGTTGGGAATCTTCACTCTCTTCTATATCTATTATCCTTATGTTTGGTCTTCTCATTATGTCCTGGATTTCCTGGATGTTTTGAGTTAGGAGCTTTTTGCATTTTGCATTTTTTTGACTGTTGTGTCAACTTCTTCTGTGGTATCTTCTACAGCTGATATTCTCTCTTCTATCTCTTGCATTCTGTTGGTGATACATGCATCTATGACTCCTGACCTCTTTCCTAGGTTTTCTATCTTCAGAGTAGTTTCCCTTTGTGATTACTTTATTGTTTCTATTTCCACTTTTAGATCCTGAATGGTTTTGTTCAATTCCTTCACCTATTTTGTTGTGTTTTCCTATAATTATTTTTTTAAAGAGAGATTTGTTTAATCTATAGTTGTGAGTACACTGTTGCTGTCTTCAGACACACCAAAAGAAGTCATCAGATTCCATTATAGATGGTTGTTAGCCACGATGTGGTTGCTAGAGGTTGAATCAGGACCTCTGGTAGAGCAGTGAGTGCTCTTAACTGCTGAGCCATCTCTCTAGACCTTTCAGATACTTCTTTAAGGGAATTTTGTGTTTCCTCTTTAAGGGCTTTTACCTGTTTACCTGTGTTCTCCTGTATTTCTTTAAGGGAGTTATTTATGTCTGTCTTAAAGTCTTCTATCATCATCATGAGATGTGATTTTAAATCAGAGTCTCACTTTTCTGATGTGTTGGGCTATCCAGGACTCACTATGGTGGGATAACTGTGTTCTGATGATGCCAAGTAGCCTTGATTTCTGTTGCTTATGTTTTTGCCCTTGCCTCTCACAATCTGGTTATCTCTGGTGTTAGCTGGTCTTGCTGTCTCTGACTGTGGCTTATCCCTCCTGCAAGCCTGTGTGTCAGAATTCCTAGGAGAACAGTTCTCTCCTGGCCTTATTTGGGTGTGGAGAGCTGTGGCTCAAGATCAGCTCCGGGCACAGACAAAAACCTGAAGGTTTCTGTTCCTTGGTTCTTGTGTCCTCATGGCTCTGGGAAGTTCCCTCTTGGGTCAGGAATTTGAGCAGAAGTGGTGGTCTTTCCTGTCCTCACAGGTGTGTCAGCACTCCTTGGAGACCTGCTCTCTACTGGCCTTATTTGGGTATGGAGCACTGTGGCTGAGGATCAGCTCCAGGCATAGACAGAAACCGGAAGGATCCTGTCCTAGGATGCTCTTTGGTTCCTATGTCCTGAGAGCTCTGGGCAGGTCCCTGGTATTTCAGGTACTTGATAGACAGCAGTTCCCCTTTCCTTCTTGCTGATAGACTTAGAAGAAAATATGATCAAGGCTTAAAACAGAACCTGAATCAGTAGATGTACATTGAAGAGTTGAATGCAAAAAGTCTTGACATGAGATATCATTGGTTTATTTATTTATGAGGCAAGGGGTGAGATGTTATCTGTATACTGTGTGTTTTCTAGCATCCCTGATCCCTGACCCAATATGTAGGAACTGTACTTCAGTAGAACTCACTAGATCAGTAAGAATTAACACAAACCTTCCATTGATTATAAGGTTTTGGCAGGGGCAAAGAGACTGGCTCTCTTTATGTTCCTGGGTACAATTAGGATCCTCTGCCTGTTACTTACCACTATTTCTAGATAGATAATTGTACTCATTGTTACTCTCTTTTTTGGCCTTGTTCAAATGAAAACTCTCTAATTGTGTCAAAGGTTCTTTAGAAGTCTCTCTATTTGGTGGTTCAGTGTTTGAGAGATCTTGGGGGTCCAGTTTAATTGAGACTACTGGTCCCCCTACAGGATCGCCCTTCTCCTCAGCTTCTTTCAGCCTTCCCTAATTCAACAACAGGGATCAGCTGCTTCTATCCATTGGTTGGGTGCAAATATCTGCATCTGACTCTTTCAGCTGCTTGTTGGGTCTTTAGGAGGGCAGTCAGGATAGGTTCCTTTTTGTGAGTGCTCCATAGCCTCAGTAATAGTGTCAGTCCTTGGGGGTCTCCCCTTGAGCTGGATCCCACTTTGGGCCTGTTGCTGGACCTTCTTTTCCTCAGGCTCCTCTCCATTTCCATCCCTGTAATTCTTTCAGACAGGAACAATTATGGGTCAGAGAAGTGACTGTGGAATGGCAACCCCATACCTCACTTGATGTCCTGTCTTCCTGCTGGAGGTGGGCTCTATAAGTTGTAAGCTCTATAGAGGTGGGCTTATAGAGGTGGGCTCTATAAGAGGTAAGCTCTCTACTGTTGGGATTTTAATATAAGATCCCTCCCTTTGAGTCCTGGGAGTATCTCACCTCCCGAGTCTCTGGTGCATTCTAGGAGGTCCCCCCAACCTCCTATTTCCTGAGGTTGCCTGTTTACATTCTTTCTGCTGGCCCTCAGGGCTTCAGTCCTTTTCCCTCACACAATACCAAATCAGATCCCCCCCCACTTTCCTCCCACTCTCCCCCCCTCATCCCCTTTCCCTCACAGATCCCTCACTCTCTCCCTCCCTCCTTCCCTCCCTTCCCACTTGTGATTGATTTCTTCTTTCTCCCAAGTGGGACTGAGGCATCCTCACTTGGGCACTTCAGCTTGTTGAGCCTTTTGAGCTCTGTGGACCAGCTGATATGAGGCCCCCAACATACATACAGTAGAGGACTTCCGGTTCTGTGTTCATTCAGAGATGATGTACCTAACTCTCAAGAGACTGGAAGCCCCAGGCAGTTTAGAGGTCAGGTGGGGTAGGCGGTGGGGGCATCCATGTAGAGATGGGGTGGGGTGAGGAGGAGGTGTGGGATGTGGACCGACCAGTTGGAGGGTGGATTGGGGGTGGCAGGGAATGGAATATGGAGTGTAAAAAATACATTAAAAGTGAAATAAAATTTAAAAAATGAAATAAATAAAATGAAAACAATGAATTCATGAAATTTTTAGGCAATGGGCTGAACTACAAAATATCATCCTGAGTGAGGTAACCCAAATCACACAAAACAAATATGGTATGTACTCACTGATAAGTGGATATTAGCCCAAAAGCTAGGATTACCCAAGATACAATTCACAGACCACATGAAGCTCAAGAAGAAGGAAAACCAAAGTGTGAGTGATTCAGTCCTTCTTAGAAGGGGAAACAAAATACTCAAGGAAGCCAATAGGGAGACAAAGTGTGGAGCAGAGACTGAAGGAAAGAAGAACCAGAGACTGCCTCACCTGGAGATCCATCTCATATACAGTCACCAAATGCAGACACTATTGTGGATGCCAAGAAATGCATGCTGACAGGAGCCTGATATAGCTGTCTCCTGAGACACTCCCATTAAGGCCTAGGGAATTGTTCTGCTTTCTTTTCTATTTCACATCCCCATTCTGCCTCCTGAAATGCTACAAAGTATGCTTGCTAGTCAAGGTACTGGCTGGATCCTTCAGAACGTGCAATGGATATTCCTTTTGTCCATAGTTGCTCTGTCCCAGGCTGGCCTTGATCTCAGAGATATGCTTACCTCTGACTCTTGGGATTAAAGATGTCTTTCACTTGGCCTAAGCCTAAGCTTTTCATGTCCTCTATGCCTACTTTCTAAGTCTAGTAAGAAAAAAAAATGCCTTTCTTAACATAGTGTTACCACAGGCAGTTGCTTCTTAGACTGCTTGACATTATATCATGTGAAATTATATCTTTATGCAACTTAGAGTTGTCTATTATTTTCTGAAGTATATTCACAAGCTTATACATGAGGATATAAAAATTGGTAGCATCTTGACTTTTAAGATAAGGTCAATGGGAAGCAAAAAACAATACACATAATTATAGGGTGCCATGTGCCGTTTTGATATGCATAAGGTACCTGTATTGGTCAGAGCTCTCTAGAGCCACAGAACTTATGGAATGTCTCTATATAGTAAGGGAATTTATTGGAATGACTTACATTCTGCAGTCCAGCTAACCCAACAATGGGCAGCTGTGAATGGGAAGTCCAAGAATCTAAGAGTTGCTCATTTCCACAAGTCTTGGTGTTTCAGCTGGTCTTCTGTAGAAACTGGAACCTTAAAGAATTAGGCTTCAATAGATGGACTGGCAAGTAAGTGCAAGCAGGCAAAGAAGGAAACCTTCCTTCCTCCACTGTCCTTATATAGATAGTCCTCCATCACAAGGTATGGCCCACATGCCAAGGTGTGTACCACCACACCTGAACCTAATCTTTTCTTTACTTGGAAATTGCTTTGTCCCAGACTTGCCTTGAACTCAGACATATGCTTGCCTCTGGCTCCTGGGGTTAAAGGTGTATACCACTTGGCCTAGGCCTAAGCTTTTTTTCATGGCCACTGTTCGTGCTTCCAGATCAAGACCAAAAGCCCGTGTCTTCCACATCAATATCTGGATTACAAGTGTGCCCTCCATTCCTGCATGGTAGTTGATTCAAGTTATCCAAGTTGACGTCAGGGAATAGCTGTCACAGTGCCAATTTTTAAAAGAAGGAGGAATAATCTAATCACATACACCCACACCCAAACACACACATAGCCTCAGTCAGCTGGTCATAGCCACGCGGGACCCTGACAGATGCCTCTGCCTCTGAGAGTTTTCTCCCTCACATCTACAATACACATTCTCCTCCATGACACCCAGGAGCAGCCAGGTGCTTTCATTTCCTTTTTTCTTTGTCTTTCTTTTTTCTTTTATTTTTCAGTCAACCTCTATGTGATTTGGGTTAATGGCAAGCATGCAACAGCATAGAAACTTACAAATTGCTTCTCCCCCTTTCAGCCTGAGATAGTTGACCATTGTTACAGTCAACTTGATTGGGTCTGGACTTGACTAAGAGACAAGGCTCTGAACTGTAGGAAGCAGTAATTCAAAGGGGAAGACTCCCCCACCCAGCATGTGCAGTACCTTCCTGAGAAAACTTAAAAGGAAAGAGTGGGCAGGAAAAAGCCTTTCTCTTGCTTGCCTGTCTCTGCCTCTGGCTGATGAGGATTATAATTCACTACCATCAGAATCCAATTCACCACCAGCAGGGAATGCTGAAGAACCCAGCCTTGTGGACTATGCAGCTACCAGATTCTCCACCTCTCTAATGTACAGACATCCAATATTGGATTTCCCAGCTCCTACAATACAAACTAATCTAAACACTTTTGTGAAACATATATTCATTCAATTCTTATTGTTCTAGAGAAATTTGGCTAATGCAGAGCACATACTCTATGTCATGAAATTGTGTTAAACCCTTTAATTAACAATCTTATTTGACACAATTCACAAATAGGAGGTACTATTACTTAACTGTTTCAGTTAGCGTTACTATTTCTCTGGTGAAACACTATCACCAGAAGAAAGTTTGCAGGGGTGATGTGGGGGAGGATTTTTTTTCAGCTTACACTTCCAGGTAACTATCATAGGTCACTGAGGGAAGTCAGGACAGGAACTCAAATAGGACAGGAGCCCAGAGGCAGGAGCTGATTCAGGGGCCATGGTGTTGCTTATTCATTTCCTTCCCCTGACTTCCTCAGCCTGTTTTCTTACAAACCCCAGGACCACCAGCCCAGGGGAAGCCTTACCCGAGTGGGCCTCACACATCAATCACTGATTAAGAAAATGCACCCACAGGCTTGCCTACTACAGCATGACATTGTGGGGGTGAGCATTTTCTCTATTGAGATAGATTCCCTCCTCTCAGATGACTCTAGCTTGTATCAAATTGACACAACCCTATCCAGCACACCTACATTTTAGAGATGAAGAAACTGAGGCTCTGTTAGATACCACAGTCAAGGCCTTCTGATTTAAATTCAGTAGATCTCAGTACACACCAGGGGTTGAAGTATGTGGAATGTAAGAAGAATCCAAGGTAGTTTAACAAAATAAATGATCTAAGTGCTCTCAGAGTTGAGACAATGAAGAGATTCAGACACTGTAGTACATTCAGCCATTTGCTGTGAGACAATGGGATCACAGCAAATACAGAAAGCAGGCATACCAACACATGTACACAGACTGATGTGTGTAAGATGCAGGCTCAAGGCTCTCAAACAATACTACACCTAGGAAAGGCCAGTGAGGCTTCACAGAGAATTCAATGTTTGAACTTGTTCTTCCAGGATGTGCATAAGTAGATCCATCTGTCTTTTCAGAATATTCAGTGAGAGAATTTGATCCTAGTTACTTATATAAAAGCACAAGAGACATACTATATACTAAAGATGAATTTTAAGAACACATTGAGGACCTATGAAATAGCTCAATAGATAAACACACTTGGTGCCAATCATGATAACCTAAATTTGATCCCCAGAGCCCACATGGTAGAACAGATTCCTACGAGTTGTCTTCTGACCTTTATACATAACTCATAGTACACACACACACATGGGGTGGGGAGCAGAGAGAGAGAGAGAGGGAGAGAGAGAGAGAAATCAATAAAATATCATTTAAAAACCCACTGAAACCATGACATGATGTCAGTTTACAGGAAGTTGTGATGTCTACAGTAAGAGGAAATGTCATATGAGTTAAGAGAAAATTGTTCTGATATATGCAGAAAATGAATAAGAAGCATGATTTCAGCATTGTTAAACGAAACAGATTTATCCATATATCAGATATTGGTAAAAAAAAAAAAAAAGAAAGAAAGAAAAAAGAAAAAACTATATATTTGATCATTTTCTTTATTTATTGATTGATTCATTAGTTTATTTATTCATTGTTTTATCATTACAGTTTTTTGAGATAGGATTTCTTTGTAAAACATTCCTAGATGTCCTGGAACTCACTTTGTAGACCAGGCTAACTTCAAACTCACAGAGAACCACCTGCCTCTACCTCCAAAGTGCTGAGATTAAAATTGTGCACCACCACATCTAGCTGCCAAAAACTATTTCTATCTGTTGTTTTACATTTTGTATATGCACAAACACAGGATTGTGCAAAACAAACAGAAATATTTCTGTTCTCAAAATGGACAGCCTCAAAGTAAAAAAACAAAACAAACAAACAAACAAACAAAAACCAGTTATGTTTGTTTAGTCCCTGTTGTCAAAATGGACAGCCTTAACATAAAAAAAAAAACAACTCAGTTATGTTATGTGAATATGTTTTTGTTTAATCCCTGGTGGGGATAAGAGGCTGCTTCACAGTAGGTGATTATGATTTGCTTAGTGCACTAGCAGCAGAGAGTTTAATTCTGGGGAATCTGGACAGAATATAAATGGGAGAACCTCATGAGGGCCTGTGGTCATGAGCAAAGTCACAAGAAGGAAAAATTGGTTATCTTGATGACCAAAGATCAGACTTGCTCCCAAGGAGCTCACCATCCTTAATCAGCAGGAAGTAGTCTAAAGAAGTCTATGACCCCTTTCCTCTCTAACCTTCTTCCCCTCTTACCCAGTGTTGGGGGTTTGGGACAGATCAGGGTGGAATAAATGTTGGAAGGGTATTAGATATAAGAACCCCATACAATAGCTAAAAGGAAATATGACAACAGAGGAGTTTAAATCCAAGAGCCGCACAGATGAGGAATTATCAACTGGTTGATGAAAAATGAAAAGAAGAAGAAAAGAGAGGATTCGAAATTAATTTAAGGTTGTGATTCAAAGAAAACCAGATTCTGAAGGACAGGGATGTCCCTTTGTGACTTTGACACAAAAACATTTGAAGTTAAAAATGTGATGGGACTAGAAACAGAGAAGGAAAGGTAACTAAAGGAAGTAGTTTTCCTCTAACTACTGCCTTACACTCCTCAATGAGAAAATGGGGCATAAACCATCGGTGAGCACAGGAGCACCAAGTTGGCTGTCCAAGGCCATTATTGGTGACTTCAAGGTTTGGTTGTTGTAGTTGTTGTAGTTTGATTGGTTGGGTTGGTTGGTTGGTTTGGTTTTTCAAGAAAAGGTCTCTCTGTGATATTCCTGGCTGTCTGGATTCACTTTGTAGACCAGCCTGGCCTTGAACCCACACAGATCTGTGAGACTCTTCCTTCTCCTTCTAAGTGCTAGAATCAAAGGCAGGGTCACCACACCAGGTTTGCTATTTCAGATCCTTAATATACAGCAGTTCCTTTTCCTTCTTACTGATAGACTTCAAAGAAAATATGATCAAGGCTTAAAATAGAACCTGAATCAGCAGATGTACACTGAAGAGTTGAATGCAAAAAGTCTTGACATGAGATGCCATTGGTTACTTTTATTTGTTTATGGGGCAAGGGGTGAGATGTTATTTGTATATTGTGGGTTTCCTAGTATCCATGATCCCTGAGCCAATATATATGGACTGTTCTTCAGTAGAAGTCACTAGGCCAGTAACTATTAACACAAACTTCCCTTGGTTATAAGGTTTTGCCTGGGGCTAAGAGAATGGCTCTCTTCATTTGCCTGGGTACACTTATAGTCCTCTCCATGTTACTTACCACTATTTCTAGATAAATAACTGTACTCATTACTACTCTTTTGGGGGGGTGTTCAAATGAAAACTCTCTAATTGTGTCAAAAGTTCTTTACAAGTCTCTCTATTATAGTTTCCTGGGTGAGCCCCTCATCTGCTTTCAGCCTTCTTCCCCCATAAATCCCTGCTTTCTGTGGATATCACATAGCCCTTGCTGCTGGGATTTTCTGAACAGCCATGCGACTCCAATTCAGCTGCATGCAACCAAGTTGTCCTGATTGGACACTCTAGCATCATTGATCAGTAGATCAAGAGGAAGTGACTGTGGCCTTCACAGCCAATCCAATCACTCGGGCCCCCTTGGGAAACTCCCTGCACTGGCTCTCAGGGATGGTGAGGGCATTATACCTGAGAGAACTAATTGCCTTGGCACTCCCCTTAAGGCCTAGGGAATTGTTCTGCTCTCCTTTCTGTCTCACATTCCCATCCTGCCTCCTGAAATACTACAAAGTATGCTTGCTAGTCAAGATACTGGCTGGAGTCTTCAGAATGTGCAATGAGTGTTCCTTTTGTCAATAGTTGCTCTGTCACATGCTGGCCTTGAACTCACTAGATATGCTTGCCTCTGACTTCTGGAATTAAAGGTGTGTATGTACCACCTAGCTTAAGCCTAAGCTTTTCATGGCCACTATGCCTAGAGACCTGAATCAAAAGCCTGTGTCTTCCGGCCTTAAGATCTGGATAACAGGTGTGCTCTCCAATCCAGGTTTGTAGTTCATTTTGGTCGTCCACATTGACAACTACGAGTAGCCATCACAGTGCCTATTCATTAAGGGAGGAGGAATAAGTTCGTCCATACCTGATCACTTGAATTGAGATGAGGGGTATTGCAGAGCAAGCAGTACAGTGCTGGGTTTGACAGTACTGATGGAACAGGAGGACAATGGAAGGGAAGGCATGAATGTTCTCTCCATGTTCATATTGAATGTGTTACATGAATGGGAGACAAGGCATGAAAAGTCCATGCTCCCCTGAAATGGTCTAGTGCACATCACTGTGAATGGCAGCCTCCAGAAAGCCACCGTGAATAAGAACAGAGCTCCAGGATTTTCAACTGACAAAGCTAAGAATAAATGGAACCTGACAAGATGACACCCTCAGGAGACAGTGGTGTGATAAGAGACAGCTGAGTGACTTAAAGAGTGAATTTGGTGCTGCCTTGGCAACTAAGACAAGCCATGCGGAACTCAGAGTATGTGGCAGAGCTAACGCAGGCATCTGTCACCTTATTTTGCTCAGTGTGACTGTCAGTTGGCTTTGTCTCTAGATTGCGATGGCTTTGCAGGCACCACTATTATTGGAGAAAACCATGTGGCTACTAAGACACAATTGTTCTTCATTCTTCAAGCTGCTAAGCAGACATCCATTAACTGATGCTCATGAAGCTGGGACTCAAGGACATACTAAGTCACAAGGACTGGGTGGTAAGTGTGCCTGAGGAAGGATGAAGGGCAGGTGTGGACCCACTGACTACTCCCACATAAGAACATGGTCTGAGAAGTGCCAGCCACCACGTTCATGCTTGTGGAGGAGAAATGTGTCAATAAAATCTGGACACATTGTTCTGGGTGGCTCTGCATGCACCCTGTACCCTGTGAACAGCTTCTGTAGGCATCTCTGAAAAGGAGAAGGTTGTGGGCCTTCAAGTGGAAGTGGCAGAGGGGAAGAACATCGTATGAATTTTGTTTACTTCCCTGGATAATCTCTAAGGAGCAAAACTCTTGTTGTTAGGTTTTCCATTGTTGTGAAGAGACACCATGACCAGGCAACTCTTATAAAGAACAACATTTAATTGGGGCTGGTTTATACTTTCAGAGGTTCAGTCCATTATCATCATGGCAGGAAACATGTCAGTGTGTAGCCAGAGAAGGTGCTGGAGGAGCCAAGAGTCCTACATCTTCACCAAAAGGAAACCAGGAAGCTGTCTCATGGGCAGCGAGGAGGAGGGGCTCAAAACCCACCCCCACAGTGACACACTTCTACCAACAAGGCCACGTCTACTCCAAGAAGGCCACACCTCCTAATAGTGCCATTCCCTGGTCAAGCATATTCAAACCACCACAAAAAAAAAAACAGTATTTTTCTCCCATGCAACCATCAATGGGTCAGTATAAGTGCTCCTGAAGTGAAAGGGAACCTATCTCTTGAGTTGGGTCTGGAGGCAGAATCTAGAATTCAGGTGCCCTTCCTAAGCAGAGGTCAATACCCTGTGTACCAACCACTCTACAAGGGAGAAAAGGTGCACCAGTGACAAGGTGGGCTATGCTTCAAGGACATCCTCAAAGATCATCACTGCTGTGTGCCCTGAATACCTATCTCTGTGGCCAAAGCCACGTGAAGGCAGCTTATTCATAAGGCATCAGGATAGTCTTATATTATAGATGCTGTGCGTTTAAGTGGGAGGAGAAAGAGGTTCTCCAAGATGGCATGACCAAGATCTGAGCTGCTGAGACAAAACTGAGTCTCAGTTGCAGACGAGACCGACTTTGTAGCCCTGAGCTTCATAGTGATTTCCAACACAGCTCCCAACAGTGTCATTATTCACTATGTGCCAATAGGACCTTGTCCCTGGACAAGGTGTACCACATTGACTTGAGTGCTCTTTATTTTTTTGTGGACCCCCCCCCTTAGGTTTCTGAGGGGGAATGCTTCAAATATGTCCTCAAAGGCCACATCCTTGAGAGTAGGGCTGTTTTTTTTTTGTTTTTTTCAATTAGAACCAAAGGTCACATCCTAGACTTTTGCTCATTTAGCGCTGTAGGAGTCTGGCCTGGATTACCTACATGGACCAGGGTTTGACTTATTATCCATATGTTTGTTAACACTCATAAGGGTCCTAGCAGTATCGGTGCAAAGCATCTTCCAATGAGCCCCAGGAAGCTGGCATGACTCTCATGGATAAACTGGCATATGATGAAGATAGGTTTAAGGATCCCCACTGAGAATGCTATCCTGATGGTTCCTGTCAAAACCAAGTGTAATTTAAATAGTCATGGAAACTGATCTTTGAACCTCTAATTTTGGTTGAAGTACAGAACAAACTGGTAGATGTGGGTCCTCTTCTAGACAAAAGGGCTTGACAGGCTCAACAATTGTCACCAGGGCTGCAGGAGTGTGATGAAAAAAGAAGTGCAGAAATGGGGCACCAGGGAACTCTGCAGTTACCCATCAGGGAGACAGCATTCACACCTACATGTACTTTATTTTAGTGAAAATGACTTGGGAGAAGGAAGACCCTTAACACATTTTTTCTTTTTCCTCCTCTATTTCTTTTTTTACTTTAAAACGCTAAGAAGTGAAAAATCTTATTCTCTTTGGTATTTTCTTGCAAAATGACTTTTAGGATTTTTTTTTTTTTTTTGACAGAATCTCTCTTACACACACAGGGTACATAGACATCATCCCGGCTGTTCTGGAACTCACACTATAAACCAGGCTAGCCTCGATCTCAGAGATTTGCCTGCCTGCCTCTGCCTCTCTGCCTCTCTGCCTCTCTGCCTCTCTGCCTCTCTGCCTCTCTGCCTCTCTGCCTCTCTGCCTCTCTGCCTCTCTGCCTCTCTGCCTCTCTGCCTCTCTGCCTCTCTGCCTCTCTGCCTCTCTGCCTCTCTGCCTCTCTGCCTCTCTGCCTCTCTGCCTCTCTGCCTCTCTGCCTCTCTGCCTCTCTGCCTCTCTCTCTGCCTCTCTCTCTGCCTCTCTCTCTGCCTCTCTCTCTGCCTCTCTCTCTGCCTCTCTCTCTGCCTCTCTCTCTGCCTCTCTCTCTGCCTCTCTCTCTGCCTCTCTCTCTGCCTCTCTCTCTGCCTCTCTGCCTCTCTGCCTCTCTTTCTCTCTGCCTCTCTGCCTCTCTGCCTCTCTGCCTCTCTGCCTCTCTGCCTCTCTGCCTCTCTGTCTCTCTGCCTCTCTGCCTCTCTGCCTCTCTCTCTCTGCCTCTCTCTCTCTGCCTCTCTGCCTCTCTGCCTCTCTGCCTCTCTGCCTCTCTGCCTCTCTGCCTCTCTGCCTCTCTGCCTCTCTGCCTCTCTGCCTCTCTGCCTCTCTGCCTCTCTCTCTCTGCCTCTCTCTCTGCCTCTGCCTCTCTGCCTCTCTGCCTCTCTGCCTCTCTGCCTCTCTGCCTCTCTGACTCTCTGACTCTCTGACTCTCTGACTCTGACTCCTGAATGTCACCCAGCCTTTTGTGAATTTTAAGTTGTTGAGGAAGAGCCAAGACTACTTGCTGCATAAGAAGGGTCCTCATAAAGGCAAAAACTTGACAAGGAAATGATACCCAAGCCATTGCTCCGTGAGCTCCATGGAGCCAGTACTCCATGATGGTCATGTTCCAAGTGCTGGTCCATGCATCAGGGGGTACCTTGGTGCTTCAGAGACTCCATTATGATCAATAAATTAAAATGTAAAACTCTGAAGAATGCTTTCTGATGGAATGATCTTTCATGGGATTATCTCAGACAAGTGAATGGTAGGGTAAAAGAAAAGTGTGATTCCCTTTAGTATTATTTTATTAAATCACAAAGCTGACAGGTGCTACTTATTTTTGTAATTCAAAGGAGAAAAGAAAGAACTGTGGAAGAAATGGAGTAATGGCTTCTCCCATTATGACCTCGATCACAGTCCCAGCAAGCCAAGTCTACAGGCCCACAGCTCCATAAGCAGATCTGTCAGGGCAGGGCGGGTCAGGACAGGGTAGGGCTAGGGTCAGGGTCAGGTATTTGTTCATCTTCTTTGTTCTCAAGTTCCCATTTCAGAGCTAGATAGCACCACTTAAGCCAGTGGCCTCTGCTCCTCTGCCCTCCCCCGTGTCTTTTACTTCATAAAGAACAGGGTTTACTGCTGGAGAGGTGCTTCTGTGGTTAAGAGTCCTAGCTGCTCTTGTAGAGGACCCAGGTTTGTTTCCCAGCACCTATAGGTGGCTCACAACACCCATAACTCCACTTTCAGGTGCTCTAATATCGTCTTCTGACCTCCAATGGCACCAGGCTCACACGTGGAGCACATGCATGTATACACTCATGCACATAAGATAAAGTATTTTGAAAAAGAACAATTTAGCTCACAGCTCTAGGGATGTAAGGGGGCATTTCATCAGCACTTCTGGACTCAGGATTAGGCCAGCTAGCAGCTGGCATCACATGTTCACGGAAGGGTAGAGAGTAATCTCACGGAGAGACAAGAAGACAGATGGAGACTAGAAGCCCCTTCAGACATAAGACAATGTTATCCTTCTGAGAGCGAGCCTCCTTCCAACTGTGTGTATACACACACACAAACACACACCCATCTAAAGATCCCTCCTACATCTCGGTACTGGAGACCACGCTCCCACTACAAGTATCTCGTAGGTACACTACGCATCAGCCATAGCACTCCACCCTCCTGGGTTTGTTCTCTTCTCACAGTCTTTCCACGGGCATCTCCCATTAACCTTCAAAGGCTTATAGAACATATCATTTGGATTTGTAAGCAAAACAAAACCAACAATTAAATGTCCATCTGCAATTAAGGAACTCAACCATGCCCAGCATCTATTAAACTTTTTTAAAGAAAAAATTGAATTAATATAATAATAATAATAATAATAATAATAATAATAATAATAATAATAAAGATCTTGAGACTCCTGAGGGAAGAGGGTGGGTTATAGGAGGCCCCTGAGCATGAGGGAGGTAGAGATACAAACTACTGTCAAAGTCTTGCCCATGAGAAAAGTCTGAGCCTCCCTGAGTAACCACATCAGCCCACACTTTTAAGAGCACTAGGTGCTCTTACCGAGGACCCAGGTTTGGTTCCCAGCACCCATATGGTAACATTGTATAACTCTGGTTTCAGGAGCTCTCACCCAGGGCACCAGGAACACACATATACACACATGCACACAAAATAAAGTATACATACAATACACACAATATAGCAGTGGACAGCAGACCTCTTAGAAACTGCCTAACAGCACAAATTCTATCCCTCAACATAAGATTAAAAAAAAAAAAAATGGCCGGGCGGTGGTGGCGCACGCCTTTAATCCCAGCACTTGGGAGGCAGAGGCAGGCGGATTTCTGAGTTCGAGGCCAGCCAAGGCTACACAGAGAAACCCTGTCTCAAAAACAAAAACAAAAACAAAACAAAAATGTTAGACAGACAAGTTTCACTGTTGTAAGTGTGTGTGTGTGTGTGTGTGTGTGTGTGTGAGAGAGAGAGAGAGAGAGAGAGAGAGAGAGAGAGAGAGGTCAGAGGAAAACACTGTGGAACTGAGTCTTTCCTTCTACCTTACAGGGATTACCAAGACAGCAGAGCAAGCATTTTTTACCTGCTGAGCTATCTCAGCAGCTGGGCAAGAACTTAATAAAAATAAAATGCCTTTGTAATAAAGATGAGCGCAAGCTAAGAGGATTATCCTATACGTTGCTGAGGATGTCTGTGGAAAGTGGTGTAGTTATTCTTGGATGCGCTATAGCAACCTATGTCACTGACCTAGAAGTATTTTATACTCCTTTATGAGTCTGGCTGGAGGAAACGGAGATGTTCTAAACCATTTGGAATGAGACTGTTTCCCGTAACATTATTTATAATACTAAACATTGAAAATTATTCCATAGGAATAGCTAACTGAAGTAAATTTATAACTTACAATTCTCCAGCCACAAAAATTTTATAATATTATGATTAAAATGTACAAAAACAAAATTATACACCTAACACAATTCTAAAATTTTTAAATGCATAAGGATATGAAACAGAAAACAAAATCATTTGAGTGACCAGTCCAAGAATAACCACACATTACTGTTGGATCTTTTATGTTTCAAAATGTTTCTATTATGGAAAGATTAGAAAGATGACTCTGTGTTAGGAGTCTTCACTGTTCTTGCAGTGGATCTGTTTGTTTCATAGCACCTATACCTGGTAGCTCACAGCCCCTGTAACTCAGCACCAGCAGGCCTGACTCCTCCTGCTGGCCTCCATGGGGGACACACATACCATATATATATTACATATAATTATTTTTTTCTGTTATAAGAATGCACTTATTAGATCCTTGAGGAAATAAGAAAAGGAGAGGGGGAAAATGTTATTCTATTTCCATACAGAGAAAATTGTTGACACATTTAAATCCATGAATTTAGCACAAGCTATTATCTGAGCAATGCCAGCTATCTGGACAGTCTGTCTCTGAATTCGTACATTTTGCTGACATCCTAAAAGATGTACCTAGTTTGCTCCTGGGAAAAATTAAATAGTTCTCAAAAAAAATGCTATTTCATAAGATGGCTCATCCCTTAAACCCCAGCATCTGGGAGGCAGAGACAGGTGGATCTAATGAGTCGAAGCTAGCCTGGTCTACATGGTAAGTTCAGGCAACCAGGAATACATAGTGAGACTATATCTTAAGAAAGAAGGAAAGGAGAAACCAAGAAAGAACAAAGTGAAGAAAGGAGGCAGGCAGGGAGGAAAACAGTTCTATTTTCATTTAAAAATTTCACAGCAGCTTGTGCCCAGAGAAACTCAACTCAGATCCTCACAAGAAGGAAAGCAGAAGAGCTTTAACTGTCACCCTGGATTGCCCTGAGCCTCATCCTGTTCAGCCAATCTGACTGTTTATTGCTTGAGTCTAGAGCTCTGGACAAAGAAGCAAATACTCATGTCATTAGTGTGACAGTTGAAGCCAGGAACACAATCTCCACCTAAACCAGTGATTCTCTGCAATAGACGGAGAGGTTCTGACCCTCAGGCGTATGTCTGCAGCCATCTCTGATGTCCCTGACTAGGGCTATGCCCTTTTTGGCATCTAGTAAGATGAAGTCAGAGACAGAGGTCAAACAAACAACCTGCAGTGAACAAGACAAGCCCTGACCACACAGAAAATAATTAGCAGGCCTACCGTGTCAGTTGTCTCTATGCTGAATAGTGCCAACCAGGAAGAATAGCTAATTCAAAGAAGAAACTGAACCTGCCCATTCTCCTTCAAAACTTACTTTTTCTTTTCCCTCCCAAGCCTCCTTTCCTGTCAATCGTAACCCACTTTACACTGGGTGTGCTGACCCATGTATGAAATCCCAGTACTCAGGAGCTGGAGACCAAAGGATTGCTGTGAAGCCAAGGCTACCCTGGCAATGTAGTATCAGGCCAGCCAAATGCATTAAAAGGTGAGACTTGTTAACAAAAGTCAAAAGCAACCCAAAAACCCATCCATTTTCATTTTTTAGGCAAATTAGAAATCTTTGGCCCTCCCTCAGTGTTTATACTTCTCATATTCAGGCAAAATCCATCAACTGCAATTCTTTCACATCCACATAATCCGTTCCCCTGGTAACAGCGTAGTCAGGGCTTCAGGAGCCTCCTCGTGACTTTTATTTTTAAAACTTCTCTGCTGTCTTCTTCAGTCGAAACTTTCTTAAATATGAATCTCCTGTTATTTATTGCAGGAAATCTTTCACTTTTCTCATTTTACCTTTAAGATCCACAGGGTGGTTGGTAGTGATGCATTCCTTTAATCCCAGCAATCAGGAGACAGAGGCAAGCAGATTTCTGTGAGTTCAAGGGCAGCCTAGTCTACAGAGTGAAATCTAGAACAGCCAGGGCTACAGGGTGAAACAGTGACTGGAAAAACAAAAGCAAAACAAACAAAAAAGATTAACCCAAAATTCCTTAACCATCAGATGAACTATCCCGAGCCTTTTCCTTTCTAATTGTAGTGTACTGTAAACATTCTTCCACTGATAGCCTGCCTCTCCTGGTAGACTTCGGACTCCCTAAGGTAAAACCATCGTCTAGAATCTCTGGACCTCTTTCAGCACGCACAGATTCAAATTTGTTTATTGAACTAATTAAGGGGGCCATATACAGGTCTGAGCGTAAGAGCACATGTTTAGAAAGGTAAAATCGGGGGGGGGGTGGGGATGGAAAGTAGTATTAGCTACAGAACCAAGATAACATGGAACCAGCAAAGCCCAAAGAAATGGTTTGAAGGAAAACATGGCCATCTAACACTATAAAGAGAAGTCGGTGTGTGATGGCAAATATGATGTTTTAAATTTAAATTACTGTGCTTAAGAGATCTATAAAAGACAAATGCCGCTAACCTGTAAGCCCCATTTGCCCAAGGGCAGATAGCTTCCTGGAATGCTGGGGGCTGTTCTTCTAATTGCCTGCCCTTATACAATTTTAACGAAACTTTTGTTCACATAGATAACACTATGTATGTTCTCGCTTCTATAGACTAGCTTGCTTGCTCTTGACTGCACATACTGGGATGCGTGCTTGATTACATGTATGCAGGAAGTACATCAGCATGTGTGATTGTTCATGATCTAATGAAGGCAAGAAGAGCTTAGCCTTGTGAGCCCCTGACTAATGTAATTTGGCATCACACCTTAGGGATCATGAATCTGGGGTGCACACCTGGCACCAGTATCTGAATAAAGCCTCTTCTTTGTTTAAAAATGTATTCATGGGGAGATCGGTGAATCTCTGAACAATCCCAGACCTGTAAAGAGTGGAAACGGGAACTAAAAACAGGATAGCATTACATAACACGGCAGTTAAAGTTTCTGTGTGTTCCAGTCCAGCAAGGCCTATGTAATGAGTTCTAAGCCAGCCAGGGCTACATAAAGATACCCTGACTAAAACCAAACTCGTTGAAAAGCCAGGCATGGTGGTCCACTATTTGTTTTTACCACATTCAATGTGTTACATTTCATCTTCTAGGTCTGCTTTCCCATCTAATAATGTCCTTCAGCCCGGAAAAGTTTGCTCAGAAGAATACCATCTCTCAATTCATCTATAACGGGGATAAAAGTAATCTCTTCTTCCTTTCTGAAGGACATTTTCAGAACACAGAGCTCTGTATTAACCCTCTGTATCCAAGAGGCCATTCACACCATCACCTAGGCCCCCAAGCTGATCACAAATCAGCTCTACTCTTTCATTGTGTTTGTATGTAAGGGGGTAGGATGGAAACAGATACAGAAATGACAGAAAAGCGTCTTTAAATTTTAGCTGCATCTAAGTTTTTTCTCAATATCTGACTGTTAGAAGTCTGTTCATAATGTAAATACAATTTTCTTTGTAGAGTGTGCTGAGATTTCTAGCCTACAGACTTTTTTTTTTAAATCAAATACAGGAAATCTGGAGGTTAGAAACCAAAGATATATATTTGGTTAATATATGTACATATATGATAACTATATATGCATATATTATATGAATATATTCATCTTATAGTCATTATTCTTACACCAGGCCAACTTTGAATCCCAAGGAAGCCATTCATGGCTTTTTTGAAGTTGGCTTCCCAGTTGTATCATCTTAGCGTTAGCCGTCTCTCCTTTAGTATATTAGACAGCACTGTGGTTCTTCCTTAGTGAGCTCAGTTGAATGATAGCTGTCTTCCAGCTACAGCAAGACCTCCATGAGAGTAGAGGCTCTATTTTTGTGTGTTTTGCCATGTGTTGTTCCTGGAACCTATCAAGATGGCTTCTTCAGAGTAGAAACTCAGTAAATAAACTCAGTTTATTGAATTGGTCCACTGGTTAAAAAAAAAAACTTCCAACTCCTGTTATTCTTGAGGCTGAGGCAAGAAGACCACAAGTTCCAGGACTGCCTGAGCTGCAGAGTGTATGTGTGTTGGCCAGGTTTCTAAACAACAGGAATGATAGTTTAAAGCTCTTAGGACAATCCCTGATTTGCAGTAAGCTATCAGCGAAGCTAAGCTGTTATTTGTAATTAACATTCCCAAAGGCATTCAGTAAAAAAAATTAATACAGTTCAACTATTCCTTTTTTAAAAAATACTTTAAACATCTGTAATAAACTACAGAATTTGCCAAGACTAGAAGTACTCTGGTTAGCAATCCAAAGGGTTTAAATATGAATGCAAGCCATGAGAACAGTAACAACAACAAAAATAGAACAATCTTTTTTCTCAATAATAGGCCAGTCGCTAGAAGGTACCATTCTGTGAAGACATTATTTTGAAGCCCTAGTCAAAGGAGCCTGTTAAATTTGCCACTGGGTTTCTACTTCATGCATGGAGAACCTTATGAAAAGCAGTCCTGACACAACAGAATGACATTTGCAGAATGTAATACTGGAGTGAGAGAACCAAGGTTGATGGCTACAATCACATTCTTGTGTATTAAACTGTTACATCTT
The DNA here is from genome assembly GCF_000001635.26 of Mus musculus. Classification (NCBI taxonomy): domain Eukaryota; kingdom Metazoa; phylum Chordata; class Mammalia; order Rodentia; family Muridae; genus Mus; species Mus musculus. The sequence goes on along the minus strand of NC_000080.6, from coordinate 78,821,368 downwards.
AATTATTCATTCAGTTCATTGGTCCAATATCATAAAAATAGAGAACGGCATCCTGAATTTTATCTCATTCCATGTTCAGAGATAAACGGCTTAACCATTCTTCTCATTATTTTCTGGAGGCAAGTCCTTGTTTACAGTCTGATGGCAATCACGTGCTGGTAGTTTCCAAAGCTACTGTATGAAGAGGATGCTGAGGGCCACCACTATACAGCATATGGTGAAGCAAGGACTCTTGTGTTCACCAATTCGGGCACACTTCCAAAATATTCCCAATAGTCCAGTTTTATTTCTGTTCAGGACATGGGTGCCAGGTATTGGATATAAGCACAAGTACATATAAGCAGCAAGATTACAGTCAATAGACTCTGAAAATTGAAAATGGCAGACTATGAGTTCATAGTGGGCTACATAAACATCCATTATGCAGTTCTCAGTCATTCCCTAGGACTGTCCAGTGACAGACGGACAGATGACAACAATGCCATTCTCCACATAAGCATCAAGTGAGATGAAGGGGATGCAGACCCAGGATCTTTCACTAACTAATTCACCTGACAACTAGTTCTCTAGGGTGGTCTTGTTTCCCAAGAAATATGCAAAAATGGGTCATCAGGAAGAACTAAAGCCTCCTACTGCTGAAGAGGTGATCTGGATAATAATTGATATTCTATATCTACCTGTGCCTTTTACCCATTTGGCTGGTTCAGCCACCTCAACTATCATTCCTGCTTGGGAAATTCTGATATGAGCTATTCTTTTGAAGATTTAGGTAATAAACATGAAAAGAAAGCATTGGACAGGGGTTCATGATCAATATCAATATCTAGATGGAAAAAAATGGGGAGGTTAGAACAAGATTGGAAATTCTTCAATTTATGTGTTTTTGATCTAGGATTTTTTTAAGTAAGAAAGTTAAAATTAGAGATTTGTTTTTTAGTATTTTTGTTTTGGGTTTTTCTTGTTCATTTGTTTGTTCATTTGTCTGTTTGCTTGCTTGTATCATTTGGTTTCTGAGATAAGATAGCCCAGGCTGGCCTTGAACTCAGTGATTCTCCTGCTTTAGCTCCCTGAAAGCTAGCATTACAGATATGAGAAACCATGTTTGGCCATCACAGCATCTTTAAGGTACCATAGCTATATGAAACTCATCCAGCTTCAGAAATATAGTGATGCTTCTATCAAGGTCCCTTCTCAGTGAACTTTTTTTTTTTTTCATGGCAAGCTAGGCCATGAAGTTTCTACACCATACAGGCCAGGAGAATGTGCTGGGAGCTCAGGTGCATGGAAACAATCCTTCATTTCCATTTGCCTCATTTAAATGGTAAGTAAACAACTTTAGAAATTGCAAGCTCACTTTAACACCGCAGAAATGAGGTCAGTGTGTTAGAAAAGCCACTGGCACATATCCTAGCTGAGATTGAGGGGACTCAAATGGGTAAAAGGCACAGGTAGATATTGAATATCAATTATTATCCAGGTCACCTCTTCAGCAGTAGGAGGCTTTAGTTCTTCCTGATGACCCATTTTTGCATATTTCTTGGGAAACAAGACCACCCTAGAGAACTAGTTGTCAGGTGAATTAGTTAGTGAAAGATCCTGGGTCTGCATCCCCTTCATCTCACTTGATGCTTATGTGGAGAATGGCATTGCTGCCATCTGTCCATCTGTCACTGGACAGTCCTAGGGAATGACTGAGAACTGCATAATGGATGTTTATGTAGCCCACTATGAACTCATTCAGAAAACTACTATATTCTGCAGGCTACATGGATTTATGGCATACAATACCAAGTTTTAAATAGACAGATCCATGAAACATGGACAAATAGTTCTATCAATCTCTAGAACGATGATACTGATGGAGGATAACAGTAGTAACCTCAGCCAAAGGGATATAAACTGGCTGATAATTTAGAAATTTCTGCCATTGAGCATCTTAGAAAGAAAACTTGTTATTCTTCATTCTCTCTGTATTCTCACACCTGATTTTCAACCAACTGCCAAGCAGTGCTGATCTAGTCAGGTCTGAACTCAAGGCAGACAATGAATGAGACACTGATTAGCTGCCTTTTAAAGAGAACACTGTGCTATGGAATTTTGACAACAGAAGCTTTGGCAGTATTGCCATCCATCTATGATTCTGTCGTCTAATAATGTAAACATGCATCTCACAGACACTACTGTTATCTGCACACCTAAAACTCCGGGGGGAAGGATTTCAAAGCCAATTCTCATATCTTTCCAATGAAAGAGTTTGAGTGGAACTTGAGCCCATTTGTTAAAAGTTTAAATTACAACTTTTAGGCAGATGTCATTGTGTGTGCCTATTATCCTCTAAGGAGGTGGTGGCAGGAGGATATCCAAGAGTTTAAGGGCAGCCTGGAATGCATAGTGAGTTCAAGGCTAGCCTAAGACATGTTATAAAATCCTGACTTTTTTTTTAAAAAGCCATATCAAAGAATAGTTCATTAATATCACTTTCCAACTGATTTGTGAGAACAGTCAATTGGTATCAAGGGTGACAGAAGTTGACCATTGAGTTCTAGTAAAACAGGAATATGAGTGTCATTATTTGGTAAGTGCCAACCATATAATTGAGTATTTCACCATTGAAGGCAAGCACAATAATAAGCCACATTAGAAATGGCATTTAGGTCAATGGACCACAAAACACCAAGCCCAAATATTTCTGAGTAATTCAACATCCCATTTCTTTCACTACTAAAACAAGCCATGCCACTTCAGTATTTCAATGGAGCCGCTCCTTGATATTCACCTTTCCACACCCTTCTTCACGCTCCATCAGCCACTTCCTTCCTATAAATAGAAACACTATTTATGCTTTTAGTAAAGAGAAAGAAGAAATCCTACTTCCCGGGCATTTGTAAAGCCACTTGAAAGGTTTGTGAACACTTCTGTAGAGAATGGAATTGTTTCTTGTTATTTCTGTTTCTTTTTCTACCCAAGTTCCATATTGCTACATCTTTCAGCTTGCTTCAGCCTCGGCCCCAATCGATCTTCAGTGGGTCCCTCAAATGCAAATGTCCACAGCCTAGCTGGGACTCCATCTCTCCCTAGACTAGCCCCCTTTCTCTTCCTCGGTTTCGCCCTCTACCCTGATTTCATTTCTCCCAGCCTTTCTCATCTTGCACCTCACCTTTACGTAACCACTGAGGTGGGATCTTCCACTTCCTCTGACTTGGCTTGTGTCTTTCCTGACCTGTCCACTTGCCTGTTGACCTCTGGGTAGCTCTCTAGCTCTAGTTCTTTCTCTCTAGGATGTCATTCCCAATCCCACCTCTTCTTCATTTCTCCTTGTCTCCTGACTTCCTCTTCATAAAAAGAAAGAAGCATATTTTATTTGGAATGTTTACTAAATATTTACTGTACAGAAGCAGGTCAGAGAACACTTTCTTCTCTCTTTAAAGTCTGTGTTAAATTACCTGTCTACGTAGCCCTGATTGTGTTGGTGCAGCCTTTGGCCAGCAGGTTTGGGTGGGTAGCAAAGTAGGCTAGAGGTGAACATCTACTCCAGAATTAGTAAATTAGTGTTTTCCCTGTGGCCAGACATAGTTAATGTGTGGCCACCTCTGAGTCCTAGAGAAGAATAAGGGTTGTTTGTTTGTTTGTTTTTGTTTTTGTTTTTTAGCAAATATAACTATTACCAGGAATCGTCGGTTAGTTTTGATGCTTTAGTCAAAAGTGTTTATTTTTACTTTTATTTTGCGACATGTTTTCATCGTGTCTCACTGGCTAGTCTGGAACTCCTTTGTAAAACAGGCTGGCCTTGAAGTTGTGGCAATCCCTGGCTTCTTCCTCCAGAGCATTGGAATTACATGTAAATAATACCACAAACAGCTCAATAGGGTTATTTTAAGGACAAGAGTTGACTGAAAGAGAGTGGTTTGTCGATTGCGAGAGGTTTTCCCAGCACAAAAGACAATCTTAACTTATGCTGCATGAGAAAGCACTTGCAATTGGTTTGTCTCACTGTACATTTTATAGAAACATATATATTATATGCATATTATATATAATATATAGTGTTATACATAATGTATATACAATCATATATGCAGTGTTTATATACATTAAAATATATATATAATCATTATCAGAAGTTTTTCTCACAAAAATTTCACTATCAGGATTTTTCAAAAAAACTAAATTGTAATAGTAACACATATTCAGCAATTGCTTTTGTTTACATTGCAACTGAGTAAGACAAGAACACAGGAAGTGCCCGACTACCAGGCACCTGATTTTACCCCAGTTTCTTGTAAATGGTCTTGTGGGGTATTGCTAAAATTCCTTCTCTTGGGGTGACTTTAACAATGTCTACTCCCTTCTCCTATGGTTCCAATAACACAACAATTTGGTGAAATTCCACTAAAGTTCACTCCGAGAAACCAATTAATTTATTAGGTAATAAATTTATTATTTACAGAACAATGGATGAGGGATTACAGGCAGAAAGCAGCCACAGCAGAAGGTCTTTTTCCGGGTCCAAAGGAAACTTCCATCCCCCAATCTCCAAAAAACAGCCCATAGGTCCAGAAATGAGCTCAAACTGCATAACTGGAGGATTTCTGGTGACTAGATAAAAACCAGTATTCCTCAGGAAATTGTGAAGCAGGTTCCAACAGGAGTTTTTCATACCTCTGGTGCCTGTTAGCATGGAGTCAGGAGTACCCAGTCCTCTAGCCTCTCACCTCCTCCCCCACCCTAAACTCCACCCAGCTCACAGTCTTCTCTCCCCTAGTTATTCATTCTCCTCAGAACCTCGCCATTTCAGCTGTGCTCCCCACCCCGTGTGTGTGTGTGTGTGTGTGTGTGTGTGTGTGTGTGTGTGTGTATTTAGTTCGTTCTCTCTCTCTCTCTCTCTCTCTCTCTCTCTCCCTCCCTCACTCCCTCCCTCTCCCTCTCTCTCTCTCTCTCTCTCTCCTTTCTCTGCTCTTCATCCCCTGCTATGCTTTATATCCCTTCTGCCCTCTCTTGCCATACCCAGTGTGCTGGCCATGTTCGATCTACTTCATTCTCTCTCTGCTCTGGACTCTTCTGGATGCCTCTGGCCATTCTCTCTCCACATCTACAATAAAAACCTTCCCCTTAACCATACCATGAAATATTCACTTTGTCAGCTTAAATACCTGGCACCGAACACCCAGAAGGGGCACAATGACCCTTTCCAAGGGTCTCAGCCTCTTCTAACTGATCTGCTACTGATTTGACTCCTCTCAAGTATGGATCATTTGTTTCTGGTGGCTTCTGCTGCCCACCATAGTCAACTCCGGATTCTCTGCCCCTTCAGCTGATTCCTCTTCTGTCTGCTCGAACCACTCCACTCTCTTTGCCCACTCCGTAAGTGTCATTTCCTGGAGTCTGCTTTGCCCTCCTGGGATCCCATCACATGGAAATACTCTGTCTCTTGTGGGTTTTCTGGAGTCTGCTGGATGCCTCTTCACTTGAGGGCATCGCTCTGCTAAAAAACTTATGCACGCCTTTAATCCTAGCACTTGGGAGGCAGAGGCAGAGGCAGGTGGATTTCTGAGTTTGAGGCCAGCCTGGTCTACAGAGTGAGTTCCAGGACAGCCAGGGCTATACAGAGAAACCCTGTCTCAAAAAACCAAAAAAAAAAAAAAAAGAACTTAACCCGCTCCCACTGCTGCAAGCCTTCCTTTAGCAGAGTTCCTGTTCCTCTATTTCCTAAGCCTCCCCATTCTATCCCCAGCTTCCCTGCTTACTCTATGTTTACTCTGTCTCTGGTCTCTAACTGTGAGCTCTTCCCCTTTGGCATCAGATTTGTCTCCTGCCTTCTCTAATCTCTTGTCCTCCTCACACTCAGAGATTTCATTAGAGTCCTTTTTTTGTTTGTTTTTTTTGTTTTTTTGAAGCAGGGTTTTTCTGTATAGCCCTGGCTGTCCTGGAACTCATTTTGTAGCAGGCTGGCCTCGAACTCAGAAATTCGCCTGCCTCTGCCTCTCAAGCGCTGAGATTAAAGGTGTGTGAGAGTCTTGCTGTCTGACTGCAAATGGCTTGGCCTCAGTACGGCTCAGTGGCCACAGAACGGCACACTAGATTTCCAAATTCTTGCAGACTATAACAACTTCTGCTACATCACAAGCAAATGATCCCCAAAGCGTCTTAGGGCTAAGCTTTCTCTATTCTTCACTCTTGAAACTTTCTTATCTCTAAGCCTTTTTTACTTTCCCCTCTTAAAACAAAACCTCTTAAGACTACTGTTTAAACTCTATGTCAGGATTTGTACATTTATTGGGTGTGGTTAAAATTATAAAATCTGTAACTAAAAGTGAATTTAAAACGTTTAACCAAAGGTTGATAGCTTAAAATAGGTAATTTTAATTTTCTACAGCACACTTGTATGTAATTGGATTTGACTCTGGTTAAAAAAATAGATTTGGTATATGCATATATAATGTTTGTGTATATGTATACTGTATATGTGTACTGTATGTATGCCATACTGTATAGAGAGTCAATTGTTCATAAAATATGGGACTTTTAACAACATACATATGATGAATAAGATACGTTTAATTAAGGTTTATAAATTTCTCAGGTTATAAAGATCTACTCAAGGTAACAGAACCTTAGAGATGGGTGTGTAAACACTCATGTCTTTGCTAACTGTATTCAACACCAGACATTTAGAAAAATGTTAGATAAGTAACAACATATGTTTGATGAAAAAGCTACGTTTGGTAAATAAGGTTTATGAATCCCTAAGGTCTAATCAGACTAGCAGAACCTGACTTCCTGTGAAGCTACACTATGTAAGGATCAGTAAAATCAGGAGAGTCCAATCTTTCTGTGAAGCACATTTATAGTTTAAAGTGTTATTTTGATGCTAAAGAATCTTCAATTCAATCTTGACGTTTTAAGGCTCAAACTTAACAGGGATAACAACTGTAAGATCCTAATCTTATAAAAGCTAGTAACTTGTTCCTAACTATTAAAGAGAGGCATGCAAGTTAATGGTCAGTCACTTTATAAATGACAATATTCTTCAACGTGCTCAGTACTACGCATATAGTCATACTAATTAAAAATGAAATTCATGGCTAGAGAGATGGGAAAGATGGCAGGATGGAGTGGGTACATAGGAGAGAGAAGTGGAACCACAGATGCAGTGGCAGCAGTGACGGATGTGGGAGGCGGCCACATCAGTCAGAGGAGCATGTCATTGCTGAGTGGGGCTCTGGCCACCACCAGGCTTCCTTGCCCCATCTTGGCCCACTAGGCTGACGCTGCTGTCACCACTCAGCCCTCAGGCTCGCCCTGCTGCATGGATGCAAACATGACCGGCACGCCAGGGTACCAGCAGGGTAGTTTACAGCATCCTGGAGCTTGCACTGCTCCTGCTCCTGCTATGCTTCCCAACCCCAGCATCACCCTGACTCTGACCAATGAGAAGATATCCAAGACAAGCAATGGTTCATTTTCTGGATTAACCCTTCTTGAAAGACTTCCATAGTCCATGCTAGCGACAGACGCAATGTTGGTGTCCATGGTCCATGATGTTGCAGGAGGCCATATTGATGTCCGTGGTGTGCTGGCACCAGAAGCCAGGTTGATGTCCGTGATCTGTGCTGATGCCAGAGTCCCAGTTGATGTCCATGGCCTGTGCTGCCATCAGAAGTCATGGGCAACACAAATGGGATTTGGTGGGTTTTCTTTTCTTTTTTCTTTAGGGGGAGGCACAAATGGGGGGGGTGGACCTGGGAGGAATGGGGAACAAGTATGAATGGACTGTGTTTTATAAAATTTCTAAATAATTAATAAAATCATCATGTTAGTAAAAAAAAAATTAATTAATTTACATAGACAAGATTCACCCTCCTGTATATGCTGTCAAGGTTAAGCCTAAATCAAGTGAGTAAAAGTAAGTAAAGTTTGCTTAAAATCAGGAGAACTTAATTGATTACATGACTGCCTTCAAGCCCCTCGGAGAGGTCTGCTGAATATGGCATTTAAGGCGTTTAATGAAAACAGGCTTCCACGGATAGACAAAACTATTAGCTTATGGTATCAGTAACTGAGGCTGTCTCTAAAGAAGGTGAGCCTCAACAGACTGCACCTGGAGCTCACTTCAACTGTTGTGACCACTGAGAAAAGAGCTGCCCACACCTAACACACCTTGTTTAAACTGTGGGCGGTTGGGTCGATTGCTCTGCTCTGCCTTGCCAAGGTGGATCAGTTCCTCCACCACAGGAAAATCTCTCAGACACTCTGGGTTTGGTGGCCAAAGGTTGATGCTGCCCTGTGTGACAGCCAAAGACTGATGACCTCTGTCCCCAACAAAACCATTAAGATCACCAAGGAGGATTCTCAGCTGGCTCTTACAGTATCAGGCAAGTCTCTTATTTTAATTGATACAGAGGCCATTTGGATTCCACTTCCTGATCAAATGGGCTTCTTTAACCCCTAAAGCCTACCCCCCAGTAACACATTTCCTCCAACAGGGCCACACCAACTCCAACTAGGCCACACCTCCTATTCCCCCTAGGCAGTACCACTCCCTGGCAACTAAGCATTTAAATATATGAGCCTATGGGAACCATTCTTGTTCAAACCAACACAGTAATCAATTACCTATTCACTATCTCATGGTAAATGACTGGATGGGGAAAGGGTTTAAAGCTTACGTAGGTTGTGGGAGTCTAAGAAAGTGATTAAGAAAAGCAAATGTAAGTTGTAGACGTCTGGGAAGGTGATTTAAGAGATGTGAAAAATAAGGCTTAAAGTTCATACATGATGTTAAGACTTTAAAAGTTCAGAATTTTAACATATTAATCAATGAAGTTCTGTGAAGCTATTAATCGAGCCTTGAAAAAACACTGCTATTGTTATCATAGTTACAGGCTCAAACATTTAAATTTCCTTTGGCTGGTCTATAAATATAGACTTAAAAGCAATTCTCATTGTGCTAAAAACATCTCTGTTCAATCTTTATATATCAGTAGCTCTGGGCAGAGGAAAGAGTATTCATGTTTTAAACTCAGAACTGTCCTTTGGGGTCCTCAAGGTTTTGCTATGGCTCAAAGTCATGGGTCTACACCAAGTGTCTGTAACAAAGAGACACTTGTTAGCTGCTCTTTCTACAGTGAGAGTTTCAGTGAATATTACAGACAGTGGCCAGACGTCAGCCAGAAGCTTAAGCTTTCCCGACTAACTGCCCGAGGATGGGCTCTTACTACCACCACCTCCAACAACCAGGAGCACAGGCCTGGAGGTTTCTAGTGTACATCCAAGGTAAAGCACCCCTAAGTTCATTGACTTTACCTTCTGTCCCTATTGTATATCTGTCCCAGCAAATTTTCACTAGGCAACTGATACCATCCAGGAATCAACCTTGCTTGCAAACTGCTCCAAAACTGCTTCCAACACACCAACCCCAGGTGGTCCAGGAGTCTATGTAAATCAGAACGGCAAATGTGGTTGCTCCCTGTCTTTTCCAGCTGGGTCAGTGAACCAGATGCTTCTGACAAATGCTCCTACATTTGCCTGAATTCCCTTCCCCTTCCCACTTTTGATGGGAATTCCAGTTTTCCTGGGCTCTGACAGTGGCATCCTACTTTCAGCTGAAAACAATTACAGAAGAGATTATGTTGCCCCCCATTGGAAAATATTACAATTAAATTTAAAGCCATCTAACTTCAAATGAATGAGACTCAAACTCTGATATTTAATTATTAGGCTCTGTGCAATTACTGGGGGATTGGCCCTAATCTAAATCTCTAACGCTAGTCTGGCTATTTCCCCAGCTGTGCTCCCCAAACACTTGCTGTTTGAAATTCTCTGGGTTAGTTCTGCTCCAGCAGTTTATCATCCTGGGGAGGCATTTCACTCTGGCAGATGATGCTGGAGACCTCCTGTTCTCTCCAATTTCTCCTCCTCCATTCTCTTCTCTCTCTCCTCTCTCCTTCTCCTCATGGTCCTTACATGCAAACCACAGCCTGGTAACTCAAACTCCACATCGCTCTATTCCCCCAGTAGTTGGCTATCACCAGTATTTAACCAATAGTTTTAAGTTGGTGAACAAGGTTTGCACAGCAAAGCCTGGTATATGTGAGGATCCACTCGTCTTGGAGCACCAGATAATGGGGTACATGGGGTACAGAACTTAGCATTTGAATATAAGCTGCACCAGACTAACCCTCTACATTTTCCTCTTATTGTCTAAATAAAAAGGCTCTTTTTCTTACAATAATAAACAGCACACAGTAGGAACAATTATAAAACAATTATGAAAACTATTAGGTAAGAGTCATATTCAAAAGGTCTAGTCTTATTTGTATTTGGCAATCTTTGGATAAGGTGTTTTATCATATCTCCTATCTTGGTGAGTTCAGAGTTCTGAATCTAAATCACTTTTTATCATAACTAGTATCACTCACCTAAAAACATCTTCCAGACCCAAAATTTGAAAATTATTAAGAGTTCTTAATTGGTCTCTTCTGATTTGTAACTTTTGTGGTCAGTTTTTCTGTAGACTTATCTTATATTCTAGAAAATTAGTAGAATCTCCTCTTTGTATTTTTTTCAGGAGCAATTTGTAATCTCCAGTAAGGTAAAATTTTCTTTGCTTCATTAAATATTTCTTCTGAGGTCTCTCTATCTGAATTAGCCAGCAAAATGTCATCCCTATAATGCTTAATTATGGATTGTTTATGAATTATTTCCAATGGCTGTTGTACAAAATATGGCATTTGAATACTCGCAGCACCAGAACAACAAGGGGCTGGGAAATAGTCTCTACCCAGCATGCATGATGACTCCTCCCTGGCCTTGTAGATAGTCCCCTGCCTTAATCCTCCCCCACCTATGTCCTCCAACCCTTCCCAGGTACCACAAGTCTGCTGAAAATTAGGGTAGAATTGCATACAACTGGTTGGGAGGAATGGATAAATACTCAGGTAAGAGTCTGATGACTGCCCCTTCCTTCCAAGAGGTGATGTCAACAGTCAACAAGTCCAGCTGTGATGATGTTGGGCAAGCAAGCCCACCTAGTCCATGTTCTTAATGATGGCATCTTAATGATGGCCTGGAAGATAGCCCTATACAGCATGAGGCTGCTCTAAAGTGTCCCCTGCATCAAATGAGATGAGAATGTCCATCATCTCAGAATCCCTTTGCTGTTGTTGCTAATGCCAACCAGTTGTATTTGGAGCATCATACTTCAGACACCTGCAGCTGCTCCTCATCCCAGCATTGCTTTCTCTACTTGTCATTGTATCCCAAACTTGCTAGTAGGCTCAACTGTGTACCACTCTACTACAGAGTAAAGACCTAATGTCTACATTCAAAGTGCCCATAGTCTGGTACGCTACAGGGAAGAAAGTATTCCAAATGTTAAGTGAGAAATAGACACTGAAGAGGTCTGAAGAGGATGTAACATAAAATGATCTGCAATCTAAGAATAAATCAATCAGATGCACTGAAGGTGATGGGGGTGAAGAGGCTTGGAGAGACAGGCATAGGGCATTTAGATCCTGAAGTAGAAGTATCCGGTTGTGTCATGTGATATACTCCTGTGGTATTTTGCTGGGGCAAGACCTGTGGGAGGACACATGATGTTTGGAGAGAGTATAAGTGGGACCCAACAGACAGTGAAGGGTGCTTGCATAGCTAGCCTTGCAATGTGTCTTTGGCCTCTTATCTTCACTGATCTTTACTTCCTTGAGGCATGGCAGAGTCTGATTGCTCCTGCTGACTTGTGCAGATTCAGCAGAGGCCTGGCAGTTTCTGCTGGATCTTGCCACCATTATGGATTCATGTTTGGTATCCTGACACTACAGGACTGGATTGCTGGTATCCTGACAAATGGAGATTGGAATCACCCCAAAGAACTACTTCTAAACAGGTCCACACCCCCTTGTCCCATTTACTATTCTTTCTCCCCTACCTTTAGACGGTGGGCTAAAAAGGGATCAAAGCATTTGAAAATCCTTATTAAAAGTAGGTTTGTTTTTTGTTTTTGTTTTTGTTTTAAATCTAAGCTTACAAGATCCAATCTTCAAAATACTGGGGGAACTCAATTAGAAAGAGTTCAGATTTGACTCATACAAATAAACATGTGGTAAATGTGAAAGAAACATATAAATGGAAATGGTACAGCATAAGAGATGATGGGAGAGTCAACATGGTGGTTCACATGCTGGGTACAATGTAAGACCTTGTCTCAAAAGAGAAAAAGAGACCTAGGGTTGTTCTAGTGGGTTAAGGTACTTGCCATCAGGCACACAAACATTAATCTGAATCTCCAGAACCCACAAAAACTGTAGGCAGGCAATCTGTGGCAATATGGAAGGCAGAGACTGGAGAATCCCCAGAAACTCACTGTTGTACACAGGGGCAAACAAAGGAAACCCTGCCTCAAAGCAAGGTAGAAGGTGAAGATGCATGAACACATACATACACACACACACACACACACACACACACACACACACACACACACACACTCAATGAAGATGCAGCTCAGGGAAGGACTGAGGAGTTGATTAGGAAGTTAGGATGGAAGGGAATATGGAGGAAGAAAGTGGAGATGAGAGGTGAAGCTGGAGAGAGCATGGAAGGGAGATAGGGAAAGGGACTGGTTTCCCATGATGCTCTTCACCATGCCCACAAGCCTGAGCTTTTGCTTGGCAGATCATTGAAAAAGACCAAATAATTAAAGATGGAGGGATAGGAAAGAGATTTGGAGCTTCCTCTAGCCTTTCCCTTCAGGCCACTCTCTAAGCCGCTGCTCCTTTTGAGTCATTTATATTCCCATTTGGAGATTCTTACAGTTAACCAGCCATATTGATTTGTATTATGGAGACCAGTGAGTACCTGCTGACTTGAACGTGTTTTGAAATACATATTATCAATAAGTATATCTTACAGTAGAAGAAAGACACAACTCTCTAGGGGTCTAAGTCCTTTATCTTTTGTGTTCACCTAGGAAAGCGAATGCCATTGTTTCAAAAAACAGATTTTGAGTTGCAAATAGTCTTATAACTTATACTTTTTAGGGAAAATGTGTTTGAGTTCAGTGCTAACACTATCAATCACATATTGGAAAGAATATTAGACTGGGTGTGTTAGTAAGCATGTGTAGTCTGAGCATTCAGGATGCTGAGGCAGGAGGACCATGAGACTGAAGCACAAGGCTACATAACCAGAGCCTGTCTTGGGGGTTGGGGAGAAAAGATGGAATGTCAGACTACACTTGTAATGTTCTGTTAAACTTTGTTCCTATTGATTACTGCCTGAAGTCACATGAGATTTAACATTTAGTTGAAAGTGAGTTCAGTCAAGAATGTTCTTAGATATCCATGAATATTTGGCATCATGAAGATAATTTCTTGAGTTTACATAGAAACTAAATTTCTTTCTTTTTAATTTTTTATTAGGTATTTTCCTCATTTACATTTCCAATGCTATCCCAAAAGTCCCCCATACACTCCCCCCCTACTCCCCTCCCCACCCACCCCCACTTCTTGGCCCTGGTGTTCCCCTGTACTGAGGCATATAAAGTTTGCACGACCAATGGACCTCTTTGCACTGATGGCCGACTAGGCCATCTTTTGATACATATGCAGCTAGAGACACGAGCTCCAGGGGGTACTGGTTAGCTCATATTGTTGTTCTACCTATAGGGTTGCAGATCCCTTTAGCTCCTTGGTTACTTTCTCTAGCTCCTCCATTGGGGGGCCCTGTGATCCATCCAATAGCTGACTGTGAGCATCCACCTCTGTGTTTGCTAGGCCCCTGCATAGTCTCACAAGAAACAGCTATATCAGGGTCCTTTCAGCAAAATCTTGCTAGTGTATGCAATGGTGTCTGCGTTTGGAAGCTGATTATGGGATGGATCCCCGGATATGGTAGTCTCTAGATGGCCCATCCTTTTGTCTCAGCTCTAAACTTTGTCTCTGTAGATCCTTTCATGGGTGTTTTGTTCCCAATTCTAAGAAGGGGCAAAGTGTCCACACTTTGGTCTTTGTTCTTCTTGAGTTTCATGTGCTTTGTATCTTGTATCTTCGGTATTCTAAGTTTCTGGGCTACTATCCACTTATCAGTGAGCACATATCATGTGAGTTCTTTTGTGATTGGGTTACCTCACTCAGGGTGATGCCCTCCAGGTCCATCCATTTGCCTAGGAATTTCATAAATTCATTCTTTTTAATAGCTGAGTAGTACTCCATTGTGTAAATGTACCACATTTTCTGTATCCATTCCTCTGTTGAGGGGCATCTGAGTTCTTTCCAGCTTCTGGCTATTATAAATAAGGCTGCTATGAACATAGTGGAGCATGTGTCTTTCTTACCAGTTGGAACATCTTCTGGATATATGCCCAGGAGAGGTATTGTGGGATCCTACGGTAGTACTATGTCCAATTTTCTGAGGAACCACCAGACTGATTTCCAGAGTGGTTGTACAAGCTTGCAACCCCACCAGCAATGGAGGAGTGTTCCTCTTTCTCCACATCCACGCCAGCATCTGCTGTCACCTGAATTTTTGATCTTAGCCATTCTGACTGGTGTGAGATGGAATCTCAGGGCTGTTTTGATTTGCATTTCCCTGATGATTAAGGATGCTGAACATTTTTTCAGGTGCTTCTCAGCCATTGGGTATTCCTCAGGTGAGAATTCTTTGTTCAGCTCTGAGCCCCATTTTTTAATGGGGCTATTTGATTTTCTGGAGTCCACCTTCTTCAGTTCTTTATATATATTAGACATTAGTCCCCAATCTGATTTAGGATAGGTAAAGATCCTTTCCCAGTCTGTTGGTGGCTTTTTGTCTTATTGACGGTGTCTTTTGCCTTACAGAAGCTTTGCAATTTTATGAGGTCCCATTTGTCAATTCTCGATCTTACAGCACAAGCCATTGCTGTTCTATTCAGGAATTTTTTCCCCTGTGCCCATATCTTCAAGGCTTTTCACAGTTAAGAAACTAAATTTCAAAACCCTTTCCCACACACTCTTCTTTGAATAAGGTGTCCTCAAATGTAACTAGATCCTTCAGTTTTAACTCCTCTGAGGTGGAGGTGGGGTGGGGAGTATGAGTAACTAGAGTTTACACAGAGTTTAACAGAGGGCCATTTGGATCCAGTGGTGATCTGTGGTACTTTGCAAATACAATAACCAATTCTGAGGTAATATGTTGGCATTAGACCATGGAGAGATTGTCAGAACAGTCAGTGGACGGGCCATACTCTTATGGGAGGTTGAAGAGATGCATTATGATAAAGATAGCTCTTCCATTCTAAGAGACAGAAACATTTGCCGGACGTCACAGCCAGAGTGAATAACACACCTATGATTGATATCCTGCTGTGTACCCAAACTCTTTGTTTCACCTGCCCATAAGAACAATGTAATGACCAACCTTACTTGCTTTGAATTTCCAGTGAAATCAACTTCTACAATCTAAGCTAATACATAGCTGTTATCTTAAGTCATGTGCTCTTCCTACCCTGACCTAGATCGATGCATGGGTATATGTGTGTGTGTTGTGATAACCATCTGCTGGAAATAAAAAATAGGTCGAAAGTGGCCTTATAAAATGACCATCCACCATAAACGCTGAAGGCAGCATTCCAATACTACTTGATGGTGTGTTTGTTTGTTATCTGGGCCAGTTGGAGCCAGTGACTTCATCCCTTTTTAAAAACTCCATTAAAGTTCTCTGCAAGACATCCCTCATTCCTTCCTGATGCGCTGCTTTCTGTGCTGTTCAATAAGAAAGAATAAAGCCCTTTGTTAGGGACACACAAGTAAACGCAGACATGGGGACAGATACCTAAGACAGCCTCTAAGCAGGCCAGATTCTGACTCATCTAGTAGACACACAGGGACCGTGCCTCCACTTCCCAAATGAACTACAGACATAGCCTACTGTCCTAAACTTTTTGAATGCAGGTTTTCTTCTCATCTGGAACCTTTTCTTGGGACTGATATGTCCTGTATGCGTTTTCTCAACAATAAATACCTTTCTTCTAGGTGCTGGGCCAGCTCGGTCAGTGGAGGAGCAGGCCCCTCGCGCTTCCTCTCTCCAGGATTTGCCACGTGGCTCTCATTTTCAATTACTTTTGGACTGCATTGTTCTCATTAACTTCTTTATTTTTTGTTTTTTGAAATATTAATGTTGTTGCATAATTTCCCCTTTTCTTCCATCCTCCAAGCCCTTTGTGTACCCTGCCTCTCAAATTTATGGCTTCTTTTTCTTTATGTGTGTGTGTGTGTGTGTGTCCCTAAATATATAAGCACAACTTATATATTTGGTCTCTGTAATATTATTTGTAGACATACAATTTCAGGGATAACCACTGGCATTGGATAGCCATCACCAGAGAGGCTCTTCCCTAGGGAAGGCTATTTTCTTACTCTTAGCATTTTTCAGTTACCTGTATACATGCGTTATTTGTTTATTTATTAATTTGTATGTGTGTTTTGCTGGCATTTATATTTGTGCACCACTATCCTGCCTTGTGCCTTGGAGGCCAGAATAGGGCTTTAACTCTTTGTATAGGCCCAGTTTCTACATCTGCTTGCAACTTTTGATTCAGATGTGAACTCTCAGCTATTTCTTCAAGCGCCATGCTCCCTGCCACGATGATGATGGACTAACACTCTGAAACTAAACAAGCCACCAGTTGAATGCTTTCTCTTATAAGTGACCATGGTCATGGTGTTTTGTCACAGCAATAAATCAGTGTGGGCAAATATATAAAGTGTAGTAAGAAATTAATTAATGAATTAATTAGGAATTAGTAAAGTGGTGGTAGTGTTGCTGGAGACACGGACCTTGTTAACATCATCAAGTCAACCTCACTCATATCTTGATGGTACATTTTCAACACAGACAGGGAGGTGGATCCAGTGGTCCTTGGCTGTAATCCTAGCACTCAGGAGCTTAAGGTAAGAGGATCTCTGTGGATTTGAGACAAGTCTGGACCACAGGCTACAGAGTGAGATTTCCGTTCAAAATTAAATGAGTGCCTAAGGACAACTATGTGTCTCCTTTCTTCTAGGAGTGGAGATGCTCGCTAGCTCATCTCCTGACTTTGGCTTTTAAATACCACGTTTCCTTTTCTCTCTTATTAATTTTTCTGGCGATTCTTTGTTTTTCTCATCCCCACATCTTATACAGAAACGTATGAGGAATGTTACAGACCTCTACTGTGCTCCAAGCCCTTCACACTACACTGCGTCTGAAGGAATTTTTTCTTTTATTTGATTTACCATGGTTCAGGAATTTTTAAATTTTGTTATCTTACTCTGGGCATGCTGTTGCATCCCACACAGGGCACTGAAGTAAACCCTTAGATCCACAGAAAACACTTCAGCCAGTGCTGCTTAGACATTCTGCTGTATTGAACAGTTTAGTGCTCTTCTGCCTCCTGTGATCACAGAGATGGAAGGAGATGGAGAGATGACGTTAAAATCGTTGTTCTTGCAGAGGACCAGGAAATCGAGTCTCAGCACCCACAAGGCAACCATCTCTAACCTGTTTTCACCTCTCTAGCTTGTGTCAAGTTGACAAAAACAAAACAAAACAAAACAACAACAACAAAACCCAACTAGGCAGCACATGCATGTACCTTAGTTGTTCATCAAACTACATTTATGAGATAGACTGGGAAGTGTATGTAAGGAAACTACAAATGAAAGCCAGAGTGACTTACCCACATTCAGGTGACTAGGGCCATGAGGCTAGAATTGCCAGGCTACCCTATAAACTCCTTTGTCCTCTCCCCAAGGTTACCCTGTCTCCTCCCTTTTAAGACAATCCATTACCGGGTAGGGTTGAGAAATGCTCAGTAAATGTGTGCACACAAATAGGTGTGTGTGCATGTCTATGCTAGGGAAGGGTGTGTAGGGGAGAATAAATCAAACAAGCTCAATTTTGCTCCCATTTAGGTTTTATATTTATATTTTATTTTCCCCCATAAATCCATTGTAATGAGCCAAGGTCCGGTAGGTTCCCTCTTGTTATATTGCAGTTTATAAGAATAAATAGCAGGGCACTATTTCACTTGCCTCATTTCTTCCCTGTGTCTTTACCTGCTTTCCATCCCACTGACCTTGACTAGAGAACACGATAGCGTGACAAGCAGAACTTGTCATCTTTCTGAGCCCAGGGCCTGCTCTGAGCAGTCTGTTTCTCAGGACCACTTTCTGCACTCTCCTAAAACTAAAGAATCAAGAATGTTACCTGATCCAGCTCGTCTATATTCCCATTTCAGCATGGAGGGAGGAGGAGCTCACCAGTTGCTGTCCCACCCCCATCTTAGGAGATGTTGACCATTGATGGCTTCTGGGAGAGGAAAGAATAATTTTTATTTAAGGTGTGGTCCTTAATAAGTCTACCATGCTCCAGTGGATAGCTCCACACCCGTTTGTATATGGGCAGCACAAACTGGAATCAGTGGACCATAAAAGAAGGGTGTGGGGGGGGGGAGGAAGAGAGAGAGAGGGAGAGAGAGAGATATTGGGAGGGAGTGGGGTAGGAGATTGATGTGAGAGGAATCAGGGAGAACAGTGGGGCATGATAGGACCAAAATATGCCATATGCATGTGTAAATTCTCAAAAGGGTTAAAAAATGTTGTATTTTTCAAAGCGTTGCCTAAGATGGCACACACTGCCATGCCTCCTTCTGCAAAAGCAAAACCACAAGAAACCAGAAAGTGACTTTCTGAATCCTGTCACCTTTGCACACAGCTGGTTTAGCCACCAGCTCTGTTGAGCCCTTGCTGGGGGGAGGAGGCACAAATGACTTGCGCTGTGAGCACCAATGCTTCTCTAGGGCCCTAGAGACTGAGTCAACAGCATCTACCCAGGTTCCTTCAGACACATGGACCTGGCATCATCCAGCTCTCTCTTAAGCTCCCTGCAAAGACTTCTGCAAATACTCCAAGCAGTCCTCCAGGGTTATCTATGGACTATTGCAAACACATCTCTCTCCCACCCCCTACTCCCAGACCCGCCTCTCACACCTGGTATCCATCAACTTCCTGGAAGTCCAGGACTTCTAACGCAGCTGATACATGGAGAATCTGAGAAACCCAGGTTCTGCACTGTTGGTTGCAGTACTAACAGGGGTGGGGGGGGGGTGGGGGGGAGGGCCTCATGTGAGACACACTTTGGGGGTGTGTGTGCTGAGCTTGAACTTGGTGTTAGAGAAAGCTAAGTAAGTACCTCCTGTCACTTCTGTCTTTATGGATTTTTCCCCAACTCTGACTTACCCAACATGCGCTCAGTAGGGTTTCAGTCAGGAAAGAAATTTGAATATCAGAGTTTAATGTTTCAGATTAAGATTGGAGGGGCAGTAGGACAGTGATAGTATACACCTTAAATCCCAGCAGTCTGGAGGCAGAGACAGGTAGATCACTGAGATCGAGGCCAGCCTGGTCTACAAAATGAGTTCCAGCACAGCCAAGGTTACACAGAGAAACCCTGTCTCAACAAAACAAAACAAAAACAGAACAACAATAATATAAATATATGAAACCAAACCAGAACAACCGAACACTATTACTATTTGAATGCATAAGTGCTGTTTCTATAATGAGTCTTCTCCAACTACCAAAGTTTTATTTTTTGAGCACAGCTCTTACGTCACAGAATTTGCTTCCTGCAGGTTGGCCCCAGTCATCGCTGTCTTTAGACACTGCAGTGTTGTTCCTGGGCTCGTGGGCCTGGGCTGTACAGGAAAGGTAGCAGAGAAAGCCAGCAGGAGCAAGCCATAAGCAGTGCTCCTCCACGGTTTCGGGTTCCAGCTTCTCTTCTGCTCTGGCTTGCCTTGATGCTACATTAGAGCCTGTAAGATCATTTCTCTCCTTCCCAAGTTGCTTTGGGTTATGGTTATTTGCCTTTTGGTTATCACAGCACTATACACTGTAAACTAGGACACACCCCGACAGGCTTGCTAGGCGCAGAGCAAATGGCCCTCTGGGAAGTTCATCCTACTGTTTTGTGAGCAATGTTCAGACGTGTGATTTTCGGTATACCTGCCCTCTAGTTATTATTTCAAGGTTTGCCCTTTCCTAATCAAGACAGAGTATTGGGCTCCAGCTGCAAACGAGAAGAGGCCTGATGAATGATAGCTTAAGCGAACAGTTTCACTTATGTCTCAAAACAAAACATTGACAGCAAAGCAGTTGAGGGCTCGTGCATGGCTCAGAGAAGCTGCAGGAAGCCTGGGCTGGCTCTCCATCTTCCTGCCCTGCCATTCCTAGCCTGCCAGGTTTGGCCTTTATGCTTTCCTCATGATTTACATATAGCTACTGCTGCCACCCCCCTCACACAGAGAGAGAGAGAGAGAGAGAGAGAGAGAGAGAGAGAGAGAGAGAGAGAGAGAGGAAGAGGAAGAGGGAGAAAGGAAGGAGGAGCGGGAGGGGGTGCAGGGGAGAGGGAGGGGGAGGGGGAGCGAGGGAGGGAGATCAGTAGTGTGTGTGAGAAAGAGAGAAGAAGACCTCCGACTGGCACTTCCAACTTCTTCACCAGATTCTTGGCCCTTAGCGGTCATCCTGCCACAAGTGGAATGAGTTTTGTGTCTGATCCAAGGGAAAATAGAGCCCCCCCCATTATGCATGACTAGGCACGACAGTGGCACCTGCTGTGTTGTCTCATTAGATAGGCTCACGCAGCAGTTGCTCTCATGTTTTGCACTTTGAAGCCCAGTTCCAGAACAGGCCACTTTCATGGCTCATGATCTTTGTTTAAACAGCAACATGGATTTAACTAACTGAATAGACAACTTGGCCAAGTACAGTGACTCACATCTATAATCCAACACTTGTGAGTAGGAGCAAGGTGATCACTGTCATTCCTTGTAAGTCTGGAGCCGGCCTGATCCCCTAGGGCTGCATAGCAGTGTCAATAACCAACTTAACTAGTACTACGGTATGGTCCAGTAATTATACTTCTTGCGATGCTCAAAGAGACGTGATCCTTATACCTAAAAGATCCTTGCACTTCCATCTTGATTACAGCATTGCTTTCAACAGTCAAAATACAGAGCTGGTCTAAATACCCACCATCAAGGGATGAATGGAGACAGGAAAGGTTGATATATTTGCACAATGAAATACTACTCAGTCATAAGAATAATGAAATCCAGGCCAGCAAGATAGTACAGCAGATCAAAACCATTCTGTACCAGCCTGATGATGCCCTGAGTTCAATTCCTGGAAGCCCCTGGGCAAGGAGAACCAACTCTTGAAAGCTGTTCTCTGAACCCCACAATGGTGCCATGATGTCCACATGGCCACACTCCCCACGCTCGCCCTTCCCAAGAACACCAAGGATAATAAACATTTTTTTAAAGAAGAATGAAATCCTCTTATTGGCAACAACATGCATAGAAGTAAAGATGATTCTGTTAAATGAAAAATGCCTCAGATGGAAAAAAATGACATGTTCTGACATTTATAGAAGAAAGGAAGGGGATGACAGTCACTAGAAATGGCACAAGGAAGGGGAGAGGGGACAGGAGGAGATGGAGAGGGACTTCTAGGGACTGGAAACAGCAACCAGCATTGGGGGCAGAGTTGAGAGGAGAAGACATGTGGATGGACACCAATGTACCACATAGACAGTTACAGAAATCCATTGAATCCCATGAACTGATGAAATTAATACATTTATAGTTCAAAGAACACAGTATATTATTAAAAAACTGATGGTTTAACGCATTATAAATTTTCATGAAAATTCTCAATGTGGTACTTGAAAGTCATGAAAATACGTTAGGTCATGACATCACCTAACTTTATGCTACCCCAGGTTGCTCGCTGTGTCAGGTGCTCACCTGCTAGGCCAGTAGTTCTCAAGGTATGTTTTGTACAACACTGCTCACTCCTCTCTGGTGTTTAGAAAGAGGCACAGACACATGCTGGGAATGCCACATTCCATTCCTGACCCTTAGAGCTTAATGATGCTTGCTGGCACTGCAGTAAAGGTGCTACAGGGTAATCTCGAAGGGCCTGGGGAGGTGACTGCACAAGCATGAGGACCTGAGTTCAAGTCTTCAGCATCCACATAAAATATAAAATAAAAACCAGGCATGGCCCTGAATGCCTTGCAGCCCCAGTGCTGTGGGAGTCAGGGGAAGGAGCTAGCCTAGTGAGCCAGCTCCAGGTTCAGTGAGAGATTCTGTCTTAGTAAGGGAGAAAGTCACAGAGCAGGCCACAGACATCTTCCTTGACACTCCCATATGTGCACACGCACACTATAGCCTGGGAACAGATGCGATCATCTTATGGAGACAGATGACAATGATGGCAATTTCTTAGTCAATCACCTTCCAGGACTGGAGCCAAAATACTGGTGAGAGGAGTGGGGAGGGGAGGGAGAGGATGCCACACTTTGACTTTGGTTAGGATTGCTTCATTATGCATCCCTTTTGCCCTAGTCCCGAATTCTCCCAAACACCAAGCGTATGTCTGTATCCTGAAGATGGGCTTGAGAGCATGGTTATCTCTTCCCACACGCAGTTGCCTGCATTGATAAAATCTCCTTTCTTCACTTGCTACACACAGAAACATCATACTATAAATAGGCCCGCTTACTCTCTTTATCTCACTGCTGCCCAGGTTCTTTGGATAAAGGAACTCTTTGAGGCATAGCAAGTAGGAACATTTTATGAAACCTGAGTTCTATGGAACTCACTGGAGAGCACTGACCCGCTGCACTCCTTATAGCAGCTGCTCTGTAATCCAGCCAAGCACATCAAGTTGAGTTGTCAAGCATGAAATGTCAATAACATAGCACACACAATGCCATGTTAGCTATTTCCCATGTCTTTAAGAAATTCCTTCTCCCTTTTAAATTAACTATACATGTTTAAAGGAGAAACTCATATGAAAAAAGTTAAATAGTAGCATGTAGTAGACATTAAAAATGGGGTTGTTTTTTTTTTCTTAATGCCACAGTTAAACAGGAAATAGCTCCACTATAATATCATGGCTACCAATAGAACTAAATAAGAAATCAGTGGCTTAGACACATAGCCAAGTGGAAAAGGTAACAACAAAAATTACTGGAGTGTAATATTCTATGAAGGTAAATAATTTTGAGGAGTCAAATAATTGAATTAGAGCCCAAGTTCCGATCATCTACGTCAAAGGCCTTGTAGTCAGTGAACAGAATGGTCTTAGTGGCCACCAGCCAGCCCCACTGGCTGGTGCACGGCCATGCATACACAGACAGAGTTACTGTGATGACATAACAAATACCCTGGGATGATGCCTGAGGAGTCGATGAAACTGTGGCCTTCCAACCTATAAAGTGTACCCAGGGAGGTGACAAACTGGACACAGGGTGGGGACACCTGTAGTAGTACTGTTTTCGTTTCGTGGCCAGCTACGCTGTAATGTTAACTTAGAGAGTCAGGCCTTCTGATGTAGGGTTCAGTCGCTTCCAAGCCAGGATTACACATGTGCCTATATAACGAGTTAGAATGTACATGGCTAATCCTCACCAGAAATAAATGCATTTTTATGATATCACATATTCAAGTTGCATTAAAGAATTAAAAATTTCTTCCTTTGAAGTAGTTTATATCAGAAACAAGCCCAAATCTGAGTATTCCATCTGTCTCCCTGTATCGTCTCTCTGTGCCTATTTTCTGTGGTCTGTATTCTGTCTGTCGTTTGTCTATTGTGTGTATGTCTGAGGTCTGTCGTTTCTTTCTGTTGCTGTTAATGTTGTTGTTGGGCTTTCCCCCTCACCCCCCAAGACAGGGTTTCTCTGTGTATCCCTGGCTGTTCTGGAACTCACTCTGTAGACCAGGCTGGCCTTGAACTCAGAGATTCACTTCCATTTGCCTCTGGAGAGCTGGGGATTAAAGATGCGTCACCACCACCCAGCAGTCTGTCGTTGTAATATGGGACATTGCTAGGTATTTATTGAGCAGCACAGAAAATGTGATATGGAAAATGAATGAATAATTTTATTAATGAAAAATTGAACATAGTTTTACAAGAGAAAAAGCAACTTCACCGATACAGCGTAGCCCTCAAAACCACAAACACATTAGCAACCTACATTCACTTGTTGCTTCGGATATTTATGGTGGGTACTTGTTTTAAGGTTGCTTTCAGTCTATTTGCTGCTTTTACACACACACAGACACACACACATACACACAGAGGCGGGGGGGAGAGGGGGAGGGGAGAGAGGTGAGGAGGGAGAGAGAGAGAGAGAGAGAGAGAGAGAGAGAGAGAGAGAGAGAGAGAGAGAGAGAGAGAGAGAGAGCTTGGTTATAGAAACGTAATTCAGTGAAATGCAATCCTTTGCTGAAAACCTTGGGTTTGGGAAGCAGGGTTTGTGGAGCTCCGTATGAGAACTTGACTCATGCAAGAATAAAAATAGCATGCTATCGGCTGGCTAAACTGCCTCAGAGGCAGAGCCTGTTAAATCTAAGGTTGCACATGAGGATTTAAGGAAGGAGGCTTTGGAAGGCGAGAGATTAATATGTGACAAACAGAGTTCTTCTAGAAAAGGAATAGTGGTGAATGCTCTAAGCATAATGGTGCTTGTTTGCTGAGGGTCTGGGTCATGCTACACACACACACACACACACACACACACACACACACACACACCTTGTGGGTTTACACATGGAGCGTGGCAAACTCAGCCCCTTAACAAGAGCATGGAGGCAGTCGCGTACAGCACTCCCATGTTGTACTTAAGTGATTTGCTCACTTATTTTGGATGAAGGAGTCTTGATGCGGATAGCCTGTGGTCGCTGCAAAGACTTCCTATTGAAATCAGTCCTGGTGATTGTATTTTCCTCCTATGTCACAGACTAGATAAGTTCGGCACTTCACCACCTGTGCAGACAAATGAGATAGGAGCCTGCAAGATGGCCAGGCATGTCAGGGGGCTTGCGGCCAGGACTGATTCCCTGAGCTCAATCTTTGGGTCCCGTGTGGTAGACGGAGAGAACGGAGGCTTGAAAGTTAGCCTTTGACTCCCACGCTTAATCCATGACGTGGGTAGACCCTTGCCCTAAGATAAGCAACCACATGACAAAATAAACACACTTCAACAAATTTCTAACCTGAAGCCTGTGACTAAATCTTTGAGGGGCTCCCACTCCTCTCCCCAAGGGCCTTGAACTCAAGTAGCAGAGCATGGCCTTGAACTTCTGACCTTCCTGCCTCTTCTTCCCAAGATTGGGGTTATAGGTATGTGCTATCATTCCTACTTGACCTGAGTTTTTAAGATCATTAAGCCAACTTATTTGGATTCTTTTTTTTTTTTAAGGAAAGTACTTTAGAGTGTTTCTGCCCACTTTTTAATTCTTTGACATTTTCATACATGTATACAATATAGTCATTTTCACCCACACTCCATTCCCCCGAGAAGTGCTTCAGTTTTATGCAACCATAGTAAAGATTCCTGGGAGAAGAATTCTTAGACTTTCCAGTCATACATTCCTCTTTGAAAATCTTTTATTATTATTGTTGTTGCTGCTGTTATTATTTATTGTCATTGTGGTGGTGGTAAAATATACCTATAATGTATCTTACTCAGTGACCTATGGCTGTGAAGAGACACCATGACCACAGCCACTCTTATAAAGAAAAGCATTTAATTGGGGGCTGGCTTACAGTTCAGAGTTTTAGTCTACGGTCATCATAGTAGAAGCATGGTGGCAGGCAGGCGGACATGGTGCTGGAGAGGTAGCTGAGAGGTCTACATCTGAATCCACAGGTAGCAGAAAGTAGAGAGACACGGCCTGGCTTGGGCTTATGGAATCCCACAGCCCCCCCCCCCCCCCAACAACACACTAACAAGGCCACAGCTCCTAATTCCCAAGCATCCAAATGTATAAGCCAATGGGACCATTCCTATTCAAACCACCACAACATGTAACATCCTAAGCATGTTTATGGTGGTGTACTGACATGGAAACTGCCACAAGATCTGTCTTTGGAGCTCCTCCTCTCCCTAAACTGATACTCAATAGCCGTTAAACATTAACTTCTGACCATTAGACACTACACTCTACTCTTTACCCCTAAACTGATACTCAATAGCCATTAAACATCAACTACTAACCATTAGACACTCCACTCTACTCTTTACCCATGGTAAGGACCAGTTCTTCTCTTCTGTCTAAGACCATTCCAGATATCTCAGGTAAGTTCTACTGACATCTTTCGCTTAGCCAAATGTCTGCAAAGTTTAGTCACATGATAGCTGATATCTGCAATCTCCTGTTTTAGTGGCTGACCACAAAACTGGCCTGGTAGCTTCATCATTCTGTGCTCATAAACTAGTTCATCTTGGCTACTTTGTCTTTTTAATAGCCATACTTTTCACATCCAAGTTCCTTAAACTTCAGAGTTTGCCTGGGATGTGACATGAGTCCCCTCTAAGAGACACATATGCTGGGTGTCCTGGATACTGAGACAGCACTGAGTCTTTCTCAGGGTGAGCTTGTAAGGACAAAACCATATTCTGGGTTGACATACTTCAGTTAACAGGAACAGTTAGCCAGAAGTAGAACTACAGATGACAAAAGGCAAGGTTAGTAACATTGAGAGACTTTCCCAGAACTGTGAACTTTGATGGATTAGGTCTTTGTTTTAGTTTTGGCAGATGATGCTGGCTATGTACTGAGTTTCACAGCATGCATGGTACTTCCATCATGGAGTCAGTTGTGCTAAGGTCTGAGGCTAAGGTCTGGGTATCTGTTATAGTAGCAATCCAAGGGAGTCGGGAACAAGATCTTTCCATCACTGAGCCTGCAACAAGGAAGTAGTTATCTTGGACCTCCTTAACTGTAGAAGACACAGTAGTCTATAGAACAAGCAAAAATGTTTAGAACAATGACATTTTGTACAACATACTGGCAACAATCCATAATGTGCTTTAAAACAAATTTCCTAGTCTTTACTAACTAGATACCTTAAGCATTTCATTTGTTTTTAAAAACCGAGCATGTTGGCCTATACCAGCACTAAAGAGACAGAGGCAGGTAGGTAGATGTCTTTGTTAGAGGCCAGCCTGGCCTACAGAGTGAATGACAGAACAGCATGGTGCGATACAAACTCTGTCTTTAAAAATAAAATAAAATAAAATAAAATAAAATAAAATAAAATAAAATAAAATAAAATAAAATAAAATAAAATGGTCCACTTTTCTTCCAGAGATACGTGTAAGCCTGTGTGTGCATATATGTGCACATATGTGGCATGTGTTTTTAGCCTTAGACAAATATACTGGGCTTTTTTTTTTCCTTTAAAGTAACTTTTAACCCTGGCATGTCTTGTGCTCAGTGCGTAGGCCAGGCTGGCCCAGAGCACACACTCCTTCCTTGGTGACCTGAGTGCTGGGTTTACAGCATGTGCTACCACCTCTGCACAGCACTGAGATCTCAGTTCTGCTCTGGATTCTGAGATCTCTGTCATGAGGATGAGGAGCTGATCTCAGGATGCCGTAGTAGCTGTTTCTTGAGTCTCTCCTCAGGACCAAGGTGTTGGGACTTCCCTGTTATCTTCACATGAGACCACTGACTTCCCTGATGCCTCCTTTCCAGCACCGGAGTGCCCCTTTCCTCTTTGTTTAAAATGAAATTGGATATGAACATCGTCCGCATCTACTTCCCCATTCTCCTTCACCTCTTTTCTCAGCCTAATGCTGTCTCATTTCTAATCCTAGTATATTATTTGTCTTAGAGTTTCTGTTGCTATGACAGAATATGGTGACCAAAGCAACTGGGGTGGGGGGGGTTATTTGGCATACATTTCCACATCACAGTCCAGCACTAGAGGAAGTCAGGACAGGAGCTCAAACAGGGCAGGTACCAAGAGACAGGAGCTGATGCAAAGCCCATGGAGGAGTGCTGCTTACTGTCTTGCTCAGCCTCTCTTTGTTTGTTTCTTATTCTTTCTTTCTCTCTTTCTTTCTCTCTCTCTTTCTTTCTTTCTTCCTTCCTTCCTTCCTTCCTTCCTTCCTTCCTTCCTTTCTTTCTCTCTCTCTCTCTCTCTCTCTCTTTCTTTCTTTTCTCTCTCTTTCTCTCTCTTGTTTTTGTTTTTGTTTTTTATTTTTATTTTTTGAGACAGGATCATACTATTGTTGTTTCGGCTGTTCTGGAACTCACTGTGAAGACCAGGATGGACTTAGGAATCTACCTGCCTCTGCCTCCCAAATGCTGGGATTAAAGGTGTGTAGAATTAAAGGTACCCAGGACCACAAGCTCAGGGGTATCTCTACCTACAATGGGCTGGGTCCTCCCCCAACTATCAATTAATTTTTAAAATGTCCTATAGGCTTGCCTGCCTCTAGTCTGTTCTTATGGAGACATTTTCTCAATTGAGGGTCCTTCTTCTCAGATGGCTCCAGCTTGCGTCAAGCTGACACAAAACTAGGCAGGACAATCTAAGCACCTATGCCTCTCTAGTCCTCAGATTCACAAGTATATCACAGCATACAGCAAACCCTCATCACAGGACCAGAGCAGAAGCTACAAGGAGGAATCATTTAGCAATTCAGTCTCTACTTTCTAGAAATTCCTCTACGGGTATAAACAATCCGGATTCATAGGTAGAATGGCACACACATCCAGGTAACAGATGGAAGTTGGTGCAAACAGGAACAATGAGATTCAGTGCTTACAGATAGACATCCCGGTAGATGCACAGACTTGGAACTGGAATAAAGGTGCAGAAACCATCTCAAGACTCAAACAGATGTCAGGAAAGTCTGTTGAGAGGTGGCAAGGTAGCAATGAACCTGGCAGGAAATTTAGCTGTAATTTAATTTTGTCTGTATGCCTGCCTGCCTGTCTGTCTGTGTCTGTAGGTAGCTGTGATCACAGAAAAGGTCAGTTTTAGTTCTTTGGAGATTAGAGCATTGATGAGAGAAAGACAAGGATTTCCACATGGAAAATAACAACTCTGACCTAGTTACCAGAAGTAGGCCACAAGGCAGAGGCGGGGTCCTTAATACACACGGTAAATCTAGAGCAATCCAGAAATTCCATGTCGTCCTACAAATCTATCTCGAACAAGCATGCACATGTGCACGCAGCCCGTTAGCTGCAGCACTGTAGGTAACTGATAGACATTGAAACAAATGAGTGGGTGGAGTTGTGATCACATGACTAAAGAAGAGCATATCATAGAGATTGCCAAAGTATCCCATCACTTGGAAGAAACTGAGATACATGCAAACTGAAAGAATTGAGTACACCGGAGCAGAGACAGACAGACAGACAGACATGCACAGGCAAACATGCATACATGCAGAAGGGGGCACATTCGTACCCTTGTGGTACCCATATATTAGGTAGTGTCCATTTAGGCAAACAGGAACAATCTGGAGAGATGGCTCAGAGGTTAAGAGCACTTCCGGCTTTTGCAGGTGGCCCAGGTTCAGTTCCCAGCACCTCACAATGATTTGCAACTCCAGTTCCAGCCACAACCATTTGTAACTCCAGGTCCACTGGATGTGATGCCCTAATCTGGCCTCCTTAAGCACCAGGCATGCAGACAGTGCACAGGCGTTTGTGTAAGCAAAATGCTCATTTGCATATATATATCTTTTAAATTTTAAAGAGAAACCATTCTAAGGATTTCAAATAAATAGAGCACAGTTGTTGATTAAAAATTGGTACAGACCCTAAAGGAGAAGGTGTCTTTACCCAAAAGGAATCAACTTTAGGAAATCAATAACATGTATGAAATCAAAAGAAAATGATGCTCAAGAGAGCTGGACGGAGGAGCTCTCTTAGGTGACCAACCTCTTACGGTGGTTCCTTCTGAGTTCTCATTGGGTTGACAGATGGTTCTAAAATATCAGCTTATGGCTATCATAGTGAATATTTTATAGGACTAACAACTTGTTTCAGGAGAGGGGTTCTTTGTTAATCCCTTAGTATAATGAGCTGCTTGTAGATGCTTTATTATTTTGTAAACCCTGGATAAGATGGACTTTGCAACCATAATATTTTCAGAAATACTCCAAGAATAACTTCATTTTGAACTATTTGGGAAAGTTTGTTTAGAACTGAATAATGAAGGATTGGGTAGTGTGTTTTAATAGAAACATGCATTGAACTTTATCAGGAGCCAGCAGCGTTGGTTTACTTACAACAGTGTGAGGGGTTTGCTGCCAGCATTTCTTGGTCACCATTCAGATTGTCCAGGCCTCACCTGCTTCATAGTCCGGCTCCTTCCATGGCAACTCTGTGTGTGCAGGCTACAGTTTCCTGCAAACATGATCTGGTAGCATCTGTCCTTGGAACAAGGCAGTCTCAGGCTCATTTGTTGACCTGGAGGCAGAGTGTAGTAGAAGCACTCTGGCAGACAAACCACCTGTGGGGACAGGGCAGAATTCTTAAGGGAGGAGAACTGTGCCTAATGCTTCCCCCATGGGGCTGGGGTGGGACTGGAGGGACAGCCCTGGTTTCACAAGGCAGTTCAGCATCCTGAGAGAGGATGCAATGTGCTTGTATCCCTGTCCTGCTTCACTCTCCTCTCTCATACCTCTCTGAGCCACTCTCCCTTGTACTTAAGTGTGTACTTCGGGAACTGCATTGTGGAGAACACAAGCCAGGACTAAGCACTATAGAATACTGCAGCTCTAATGAAGGTACAGCTCAGAGGAAAAATAGATTGAACAGAGCTCCAGTTGTGTCCATTTCCATAACATTTAGCAAAATGGGCAGAACTCCACTCACTGGGGAAACAGCGGGAGAAGACAGGCATGGGTCTTCCCCTGAATCTCTCATCTGCTCTACTTCTGTTTTTTCTGCTTCTCTTTTGCCTCTGCTGTGCTTCCTCTTCTGTAGATGACATGGAAACCAAGTGCTGGGGCTGCTAAGGGGGCTCTCCCACCTTACATTTCCTGTGCAAACACATCCATTAAGGATAACTCCTGCTTTCTCTGCAGCCAGGATCCTTGGGTCCTCCACAAAGGAAGATGTATGAGTTTACACAAAGAGGCTGAATCTAAATGGCTCTACTTCATGCTTCCTCTCTTCACTTTAGGATCCTTCTACCTGTAGGAAACAGATTTCCAGCCCTCTAGGCAGGAACGTTCAGAGTCAGAGTCTGACTAGGGAAAGCTAACACTTTGTAACTGAGCCAAGACTGGCTTGGGTAATTCCCTTTCTGTCCAGGGTGCAATACAATCTAGCCAATGTATCATGTTGCACACAGGCTCTGATCAGTGATAAATATGACATCACCACCTTCTATCATTTGTACCCTGCATCTGTTTCCCAATTTGCTCTAAGCCTGCACGTATACTTTATATTGTGTAAGTTTGATCTTCTATGTACCCAATTTCCACATCGTGAATTCAGCCAGCTCTTAGTAAAAACATATTTTAAAGTGATTACTTCTATACTGAATATGTCTAGTCTTTTATACTTACTATTCTTTCCTTAAAAACATATAATGATGATGATGATGATGATAATAATAAAAATAACGATTCACAGTATTTACGTAGTATTACATATTGTTGGGAGCCGCCCCCACATTCGCCGTTACAAGATGGCGCTGACATCCTGTGTTCTAAGTGGTAAACAAATAATCTGCGCATGTGCCAAGGGTATCTTATGACTACTTGTGCTCTGCCTTCCCCGTGACGTCAACTCGGCCGATGGGCTGCAGCCAATCAGGGAGTGACACGTCCGAGGCGAAGGAGAATGCTCCTTAAGAGGGACGGGGTTTCGTTTTTTCTCTCTCTTGCTTCTTGCTCTCTTTTCCTGAAGATGTAAGAATAAAGCTTTGCCGCAGAAGATTCTGGTCTGTGGTGTTCTTCCTGGCCGGTCGTGAGAACGCGTCGAATAACAATTGGTGCCGAATTCCGGGACGAGAAAATCCGGGACGAGAAAAAACTCCGGACTGGCGCAGGAGGGATACTTCATTCCAGAACCAGAACTGCGAATCAAGGTTATAAGGTTCCCGTAACACAGACTGTTGAGAAGGATTCAACTGCCGAATTCAGAACTCATCAGCTGGGGAACGACGGTGATAAAGGTTCCCGTAAAGCAGACTGTTGAGAAGGATTCAACTGCCGAATTCAGAACTCATCAGCTGGGGAACGACGGTGATAAAGGTTCCCGTAAAGCAGACTGTTAAGAAGGATTCAACTGTATGAATTCAGAACTTTTCAGCTGGGGAACGAGGTAAGTCTGATCTTGAACTTTCTAAGGAAATTCAGGACAGTCTATCAGAAGTAAAGTGGAAAATGTTTGGCCTTGAATTTTTTCTAGTGTTAGGAGCCCTTTTGTTCCTTTTCACATGTTATATAGTGCTTAAGGCAGGGCTAAAAATTCTAGAGGAAATTCAGGACAGTCTATCAGAAGTAAAGCGGAGAGAGAGAGTAGGAACAAGGAGAAACGGTAAGTATACAGGCCTTTCCAAGGGTCTTGAACCCGAGGAAAAGTTAAGGTTAGGTAGGAATACCTGGAGAGAGATTAGAAGAAAAAGAGGAAAAAGGGAGAAGAAAAAAGATCGATTAGCGGAGGTCTCTAGGAGATACTCGTCACTAGATGAGCTCAGGAAGCCAGCTCTTAGTAGTTCTGAAGCAGATGAAGAATCCTCCTCTGAGGAAACAGACTGGGAGGAAGAAGCAGCCCATTACCAGCCAGCTAATCGGTCAAGAAAAAAGCCAAAAGCGGCTGGCGAAGGCCAGTTTGCTAATTGGCCTCAGGGCAATCGGCTACCAGGTGCACTCCCGCCCTATGCGGAGTCCCCGCCCTGCGTAGTGCGTCAGCCCGTAGTGCGTCAGCAATGCGCAGAGAGGCAGTGCGCAGAAAGGCAGTGCGCAGACTCATTCATTCCCCGAGAGGAACAAAGGAAAATACAACAGGCATTTCCAGTCTTTGAAGGAGCCGAGGGTGGGCGTGTCCACGCTCCGGTAGAATACTTACAAGACAGGCTTGCCAGCATGGCACTAACTCCTGCCGAATGGCAAATGATTGCAAAAGCCGCTCTCCCTAGTATGGCCAAATATGTGGAATGGCGAGCTCTGTGGCAGGAGGCGGCACAGGCGCAGGCCCGAGCAAACGCTGCTGCTTTAACTCCAGAGCAGAGAGATTGGACTTTTGACTTGTTAACGGGTCAGAGAGCTTATTCTGCTAAACCTGATAAGAGGTATCAATGGAAGGTCTTACCACAGGGGATGTCCAATAGTCCTACAATGTGCCAGCTTTATATACAAAAAGCTCTTTTGCCAGTGAGGGAACAATTCCCCTCTTTAATTTTGCTCCTTTACATGGATGACATCCTCCTGTGCCACAAAGACCTTACCATGCTACAAAAGGCATATCCTTTTCTACTTAAAACTTTAAGTCAGTGGGGTTTACAGATAGCCACAGAAAAGGTCCAAATTTCTGATACAGGACAATTCTTGGGCTCTGTGGTGTCCCCAGATAAGATTGTGCCCCAAAAGGTAGAGATAAGAAGAGATCACCTCCATACCTTAAATGATTTTCAAAAGCTGTTGGGAGATATTAATTGGCTCAGACCCTTTTTAAAGATTCCTTCCGCTGAATTAAGGCCTTTGTTTAGTATTTTAGAAGGAGATCCTCATATCTCCTCCCCTAGGGCTCTTACTCTAGCTGCTAACCAGGCCTTACAAAAGGTAGAAAAGGCCTTACAGAATGCACAATTACAACGTATTGAGGATTCGCAGCCTTTCAGTTTGTGTGTCTTTAAGACAGCACAATTGCCAACTGCAGTTTTGTGGCAGAATGGGCCATTGTTGTGGATCCATCCAAACGTATCCCCAGCTAAAATAATAGATTGGTATCCTGATGCAATTGCACAGCTTGCCCTTAAAGGCCTAAAAGCAGCAATCACCCACTTTGGGCAAAGTCCATATCTTTTAATTGTACCTTATACCACTGCACAGGTTCAAACCTTGGCAGCCACATCTAATGATTGGGCAGTTTTAGTTACCTCCTTTTCAGGAAAAATAGATAACCATTATCCAAAACATCCAATCTTACAGTTTGCCCAAAATCAATCTGTTGTGTTTCCACAAATAACAGTAAGAAACCCACTTAAAAATGGGATTGTGGTATATACTGATGGATCAAAAACTGGCATAGGTGCCTATGTGGCTAATGGTAAAGTGGTATCCAAACAATATAATGAAAATTCACCTCAAGTGGTAGAATGTTTAGTGGTCTTAGAAGTTTTAAAAACCTTTTTAAAACCCCTTAATATTGTGTCAGATTCCTATTATGTGGTTAATGCAGTAAATCTTTTAGAAGTGGCTGGAGTGATTAAGCCTTCCAGTAGAGTTGCCAATATTTTTCAGCAGATACAATTAGTTTTGTTATCTAGAAGATCTCCTGTTTATATTACTCATGTTAGAGCCCACTCAGGCCTACCTGGCCCCATGGCTCTGGGAAATGATTTGGCAGATAAGGCCACTAAAGTGGTGGCTGCTGCCCTATCATCCCCGGTAGAGGCTGCAAGAAATTTTCATAACAATTTTCATGTGACGGATGAAACATTACGCAGTCGTTTCTCCTTGACAAGAAAAGAAGCCCGTGACATTGTTACTCAATGTCAAAGCTGCTGTGAGTTCTTGCCAGTTCCTCATGTGGGAATTAACCCACGCGGTATTCGACCTCTACAGGTCTGGCAAATGGATGTTACACATGTTTCTTCCTTTGGAAAACTTCAATATCTCCATGTGTCCATTGACACATGTTCTGGCATCATGTTTGCTTCTCCGTTAACTGGAGAAAAAGCTTCACATGTGATTCAACATTGTCTTGAGGCATGGAGTGCTTGGGGGAAACCCAGACTCCTTAAGACTGATAATGGACCAGCTTATACGTCTCAAAAATTCCAGCAGTTCTGCCGTCAGATGGACGTAACCCACCTGACTGGACTTCCATACAACCCTCAAGGACAGGGTATTGTTGAGCGTGCGCATCGCACCCTCAAAGCCTATCTTATAAAACAGAAGAGGGGAACTTTTGAGGAGACTGTACCCCGAGCACCAAGAGTGTCGGTGTCTTTGGCACTCTTTACACTCAATTTTTTAAATATTGATGCTCATGGCCATACTGCGGCTGAACGTCATTGTTCAGAGCCAGATAGGCCCAATGAGATGGTTAAATGGAAAAATGTCCTTGATAATAAATGGTATGGCCCGGATCCTATCTTGATAAGATCCAGGGGAGCTATCTGTGTTTTCCCACAGAATGAAGACAACCCATTTTGGGTACCAGAAAGACTCACCCGAAAAATCCAGACTGACCAAGGGAATACTAATGTCCCTCGTCTTGGTGATGTCCAGGGCGTCAATAATAAAGAGAGAGCAGCGTTGGGGGATAATGTCGACATTTCCACTCCCAATGACGGTGATGTATAATGCTCAAGTATTCTCCTGCTTTTTTACCACTAACTGGGAACTGGGTTTAGCCTTAATTCAGACAGCCTTGGCTCTGTCTGGACAGGTCCAGACAACTGACACCATTAACACTTTGTCAGCCTCAGTGACTACAGTCATAGATGAACAGGCCTCAGCTAATGTCAAGATACAGGGAGGTCTCATGCTGGTTAATCAACTCATAGATCTTGTCCAGATACAACTAGATGTATTATGACAAATAACTCAGCAGGGATGTGAACAAAAGTTTCCGGGATTGTGTGTTACTTCCATTCAGTATGTTAAATTTACTAGGGCAGCTAAATTGTCAAAAAGTCTTTTTCAGTATATGTTACAGAATTGGATGGCTGAATTTGAACAGATCCTTCGGGAATTGAGACTTCAGGTCAACTCCACGCGCTTGGACCTGTCCCTGACCAAAGGATTACCCAATTGGATCTCCTCAGCATTTTCTTTCTTTAAAAAATGGGTGGGATTAATATTATTTGGAGATACACTTTGCTGTGGATTAGTGTTGCTTCTTTGATTGGTCTGTAAGCTTAAGGCCCAAACTAGGAGAGACAAGGTGGTTATTGCCCAGGCGCTTGCAGGACTAGAACATGGAGCTTCCCCTGATATATCTATGCTTAGGCAATAGGTCGCTGGCCACTCAGCTCTTATATCTCACGAGGCTAGACTCATTGCACGAGATAGAGTGAGTGTGCTTCAGCAGCCCGAGAGAGTTGCAAGGCTAAGCACTGCAGTGGAAAGGCTCTGCGGCATATATGAGCCTATTCTAGGGAGACATGTCATCTTTCATGAAGGTTCAGTGTCCTAGTTCCCTTCCCCCAGGCAAAACGACACGGGAGCAGGTCAGGGTTGCTCTGGGTAAAAGCCTGTAAGCCTAAGAGCTAATCCTGTACATGGCTCCTTTACCTACACACTGGGGATTTGACCTCTATCTCCACTCTCATTAATATGGGTGGCCTATTTGCTCTTATTAAAAGAAAAAGGGGGAGATGTTGGGAGCCGCCCCCACATTCGCCGTTACAAGATGGCGCTGACATCCTGTGTTCTAAGTGGTAAACAAATAATCTGCGCATGTGCCAAGGGTATCTTATGACTACTTGTGCTCTGCCTTCCCCGTGACGTCAACTCGGCCGATGGGCTGCAGCCAATCAGGGAGTGACACGTCCGAGGCGAAGGAGAATGCTCCTTAAGAGGGACGGGGTTTCGTTTTTTCTCTCTCTTGCTTCTTGCTCTCTTTTCCTGAAGATGTAAGAATAAAGCTTTGCCGCAGAAGATTCTGGTCTGTGGTGTTCTTCCTGGCCGGTCGTGAGAACGCGTCGAATAACAACATATTATAAGTAATCTAGAGGCAATTTAGAACATATGGGAGAATAGTAGGGGTTATGTGAACTATGGCACCATTTTAGTCAAAAGACTTGAGCATTCTACAGATTTTGGCATCCACATTGTGGGTGTATCTTAGAAACATGCCTGATAGACACAGATCACTGACTGCATACTAATGAATGTAGCACTTATTTTAAATACTGACCAATGGAAAAAATATCCAGGCTTTCTTAGCATCCTTATGCCTGAGGAGAGATTCTTTTTATTTCCTCTTCTAAAATCCCTAGGAAAAGATGTTGTAGAAAATTTTAATTCCAAAGGGGGTTTCTACCCTGCTTTAATCATTCAGTTCCAGAATAAAGGACACACAACTTTTTTTTTACTTACAATAAGCCTTAAACAGCACAAGGGCTGGGCAGACATTACCCTCTATGCTATTAAAATCTATTTCTTATCCTTAACCCTGAGTTATCACTTACTATGCATCATTTGGGCTGCTTTTAACTCCAGTTGACCAGCTCTCAGGGCCATGTTTTCTTGACTTCTAACCCATGGCGACTTTCTGTCTCCTCAACTTCTTCTCCCTCTCCCTCTCCCTTTTGGTTCTCCTCAGACACAGGGAACCTTAAAACGCACCTATGTCTCTCCTGTTCAGCTTTGGCTGTCGGCATTTTTATTCACCAATCAGAACTAACTTGGGGGTCAAGGTCACATAGCTCACTTGTGTCTATGTGCAGTCTCTGGGACAACCGACTCTTGGGGGGCTCACACTTAGCGTTACAATACACAGCAAAAGACCAAATACAACCTTCCCAAAGAAACAAAAAAAAAAAAAAAAAGTCAGCTGAAGAGGTGGTTCAACTGGTAGAACGGTTGCCTAGCATGCAGAAGTGTCTAGGGTTTGGTCTTCAGCACTCCATAAGCCAGTTGTGGTGTTACATACTGTAATCACAACACTGGGGAGGCAGAGGCAGACGGATCATAAGTTCAAGGTCATCACAGGTTGTATAGCAAGTTCAAGGCCAGCTTGGGATACAAGAAACCCTATCCCAACCACCACCACCACCACCACCCCTGAAAAGAAATAAAATAATATCACTAAAGTTGGGTCAGGTATTCATTGATGAACCAAACGCCTGTATTCAGATGCTAAAGCCAATTCTTAACATGGCATGTCTTAGCATACAGCCACCGGCCAAGTACACATCAGATACTTATAGAATGATTCATAACATTAGCAAAATTACTGCCTAATCTTATGGAGTCATTTTCTCAGTTTAGACTCCCTCTACTCTGATGACTGTAGCTTGTGTCGAGTCAACATAAAACTAGCCAGCACAGCAGAAACCTTGTCAACTCAACACACAAATACCTCAAACATATCACTGTAAAGCCACAACCTTTCCTTTCCCGCTCATCCCAAGTTTATACATCAATATAAACATCACGATGCAGAACATTTTACAACCTTAAAAACTCCCACAGTCTTTATAAATTCAAACACTTTAAAATCTAGCATGTCAAAAAAAAAATCTAGTATGTCAAAAAAAAAATCTGTATGTCTTAAAAAGTCAAAGTCTCTTTAAAATTCCTAAGTTGCTGGCCACCACTACCTTTAATCCCAGCACTTGAAAAGGAAGACAGGCAGATCTCTTTGGATGAGAGGCCAGGCTGGTCTACAAGTGAGTTCCAGGAAAGTCGGTGCTATATAGAGAAACTCTGTCTTGAAAGCAACACCACCACCAATAAAAATCCAAAGTCTATGACTGTAGGCTCCTATAACATTAAAAAATAAATAAATAAATAAATAAATAAATAAATAAATGAAACTAGACAGTTTCTTACTTTAAGAGAGAAGAACCAGGGCATAGTCACAAACAGATCAAAGCAAAACCAAACAGTGAAAATCATTCAGTGTCTACTATCTGGGATTCATTCACAATCCTCTGGACTTCTCCAAAATGCCTGGGTCACTTCTCAGGACCCACTTTCTGCAACACACACAGCATGGTCTTCTAGGCTCAGGGTTGACTTCAGCCTACACCAGCTGCTGTTCTTGGCGATCCTCCTGTTGTGGGGTATTCAACAGAGAAGTTACGGGTGTAAGCCAATAGAAAGCCTTGATTGGTGAGCCAACAACGACATTAGCTGCTCAGGATCCTCAAGCAGCCACAAGCCTTTCTCAGGGAAAACTTTTAATCCCCAAAGCCATGTTCTTGGTTGACATGCTTCAGTTAACAAAACAGGCAGAAGCAGAACCTACAGAAGCCAAAAGGCAAGGCTCGTACACGTAGAGACTTTCCCAGAACTATGGACTTTGATGGATTAGGCCTTTGTCTTTATTTTGGCAGGTGGTGCTGTCTGTACACTGAGTTTTACACTCTGACCGGCACTTCCATCATAGTTGGTTATGCTAAGGTCTCAAGGCCTCCAAAGTCTGGGGCCCTTTTACAATTTCATGGTATTGGCATCTGCAAAGTGAGGCATCTCCGCTCTAACTGGGCTGCCCATTCATCAATAGCTTCTCCTGAGCTCTCTTCATGGTGCCAGGCCTCAACTTCTCTGCATGACCCCTTCAATTCTTGGCCCTCAACTGCTGTTGAGACTGCACCTTCACCAATGGCCTCTCCTGGCCTCTCACAGTGCCAAGTTTCAGTTGCTCTTCATGACCCTTTATGCCTTCAAAACAGGTACTACCGGGATGACTCTTACAGTGCCATATTCAGCTGCCAGCATGAGGTGCAACCATGTCCTCCTCTTGGAACACAGCTTCCATGTGTGGACTCTGACGAAACACTTCCCAGAAGATTCCTCCTCACTGATGCTGGTCTCTCGTTAATCACCACTAACGCGTTGAA
The DNA here is from genome assembly GCF_000001635.26 of Mus musculus. NCBI lineage: Eukaryota > Metazoa > Chordata > Mammalia > Rodentia > Muridae > Mus > Mus musculus. The sequence goes on along the minus strand of NC_000080.6, from coordinate 78,781,781 downwards.
TGTCCAACCAAAGCAAAATTTTCACTTTAGTGGTTCTGATCTCTTGTTAATCGCAGCTGATTCTTCAGCCCTAGTTAACCAGAACCGAAGATTCTCAACTCAAAATATGCAACGGTCCTGATAGAGTTCTTAAATCTCAAAACTTCCATCTGGAACTTTACAAGCCAGGTCTCCACCATCCGAATTTCTCTAAATGCTCCTGTCTTCCAAGCTCCTGTAGCACCAAAGCTCACCAAGCTTTGAGTACACAATGGCGTTTCTAGCCCAAACTCCAAAGTCCTTCCATAATCCTCCACAAACAAGGTGTACTGGCTAGTTTTGTGTCAACTTGACACAGCTGGAGTTATCACAGAGAAAGGAGCTTCAGTTGAGGAAATGCCTCCATGAGATCCAACTGTAAGGCATTTTCTCAATTAGTGATCAAGGGGGAAAGGCTCCTTGTGGGTGGGACCATCTCTGGGCTGGTAGTCTGGGTTCTATAAGAAAGCAAGCTGAGCAAGCCAGGGGAAGCAAGCCAGTAAGGAACATCCCTCCATGGCCTCTGCATCAGCTCCTGCTTCCTGACTTGCCTGAGTTCCAGTCCTGACTTCCTTCAGTGATGAACATCAATGTGGAAGTGTAAGCTGAATAAACCCTTTCCTCCCCAACTGCTTCTTGGTCATGATGTTTGTGTAGGAATAGAAACCCTGACTAAGACACAAGGCAAGGTCTACCACAGCACTACCCATTATCATGTCTTAGTTAGGATTACGATTTCTGTTATGATGGCTAAAGAAACTCTATCTTGTTCTAGGCATCCACTAGCTGTTTGTCTCTGACTCTAGTCCCTGGAAGATAAGTTCCCAGGAACCCTGATTCGGTGAACTCCCTCACTCCAGAAATGTACAGCCATGACCAACTACTAACTGCTTTTTTGGTTTTTTTTTTTTTTTTTGTGACCTGATTATGCAGACTGTTAAGGACTATTTTGAGATCTCCTTGACTACCTAATCTTGACAGAGAAGAACAGCTCCTGACTTGCTTGTGCAGATAGTCAAGGTCTTCTTCTGTTTTTGTTTGTTGTTTGTGGTTTTATTTTACTTTATTTGATTTTTGTCTTTAAAAGTCCTTCTCTCACCTGGCTTTGCAAAGCAGTCTCAAGTTTGGCTCAGAGACGGTTGTCCTGCTAGCAGTAATCAATACATCTTTTAATTATAACTGGATTGAGTCTATAGTCTTTTCCCAGGGGTTAGAAGCTCCATAACACTGTAATGAAACATTATGACCAAAGCAACTTGGGAAGAAAGGGTTTATTCGATTTATGATTCCATATCATTTTTCACCAGAAAGGCAGGTAGGGTCTCAAACAGGAAAGGGCCTGGAGGCAGGAGCTGATGCAGAGGCCATGGAGGGATGCTGCTTACTGGCTTGCTTCCCCTGGCTTGCTCAGCCTGCTTTCTTACAGAACCCAGGACCACCAGCTTTGGGGAGGCACCACCCACAATGAGCTGGACCATCTTCTATGAACCTCTCATTAAGAAAATGTCCTACAGGTTTGCACACAGCCTGTTTTGGGGGAGGCATTTTCTCAATTGAGGTTCCTCTATTCTCTGGTAACTCTAGCTTGTGTCAAGTTGACGTAAAACTAGCCAATGCATGAGATCTACATGTGTCCTTGAGTAACCCCTAGGGTGGGCTTATGTAAATCTACTGTATCTAGACCTTGCCTCACCCCTGAGCCTGGAGATACTTTATGCATGGCCAGATGTACCCAATGCTTTAAATAGATGGCTTAGAATGATTTTTATAAATACGACAAAACCAGGGACCTAATGGCTCATGCATCAGACATCCAATTATCCATAGGATTTGTACCATCTGTCCAAGAACGGCACTTTGGAGTTTTCTGTGCATAATATTCCTCCATAAAAGAATTCTCTCCCCTTCCTCCTGTATCCACCAAGTTTTATACCCTAATGTAAAATGTCTTTCTCCTGCCTCAGTCCCTCTTAGGTACTTCTCTTTTTCTGCTCTCTTTCCTTATCCCAATTTGCCCTTTCTCCTTTTCTCATGAACGAATGCCCTTCTCCTCAGCCTGTTCCTTTCTTAGAGCTTTAAGCTTTGTTTCTTCCAGCTCTGGGGCAAAGCTTTGTAGTCCCCTGGGGAAAGCCACTCCCACTTCACATCCTCTCTCAACTGACCCTGCTGTCCTATGGCTGTCCCCTAATACAAAGGAAGTTGAGCTCCTTGCTTGCAGAAGCAACACAGAGGCTCCTGAAGAAGCTAAAGTCCTAGAGGCAAGTGTCAACTGCCAGGGGACCCTCGGGGTCACATTTCACAGTTTCTCCGTGCACCTCCACGAGACCTATGCCCTCAGACCCACGGGAGCTTATACTGCTGTCCTTTATGAATTTTCTCTCCATTTTGTTATTCTCCGTTTGTTACTTTCTCATCTCTACTCCCCGGACAAACACCCAAGTAAACTCCTTGACCATAAATGTTTTTCTTAAGACTCCAGTCTCTGTAGGTGGGAGCCTGTACCGTGGTATATTCAAAGTCTACACCACTCTCAGCGTGTGCTGAAGTGAGTTAGCATTGCTCGTTCATGTATTCATCGTCATATCTTCAATACCTATTGTCCTAGTGTATGGATTTAATTAAAGTAAATATTGTATAAAATATGTAAATGAAGACGAAACAGGATCACACAGACAGAGAGGTGGGGAGAAGGCGACATCACTTTGCTAAGCGCTCTCGATTCCCACTGCTATGGTGTTTGCTCTCGGAGGGATAGCATTGGCAAAATACCATACTTTTGGTATTACAGTGTGACTGGGAAATGGAACACAAAGTAAGACACAGAGTGAGCTTTTGCTTGTGGGTTCATTTTAAAATGATTATAAGATATGAGGCTAAGCTACATCATGTTACATTTTTGTTTGTTTTATTTGATGTGCATGGGTGTTTTGTCTGACTGTGTATCTGTGTACAATGTACATGTCTGTCACCCTCAGAGACTAGAAGAGGGTGTCAGATCTGTTAGTATTAGCATCATAGATGGTTGTGAGCTGCCATGTGGGTGCTGGGACTGGAACCCTGGTCCTCTGGAAGAGGAGCCAGTACTCTTAACCTCTGAGCCAACTCTCCAGCCTCTGTTACATTAGTTTGTAAATTTCATCACCTTGTGAATTGTGCTATTTTATTTTCTTGCTAGTGTGATAAAATACTCTATCCAAAGCAACTTAAGGGAGAAAGGGTCTCTTTTAGTCCACAGTTCAAGGTACAGGAAGTACATAATAGCAGGGAAGTCAAGGCAGCAGGAACTTGAAGCTCTGCAGCCAAGTTAGTCACTACCACAGCCACAGTCAGGAAGTAAAGAGTGATAAATATATATCATGATGCGTTTCCTTCCTCCCAACTATACAGTTTTCAATGTATGGGTCAAGACCCCTTCAGAAATAGAATGACCCTCTCACAGGGGTCACCTAAGACCATGAGAAAACACAGACACTTACATTACAATTCATAACAGTAGCAAAATTACAGTCATGAAGTAGCAACAAAAATAATTTCTTGGTTGGGGGTCACCACCACATGAGGAACTGTATGAAAGGGTCACAGCATAAGGAAGGTTGAAAAATCACTGCTCTAGAGTCTTCTAGGAAGAAAGACCCTCAACTGGGGGAATCGAGAACCCCGGATCTATTCAGTCCTGATCCTAGCCAGGGGATGGCCTTCCTCACAGTTAAGGTGGGCTTCCCGACACTAAATGACATAATTAAGATAATCTCCATAGGCGTCCTCTCATGCTCATCTCCCAGGTGATTCTGGATGCCATCAGGTTGGCAAACGCTGTGGTGCACTGTCTCAGGCTCTGGCTGGACAAACAGGCCAACAGAGCAGAGCGGTGGTCCTCCAGAGAACACCCTTCAAACAAAACACCCAAGGTGGAAACCTCTAAGAAAAGCATTAGCAGAGTTGCTGTCCTCAAGTTTTCAGCTCCCTCCAGAAGACTGTAAGCAAGATGGAGGATGTGAGATGGGTGCCAGTGTAGTGTGAGGTAGAATGGGTGCTGAAAGAACGTTTGAATCTCTTACTAGAAGGTCCTATGCAACCCCTGCAAAAGCAACTTCAAACATGTGCATGCTTCCCTAGTGAATAATGTGATGCTCCGTTGCATAATTATTATGAAGTTATGTCCCGGTGGCACCCAAGTAGTTTAAAGTTGGTTACTGCCTGGCCTAGATGCACCCGGGGCTTTATGAAACCCGGGGTGCATTCATAAATGCCACACAGACAGATGCTTAATGGATTCGCAGAGACGAAGAAGCCAAACGCCACGCATCGCAGAGGCATTCGCACATGTCCGATTGTTTCAGACTACCGGGATGCCGGATCTCTGGAGGAACGGCTTTAGCAGAGCATGAAGACGTGGGTGAAAGCTCTGTCGCCAAAGGGAATTGGTGCTGGGAAATAAACAGCAACTTAAGTAAGAATTAGAGCAGACTCTCACGTTTCCTTTTCCCTCTTTTCCTCTCCCGCTTTAGTTTTGTTATTTTCATTACGACTATTCTTCCCCACCTCCACCGACCCCCCCCCCCCAAGAAGGTCTTTTATTTACATTCAGGAAATTCAGCTAGCCAGGGATCCTAGCTGCAAATGGCTCCCTTTGAAAGAGATCTGGGTAGTGGCTGATGGACCGTTCCCAGTCAATTTCACTGAGGCTCCGGCTATCTCTAGAGAAGGATTTTCACACAAATTGAATGTTTTAAAAACTTAAGAGCCAGCTATATTTGGATCTGTGAGCTATGAACAGCAGGGAGCCTGCAGGACTCTAAACCTATTGCCTCTGTTTTCCTGAACTCCGTGAGCTCTGTCTTTAGACGCTGCCTCAACTCCTCCCGTGGAAGAACACTTGCCTCCACCGCAGGTAGCCTCCGGCTTTTTCTGACTTCACCCACAGATGTCACCCAGAAATGACGCCTAACACTCTCAGCTCAATTTGCATCGCCACACAAAAGGGTCTCTCCTAGGAAACCTTTTCTGCACTTCTGAAGCATAATGCATTTCAAAGAAATGTGTTCTTTTTGAGATAATAACTGCAGTTAACTCCCCCACTAGTCTCGCTGAAGTATTTGACAATTAATCCAGCTTACCATTGGCTTGAAATGATTTGACAACCGTTTAACTCTTTTGGGAAATGCCTTTCTTCAGCTTACTAGTTAAGCATTTCCCCTCCTTTACAATGTATCCTGTTCACTGAAATTTCATTTCTATTGCCTTCTCTCTTGTCCCCTGAAATACCGATTTATTTCCTGTTGTGTGCATTTGTATATATTAAAGACATGTGGAATCATTGCTCTATAGGGCTACATACCCCCAAAATTTGTATGTTGAAGACCCAACCTCTAAATATTTCATAATGTGACTGTGTTTGGAGACGGGGGTCCTTTAAAGAGGAAGAGTATGTCAGAATGGGGTGTGAAGGCTGGGGCTTAGTTCAGTATGTTGGCTAGCCCAACGCATACAGGAGATTTAGACATACAAAGAAGCACACTCAGAGAGGAAAGGCCTTGTGGAACCAGGAGAAGGTTACCATCTGCAAGTCACAGACCTGGAGAAAACCTAATTCTGTTTATATCTTCAAGTATTTGAGGAGATGAAAGTCGGTTATGCCTGTGGCATTCCTGAAGGATAAAGGGAAACATCTCTTTCCGTTCTACCCCTTCTAAGGGTTTGGTTCAGCCTTGCATTCTTTGTGAGGGATCCTCCCACCCACGCCAGCGTCCTAGGCTCCTGCAAACCTCAAACGTTGACCGCAGCGTGCTAGGAGCCCATCCTGCTGCCGGAAGCAGCATGGCGGAGCTCGGGAGGCCACTGCTCGCAGAGCATGGTTACAGTGAGCTAAGAGTGAATGGACTTCGGCAACCCGAGTGTACAGGCAGCAACTCTGCTTTGGTTCACCACCCACACCTGCTTCCTTGCTAAACCCAGACCCCCTGTGGCCAGCCCATCCCTCCACTGTTCCCTTCGCCCTCCTAATCCACTCGGCCTTACCTGCTACCTTGCCTGTTTCCTGCCTGTACTTTTTGTAATTATCAGCAGAAAGTAGTCATTTCATGAACACTGGAAGGGTAAAATAAACTATGGGCTAATCACCTACCTGCCACCAACCTGACATTTTTTATTTGGCGAGATTAAATTATACTTAACACTAAGCCTGCCTTTTAAAAGAGGGAACAAGCCACCCAGGGCAGTTTAGAAGTCCCAGGTGTCTCCACAATCCTTTGTGTTCTGTTTCCTACCAAGGTTCCACACTCAGTCTCAGCAGCATAGTGACGATTTAAATTAAATATTTGCATAGCCCCTCCCCCTCCCTAGCTTTCCGGATGGATTGTAAACAACCTGGACACCCAAAAGCTCTTGGAGCTCCGCCCTCAGCAACTCCCTGCAGTCCTCCAGTCCCCCAGACTCACCCTGTGCCATGGTGTGCTCCACTTAGGCCATCATCTTAGAATTAATTTCCCCCAGTTAGCTATCTGAACCTTGCTCAAACGACGATTTTTATCTCCATCCACCCTTGTATTCGTCAGGGTTCTCTACAGGAACAGAAATGATAGAACAAGTATACATATGTAGTGGCTGTCCATCAATGGAAAGTCCAAGAAAACAGTAATTGTTCCATCCGCGAGGCTGGATGTCTCCGCTGGTCTTCAGTATATGCCAGGGTCCCCCCCCCTAAAAAGTGGGTACTAATGCCAGCAAAGGAATGAACTTGGTAGTGAAAACAGGCAAAGAGCAAAAGTTTTCCTTCCATGTCCTTTTTATATAGGCTGCCAGCAGAAAGTGTGGCCCAGAGTAAAGGTGGGAATCCCCAACACAAATGATCTGGGTTAAAGGAGAATCTTCTCGCTTCAAGGAATTTAATTAAGAAAACTCTCTCACAGGTGTGCCCAGATGCTTGGGTTTTAGTTAATTCCAGACATAGTCAAGTTGACCAGCAGCAGCAGCAACAGCCATCACAACCTCTTTTCAGTCCTGCCAATAAGAAGAACAACAATACTAACAGCAGGAGTGGGGATGAAAACACTGTCCTTCTGGTCCCGATTTTAACTGGGTTGTCTGCGTTCACCACTGGAAGAGGAAACACTGTGGGAGCAGTGGCTGAGGGGACACGTTCTGCCGTGCAGACCTGAAATGCTGAAAAACATTTGAAGAACACCAGTCATCCCTTTTGGTCCCTCCTTTTTAAAGCTAATCCCATCCAGGTTGGGGGAAAATGTTTTACTTGAAGGTTTTTGCACGGGTTAGCATAAAGGAGGAAGGCATTGAGACGGATGAATGGCACAATGACTATTTTTCTGGATTTAGATTAAAAATCGAATTCTTGGTTTTCGGGTTTCATCCTGGAAAATGGCCATTTCTCTTCCAGAGTCATCCTTACCTCACACCTAGTTTTCGGAGATCATTGGCAACAGTCCTAAGAGCCATGAGGGAGTGGGTGGGGTGGGTTTCTCTCAGTGACACTGTACTACAAACTGTCGTGGGGCTTCAACAGCTGGGCTACACCCTCATGTACTTACCTCTAAGGGACATGTGTTCTGCTTCAGTCGAGGCTTGTCTCATTGTATTTCAAGTTGTTTTTTAAAGAAATGTGTGTGTGTGTGTGTGTGTGTGTGTATGCGTGTGTGTATGTGTATGTACTTACATGTGTGTGAACACACCTTTGAAAGTCAGAGGACACCTCAGGTATCATCCACATTCGTTGGTCTACAACTCATCAGTTAGGATACACTAGCTGGCCATCAAGTCAACAAGCCACTCCTTTCTGCTTCCGCAGCGCTGGATGACAAGTGCATACTAACCGTCATGATGGCAATTATTCATGTGCTCTGGGTATCAAATCTACATACTTGCGAGGCCTGTGCTGTACTGACAGGGCTATCTCAAGCTTGTATCGTAAGCTGCATGGGCCTTATGTCATGTCCTCTGAGCTTTCCAAAGACAAGGTCATTCATAATTAGTATAAACTTATTCATGTTGAAAAGGACAAACTGCTGAAGCAAAAGGCTCCTGCAGCCCCTTACTCTCAGAGATTTCCCCTGCCAGATTCTATATTTCTCTATTACTTATCAATAAGTACATATCTTTACATCAAAGGTATGATTTTTTACATTGTTTCCTTTTATTGAAAATAGATTCTTTTCTCAAACACTATATCCTGATTGCAGTTTCTCCTCCTTCTACTCCTCTCAGTTTCTCCCCATCTCCCCTCCCCTCCCGGTCCACTCCCTCTCTGTCAGAAAAAAAAAAAAAAAAAAAAAAAAGGCTTCCGAGAGATAACAACCAAACACCACAAAATAAAATATAGCACTGTGGAGCAACTTCATATCCTATTGAAGTTGGATATGGCAATCCAACAGAAGGAGGACAGTCAGGGACCCACTATTTCTCACAGGCAGCAGTCCCATAAAAACATAGCTATTATCCATATCATATATGCAGAGGACCTGATGTGGGCCCCGTGCTGCTGCTTCAGTCTCTTTGAGCTCACTGTGTAGTTGATTCAGAGGGTCTTGTTCTCCTGGCATCCTCCATCCTCTCTGACTCCTACGCTCTTTCTATCTCCTCTTCCATGGGATTCCCTGAGCTCTTAGGGGAGGGATTTGATGGAGACCTCCAATTTAAAGTCTCTCTCCACATAATCTCTGGCTGCGGGTCTCTGCATGCATTCCTTCATGGTATCAGAGGGAGCTTCTCTGAGGATGACTGAATAAGGTACTGATCTATGCATATAGTAGAAGATCATTAGGAATCATTTATGGATTTTTTTTTATACCTGTAGTCTTTGATTTTAGTCTAGTTCTCTGGACTGTCTAGTCTTTGATTCTTGGTTACCCAAGCAGTGTCAGGAGTGGGTTCCATCTTGTGGAGTGGGCCTTGGGTCAAGTCAGACTTTTTTTTTTTTGGCTATGCTCACAAGTTCTGAGCCACCATTGCCCTAGTACGTGATGCAGGCAAGACAGACGGTGGGGCAAAGGTTTTGTGGCTGGCTTGGTATCCATATTTCTCTTTCAGTAGGCTGTGGAGCACCACAGACACTGGACCATAGGGGGGGAAGGTTCCATGTAGACACCAGCTTGACTTCTCCAGGGTCAGTGAGTGGTGTGGCTGTTGTCCTCAGCAATGAAGTCCCGCTGTCAGCTTACACAAAGCAACCTTTTGTCTTAGCAACAGCCTAGGTTGTTCGGGGTTTTCCATGGGACCCCTTGATCAATGGCTCGGATGCAATCAAGTCATATCACTGGAAGACTCTCCTGACTACAAGAGATAGTTAAGATTCTGGATCCCCCACTCTTAGGTGTTCTCATGTGGATCACTTTCATAGATTCCAGGATGTTTCTACTGCAGTAGGTTGTCCACATCACTGCACAAATGCTTCCCCAGTTCCAGACACTTCTCCTTCTGCCCAATCGCCCTGCAACACACCCTGGCCTCCATCCCCATTCCACCCCAGTCTGCCAGTAAAATCTATTTTTCCCTCCAAGGGACATCCCTGCATCGGCCCTAAACCCTTCCTTGTTACCTGACTTCTCTGAGTCTATGGATCGTAGCTTGGTCATCATTTATCTAATGGCAACTCTCCACTTATAAGTTGAGTACATACCATATTTATCCTCCTGGGTCTGGGATACCTCACTCAGAATAATTTTTTTTCAAGTTCCATCCATTAGGCATGATGATTTTTAAGACACATACTCAGAACTGCAAAAATTTCGCATGTTAAGGATTCACTTTAATTTTAAGTATGTGTCTGTGTGTGGGTATGTACCTGTGAGTGGAGTTCAGAACTATCTTTCTAGTTTCAAATATAACCTTAGTCTTAAATCTCTATTTTGGGCATAATTAATCTCGCCAGCAGCAGAAATGTAGCATGTGTCAAAGCAAAGGAGGCATTTCAGAGTTCTCAGATAGCTGGGAACCCCTGTCCACTGTTTTGCCTTGGACGGTTGCTGCTATTGCAGTTGTCATAGACTCAGGGAAGCTCTGATGCATGGCAGAGATCTGCACACATTGGCACCAACTACACTGCCACTACCACATCTAATTCTGAGCAGCTGCTGCTTCTCACTGACCGATACACTGGTATCGATCACAGACCTGGTGATGGCTGCTCTTGAGAACCAACCTGACAGGATCTAGAATCAACCAGGAGTCAAACCTTGGGTCATGTCTGTGAGGCTGGTTACAGTTTGAGTTAGCTGAGGTAGGATGACCTATCTTGGATGTAGGTAGCATCCTTCCATGTGCTTGGGTCCAAGACTGGACCAAAGGAAGACAGTGAGCCAAACACCAGCTTTCATGGCTCTCTGCTTCCCAACTGCTTAATGGGACCAGCTACCTTGATGGCTCCATTTCTTTAATTCCTCATGGTGATAGACTATATCCTCAAACCCTGAGCAGAAAGGAACCCTTCCTTCCATACATTGATTTTGTCAGATATTTTGTCCTAGCAATGAGAAACAAAATTTATATAGACCACCTGGCTTACATTGTAACTGTTGATGGAGGTTGCCTAACCCTGGCCCAGGAACTTTAACCAGCTGCTGATTTTTACTTGAAACTAAAGGTTGTGCCCTGGGCTCCAGCCAGTGAAGCCCATCTACCCAGTCCTGTTTGTTTGTTTGTTTGTTTGTTTGTTCATTTGTTAGTTTTTCCTTTTCTTTCTTTCCATCCCCAGGATTGTCAGCAGAGAAAACCAGCTATGTTCACCTTGCCAACTTATTTTGTTGTTGGGTTTCTGTTTGTTTGTTTGTTAAGATAGGGTTTCTCTTTGGGTAGCCCTGGCTGACCTGGAACTGAGGCTGCAAACCAGGCTGGCCTTGAACTCAGAGACCCACCTACTCTGCTTCTTGAGTGCTGGGATAAAAGGCATGAGCCACCACCTCCAGGCTCTGGTCCAGGTTTCTTGTCCCTCCTCTGTACCACTGTGTGCATTGGTAAATGGAGCTTTGTGGAGCCGCCTCACATGGGGAACTGAAACTCAGGGCTAAAGCAGAGACCATATTACTCCCAACAGCTCCCTTTCTCTGCTTGCTTTCTTTCCCATCAAAAACTTTTATCTTGCCCCACATAGGAAAACAAGCTCTCAGGTCAACGGCCATTCCTTTCAAAGCTATTGTTTAAGGCATTGTCTCTGCCAGAAGCTTCAAGGAGTCTATTTTGAAACTAAAAGGTTGAGAACGTTTTCTTTTGTGTTCTGTTCCATTGTGGCTCCATCCTCAGAGGCCTGGGATGCCCTGATTAGGGCCACCCATGGTGGAAGGGCTGTTAACAGAAAGAGGGCCATTCGCTGCAGGAGAGCTGGTAGAGAGTAGTAGAGAGGAGGCACCTACTTAGAAAACCCTCCAAGGAACTTCCCTAGTGTAGCAGAACAGTTTAAAAATTAAAGAAGTGGCTAGAAATATAGCTAAGTAATAGGATGCTTGCTTAGTATTCATGAAAGGACAAATTAAACCGAGTGAGTGGCACACGCTTGTAATCCGAGCACATAGGCAGTGGATGCCGTTGGGTCAGGAGTTTAAGTTCATCCTCAGCCACATAGTAAGTTCAAGGTCAACATGGACGAGAGACTCTATCTTAGAAGGAAACAAAACAAGAACACTTGTTTTGCTGGATCTTTCTTATATCTCTACATTGATAGACCTATTCTCTCTCTCTCTCTCTCTCTCTCTCTCTCTCTTAATTTAAAAAATATTTATTTTATTTTATATGTATGTTTCGCTTATTTGTATGTGTGTGTATACCTATACCATGTGTGTCCCTGGGACCTTCCGAAGTTAGAAGAGGGCATTGGATCTCCTGGGACTGTAGTTACCGATGGTTGTGAGCTGCCGTGTGAAAGAACATCCAATGATCCCCTGTTTCTATTTCTCTAAGAAGCAGCATGGTTGTCTTTCAGAATGAGGACATCTGTCTCTTCATACCAGTCCACAGTTGTGTAAATGCTAGATTCCCCAGATGTAGCTTTAGTTCATCTTCTGTAATGGGTGTTTGGGCAGTGCCAGGTTTCTGCTTTTGAGACAAGTCCCCACAGGGGACATCCTCCAAGCCCTGTGTCTTCTTATCCAGGAGCCCGTCGACAGTATACTCTGCTAGAAGCAGCCCTGCCAAGTCACAGGACATACCAGCCTTATATTTTGTTTCTTTTGGTCACAAGATCAACTTATACCTCAGCCAAAAGTCTATAAAGACAGTTGTGCCCACTAATTTCCGTCTAGGTGGACATTTGTCAAGGTGGACATTCTTGTTTCTTCGGGAGCTGTTTTATTTGAGACAGGCTCTGCTGTGAAAACCCGGTCTCACACTTCTGATGCTATGCCACCACGCTGGGCAGTACTTCTTTCCTTGTATGAATTGCTTATTTGTTTCCTCTGACTATTTTTTTTTTTTTGATAGAGATAACCTCTTATGCACTGTGTGGAAGCATCACCCTTCAATAAAAAAGTTGATGGCCTATCACCAAAAGGCAGGAAGGAGAAGGTGGGAGTTCCATGAGAGAGATTGGAGCTCTGGGTCAATCAGAGCGGGTGGAGTCAGAGGTGGGAGATTTGCTCGACACTGAGGAAGTTGGACACATGGAACTGAGGAGGGGTAACTTGCCCTGTGGTAGACAGAAGAGTTTAATCTGGTTATAGAAGTTACAAGCTAGTGAGAGAATGAGCCAACGCCTATGGCCTAAGCATTTATTCATAAATATATAGGTCTCTGAATAGTTATTCAGAAACTGGGGCATGGGCGGAAAAATTTTCTACTAACCATTTGTGTTACTTGACTTATAAAGGGTCTTTGTATGTGAAGGAAAATCGATCTTTAACTATTTTTTTCTTTTTACTAATTTGCCATATATTATTAAACTTTGTCTATTTTAATATAAAAATTCAAATATTGCATGGAATAAGTCTATGAAATATATCCTTTCTGATTTTTTGTTACACAATGAAAAGCTACTCCCTTTTTAATATAGGTCAATATTTGTATCTTATTGTAAACATTTTGAGTTTCTGTTGGTTGGCTAGTTGTTTGGTTTGATTGGTTTATTCATTTTGTTGGAAACTGGATCTCACTGTGTGTTCCTGGCTGGCCTTAAACCCGCAGTGATCTGCCTGTCTCAGCTTCCCAAGTATCAGTATTAATGGCATATGCTATTACCGCAGACACATTTTGGGTTGTCTACATCAATTGCTGGAATTTGCTCCATGTAAGGTTGAGACATTTTATCTTTTCTGTACGTTCTAGGTTCTCACACTGAACACCATGTCTCTTCCCTGCTGTTCTTTTCAGGTAATAACATAACATTTCACCAGAAAGTCTGTGAGAGGGCTGGTGAGATGGCTCAGTGGGTAAGAGCACCCGACTGCTCTTCCGAAGGTCAGGAGTTCAAATCCCAGCAACCACATGGTGGCTCACAACCATCCGTAACGAGATCTGACTCCCTCTTCTGGAGTGTCTGAGGACAGATACAGTGTACTTACAATAAATAAATAAATCTTTAAAAAAAAAAAAAGTTTAAAAAAAAAAAAAAAAAAAGAAAGTCTGTGAGAGCCAAAGTTATGTTTTTAATTTTAACTAATGTGCCTAAGAGATCCATACAGCAGATATGCCTCTAACCTGTAAGCCCCCTGCACAAGGACAGATACTTTCCAAGATCCTGGAGGCTGTTGTTTATATAAGACAGCAAGTCACATGTCTTCAAATCCCTAAACAAGTTCAGTGGATCCAAGTACATCTGATGTGTTTGATCGCAGGTAGGTGGGACAAATATAGGCAGGAAATACATCAGGATACATGCTTGAAAACGATTGGATAAAAGCTAGAAGTATGGCTTTGTCTTTATAAGCACAAGCTATAGTTTGTGACCATTTTCTGGGAATCCCTGGAAAGGACCTGGCCAGAGTTCCTCCTCCAGAGCAGTATTCTACTAAAGCTTGCTTTAAATTTGGCTCAAAATTGTGGTAGTAGTCTTATTCTTGTCCAGGGGAATTAAACAAGGTCCAGCACTATTGATTTGAAGATTTTCCAGAGACTTCTATTCCTTTTCTTTTATCTTCATCGCATGTTCTTCTATGACGTAGACAAGAGTGTGCTGGTCTTTAGGTGGGTGAAGTGGAATATGGAGGAGCAGATATAAAAGTTTCTCTTCCCTCCTCTCAAAGGATGGGAGATCCCGGGAATGAAAGGGTACACACTCCTCAGGAGGTTGGGTTCCCCATAGTCTTCAAAACTAGCAGTCATTCCCAAGACCAACTTAAAGTTCTTTGGAAAAATGTACAAACCCACAAAGTTAACATGAATCTAATAAATGCTGTATGATAGAGCTTCAGGATCAGTAAAGTAAAGATGCTTACTGGTGGTTTAGTCCCTGGGAGCTCTGGGGTATCTGATTGGTTGATAGTGTTGTTCTTCCTATGGGGTTGCAAACCCTTCAACTCCTTCAGTCCTTTCTTTAACTTCCCCATTGGGGACCCTGCACTCAGTGCAATGGTTGGCTGTGAACATCTGCCTCTGTATTTGTAAGGTTCTGGCAGGGCCTCTCAGGAGACAGCCATATCAGGCTCCTTTCAGCAAGCATCTCTTAGCATCCACTATAGTGGGGTTTGAATCCCCAGGTGGGACAGTCTCTGGATGGCCTTTCCTTCAGTCTCTACTCTGCACTTTATCTCCACGTTTGCTCTGTATTTTGTTCCTCTTTCTAAGAAGGACCAAATCACCCATACTTTGGTCTTCCTTCTTCTCGAGCTTCACGTGGTCTGTGTTTTTGGGATTATATCCATTTATCAGTGAGTGCATACCATGTGTGTTCTTTTGGGTTACTTCACTCAGGATGATATTTTCTAGGTCCATCAAGCAGAAACTTGATGGAGTCTAAGGAAACATACTACTCAGTTGTGAATGCATTTGCAGAGATGGTGTGATGAATAACACTGTCAACTTGACAGGGTCTAGAATCACTAGGAGACAAGCCTCCCACATGCCTCTGATCAGGCCTGTAGGGATCACCTTGATTAAGTTAATGGAGGTGGGAAGACTCCACTGTAACTCCAGGTGGCACCATTTCACAGGTTGGGTGGTCTTGGACGGAATAGAAAACAGAAATCAAGTTGAGCATAGAGCATCCATCTCTATCTGCTCTTTCACCTGGGATCCAATGTGACCAGCTGTCTCAAGCTCCCGCCAAGGTGACTTGCCCATCATGATGAACTGCCCCATCTAACCATTAGCCAAAACAAACCTTTCTTTCTAGAGCTACTTTTGTTAGGTATTTTGTCACAGTAGTGAGACAGGGAACAACCACAGATAGCAGCATTTTTAATGTGTGGAGTTCAGCCTTCATTAGCTACACAGTTTTCTCTGGAGCTTCCTGTGAACACCTTAGTTTTGTTTAATAGAAACTGTAGATATTTGATATCGAAATACCCACCTGGGTAGCACAAATGATGCATGGCCTTCCTACAGATATTAGTAGGATTCTGTGCATACAAATGAAGCAACAGTTTTGTATTTGGGTAGTAGCCATAGTGAAACATGTGCTTTTGTTCTAAAATGTCCAAAATGATGAGAATTACAAGCTTTTCAAAGATCACATGGCAACTCAGCTATTCGCGCCATTCATTACCTTTCCCTTTTTGGATTTAGAAGCAGACAGCAGCCACTAGACTGTTGGCCTCCTTATGGTTACTCTTAGCAGAAAATGAGTCTGAATATTTTCACTGCAAGTTGTACTATCAAAAGTCTAGAGACATCTGCATTTCTCATGTCCACTGTCTTAGAGTTTCAGTTGCCGTGTCAAAAAGCACCTTGGGAAGGAAAGGTTTCTTTTGCTTATACTTTTAGATCATAGAGCATCACTGGAGAAAGTCAGGACAGGAACTTAAGCAGGGCTGGAACCCGGAGGCAGAAGCAGAGACAAAGGCCTTAGAGGGGTGTTGTTTACTGGTCTACTTCCCACAGCTAGCTCAGCCTCCTTCCTTACAGAACCCAGGAAGACCATCCTAGTGATGGCCCCACCCACAATGAGCTGGACCCTCTCCCATCAATCACTACCTGAGAAAATGCCTTATAGCTGAATTTCAAGGAGGCATTTCCTCAACTGAAGCACCTTTTTCTCTGATGTCACTAGCTAGGGTCAAGTTGACTCCCAAACCCGCCAGTTCATCCACAGGAAACATGGAAGAAATCTGACACTGCCCCCTCCCTCCCCAGGGTTTCTCTGTGTAGCTCTGGCCGTCCTGGAACTCACTTTGTAGACAAGGCTGGCCTCCAACTCAGAGATCTACCTGCCTCTGCCTCCAGAGTCCTGGGATTAAATGCGTGTAAAACCAAAATGATGGCACAATTCAGATTTGACTCCTTTTTTAACGTCTCTCTTATAGAGCAAATAAATAAGCTAAAGCAGAAAGGAAACAGTGCTTCCTGGTTCTTGGAAATTCCCCCCAAGAATTTTGATTTGCATATTATTTGAAGAAGCACTCCATATTCCTGACCAAAACTTAGAAGCAGGAGTCAGGCTTGTCTCAAGGGTGCCGGAGCAATTGCTCACCCAATAGATTTAAATGCTGTATGACTTCATTTCCCTTTTTGGGTTCCTCTTCATTTAAAACAAGAACAGAAATATGGTGTGAACTATCTGGGAAAAAATTGCTTAAAATGTTTTAATGTAGTCTAAAATCCAACAGAAATAAGAAATACTTACTATTGCTGTGAAACTCTGTTTTCCCCCCTCATTATTAATGCTGATTTAATTTATTTGATATTTATTCCTTAGGGAAGCCATTGGGACCCTTCTCTAAACCCAACCCCTTGGCCGAGTTTGCTCTTCCACCCAGCCCTTGACACAAAAATCATGGTCTTCATTCCTTTAACTTTGAGTCTCAACAGCTAGGCAAGACTTGTTGTTGACTCTGCCTTGTCCCATCCTGCCCCCGACACCCCCCCCCCTGTGTGTGTGTCTATGTTTGGTGGAAAGAGAAGGGCTCAAGAGTATAATTGACCAGATAAAGAAAGAAGGGTGACAAGGAAGCTAGAGAAGAAGAGCTTCAGGAAGAAGCAATTGTCCCCAAAGCCTGGAATAGTGCAAAGAAACTGGTTGAGTAAACTCTGGAATAGAACAGCCTTGAGCAATTCACTGGTGGCTTGATTAATGGAGGCTCCCATTGTGTCGGATACTTCAGACTTATAGAGCAGTCTGTGAATGTTGTATCCCCCATGTCGTTCTTGCTGTTGAAGCACCCAGGCTGCACTCTGTGGACCCTCACTAACACACTTGGCATTTACATTTATAAGGCAACTTGTCATGATGTCATGAGCTTTGACAAGATCTCAACTTTAGAAGGGCAAGAGAGTAGCCATCAGTGATCTCAGCTTGGCAAGATGTGCAACTGCTAAAAAAGCTAAAAAGCTGAACAAGAAGGGTGTCAGCACATGGCTTGGGTTGCATCTTCCTAGGGTACCCCTGGGAACCTCAGAAACACTAAGCCAAGCAGTTCTTTCTTGGGAGGAGAAGGAGTTTCTGGTGATGGATGGAGCCCTCAGAATAACTATGGAAGGTTTCAGGACAAACACAGTGGTGCTGACCAGGGCTCAACTGTGTAGGAGGGAAAGACTATTCTGAGATCCAAGGAGGAGGAGTCTCACGTTTCGTTTTCTGTTTCTTTATTATATCAGTTTCATTCGTGCCATTTTCACTTGCGTTTATAAACTAGTATGTAAATTATTCATGATGGTCTCTAGTCATTTTTTTATATTTTAATGTTCACAATTGTATTACAAACACCCTTAAAAAGGAGAGACTAGTAGTATGAATGCCTATGAAGTTGGCTGTGTTACCACACGCAAGACATTAAAGAAACTACTAAGTATTTATGAACACTCAACATCAAAAGCTTTAAAAATCTAACTATATAGTGGCCCTCAAAAAACCTACAGCTTGCAAATCATGGTGGAGTACACAACTAATCCATCACCAAGGAGGCAGAAGGAGGTGGACCTGTGTGAGTTTAAGCCTAGCTTGATGACAGAGAAACTATGTTTCAAACAAAAAAACGAACAAATAAACAAACCCTGGGGGTAGGGGGAGCTACAGACCGTATTAAAAACTTCTTTCTCTTCCACAGTACTAGGGATTGAACTCAGGATCTTGTGAATATTAAGTTAGCACTCCAAGCACCCACTACTGAGCTACATCCTTATACAATAAAAAAATTCATACGTGTATACAATGTAGCTTAGTTGTAGTCATTCCTTAGTCACTCCCTGTAGCCTTACCACCACTACCTCCTGCCCCCAACATGTCTCCCACACCCTTCCACCACCACCCTTCCCTCAACAAGTCTCCTGTATCCCTCCCAACTTCATGTTGTTTTGTAAAATCACCCAGTAAGTCCAACTGGTGCTGCCTGTATATGTGCATCCTTGCTGGGTCATGCACAGGGGTGTGGGAAACCTGCCAATGGCCACCTTTCTCAAAGAAAAGTGGCTCTCTGTCCTTTAGCAGTTATCAGTAGCCATTAGCAACTCAGCAAGCGGTTGGGGTTTTGAGAATCCCTGTCCCTCCACAATGGAAAGTTTAACTCTCTGGCTCATGTGAAGGGCTTGCATGCGTAAACACAGCTGCTGTGAATATGTGTGTGTATAACAGCCATGGCGTGTTCAGAGGCCAGCCTCTCACAAGTCAGTATTCCTCTCCA
Organism: Mus musculus; assembly: GCF_000001635.26. NCBI lineage: Eukaryota > Metazoa > Chordata > Mammalia > Rodentia > Muridae > Mus > Mus musculus. The sequence continues at coordinate 78,763,056 of NC_000080.6, read as the reverse complement.
TTCTTCAGGTTTATACACTCACTCTTTCCATAGCTTCTTCAATACTGTTTCCTGAGCCTTGAAGTAGGTAGGGATCATATACAAAACAAAAAACTGTATGAAATTTATACAGAAGCCAGTGTTGAGCTGTACTTAAGTTTCACATTTGTAATGAAATAAGTAACTGGGCCTCCACAAGTTCCATGGGAATTGCAGACTAACCATTTGGTTTTCCTCTGCCTCATTTCCTCCCCCCTCCCCCTCTCCTCCCCCTTCCTCTTCTCTTCTCCTCCTCCTTTCTCTTCTTCTCCCCCTCCCCTCCTCCTTCTTCTTCTTCTCCCCCTTTCCCTCCTCCTCCTTTTTCTTCTACCTCCTCCTCTTCTTCCTCCTCCTTCTTCTCCTCCTCCTCCTCTTCCTCCTCCTCTTCTTCTATTCATTCTTCCTTGAGCCTCCTGATCCACCAGGGCCCTTCTTTCTTGCATCACCTCTGCCCTCTGCAAGGCATGCAATATCTTGTAGCTCATACTTCCTTTAGTTCAGCTGCCTTCTCTTCACATGGTGGTCTATCTTGGGCTGTCTGCTCAGACCACATCTCACCCAATTTCCTTGCTACATTCCCAGTGGACAAGCCCAGGGATTCACTCTTGATCTTTGGACAATATTCAGAACAAAGCAGGAAGAAAGCAAGTAGTAGTCTTTTGTGAGTATCTGAGTCTTCTTTCTTCTTCCATTCCTTTCTTATTGCCTTTAAGAGGAACATAATTCTTCATCAGCTATCATAGCCTCAGAGCAAGCCTTGTCACTTGGAGCTGTATCTTCAGGTTTCACCTTTTCCTTTGCAGGCATGAAGGTCCTCTCCAAGAACTCAGCAAAGCTGGACTGGAACCCAGGCATTTCTTTTCTGTTCTCCTGGAAGTCTTCAGGAAGACAGCTCCTGGGCCTTTTCTTCCTCCAGGCACCCAAGTCTCCTTTACCCAAGCTGACCCGGGGGGGGCGGGGGGGCTCTACCTGAGTGGGCTTTTTCCTGAGTCCAAACCAGATGCTTCCTTCTTCAGACTATTGTCAGCTGGCTTCACTTTTCATACTATTTTAAGCTTTAATTTCCTCATGGCGGAGCAATAATTTTGGTAATGAAACAAGAAAACAACTCTTGTCTCAGGTTAGTAATAAAATTGTTGCCTGGACTGGTGAGATGGCTCAGTGGGTAAGAGCACCTGACTGCTCTTCTGAAGGTCTGAAGTTCAAATCCCAGCAACCACATGGTGGCTCACAACCATCCATAATGAGAACTGACTCCCTCTTCCCCTCCCCTCCCCCCTTTCCTTTCCTTTCCTTTCCTTTCCTTTCCTTTCCTTTCCTTTCCTTTCCTTTCCTTTCCTTTCCTTTCCTTTCCTTTCCTTCCCTTCCCTTCCCTTCCCTTCCCTTCCCTTCCCTTCCCTTCCCTTCCCTTCCCTTCCCTTCCCTTCCCTTCCCTTCCCTTCCCCTCCCCTCCCCTCCCCTCCCCTCCCCTCCCCTCCCCTCCCCCTTCCCCTTCCCCCTTTTCTTTTCTTTTCTTTTCTTTTCTTTTCTTTTCTTTTCTTTTCTTTTTTGTAAAATGTGGCATTTTACAGGTTGGGATGTAGCTCCGTTGGTGGAATATACCTAGCTAGCATATACAAAGCCCTTGTTTCAATCCCTAGCACTGTGTAAGGTAGGTATGGTGACTCATGTCTGTAATCTCAGAACTCTACAAGTAGACATGTGTGAATCAGAAGTTCATCTTCAGCATACAGTGAGTTTCAAGTTGGCCTGACCCAGAGGAACACTGTTAAAAAAAAAAAAAAAAAAAAAGCTGATGTCTTTTCTCTTTTGTTTTCTTTTTTGTCCTAATTATTTTGGTAGAGAGAAGGAAAGAGATGAACATGTATCGAGTTCCCTGGTATGTACCAAATTTGTATATTACTTGTCAGTTAATATTATAACAAACATTAAATTGTATTCAGAAACAGATTTTGATTATTATCTTTGTGTGCTTTGGGTCTCATGACAGTAATAGTTACCTGAGGTGCTTAACTACCGTTTCTGTGACCCGTACAATGGACTGGGCCCTCCTCCATCAATCTAATTAAGAAAATGTCCTATAGGAGTACCAACAGCCTGATCTTGTGGAGGCATTTTCTCCATTGAGGTTTCTCCTCTCAGATAGCTTCAGCTGGTGCCAAGTTGACATAAAGCTAGCCAGCACAGAATTGTTCTGGCCAAAAAGTTACTTTTCCAATGAAAGCAGTGATTCAGTGAGCTCATGTCCCTGGAGTTCCCTGACATCAGCAAGTTGCCATCATCAGAACCCCCTTAGCAAATGCTCTCAATAGAACATTCTTTGAATCAGTGGCCAAAGTGGTGCTCCCCTAACAGCCAGAACACCAGGGCCACCAATCTGATCTGCTTGTAGAAGTCACTTTCTAACCCACTTGCAAACATCTGCAGCTTCATAGCTCTCCACGCAGCAACATTTCCTTTGAAACCTTCAAAACCACTACAAGAACAAACCTGAGAGCTGAGATTGACCTGAATTAATCTTGTGGTGAGGAAATAAACAGAGTGGAGTGCTTCATCCATCTCTGGTCCACAAAGAGATCAGCAAGCATCTTTAAAAATGAACACGCAATGCAAAATCAAACCCCACTTGGGGAAGGCAAAACTCAGGGATATTAGGCTGTGTTTCTTCCTAGCCCCTGGGGTGCTGAGCCACATTGCTCAGGGATGGCAGAAACACAGTCTCAGACAGGGGGCCCAGCCTATGTTTCTCTGGCCGAAAAAACAGCGGGGGGGGGGGGGGGGAAATTAGGGGGAGGGGGAATCCGGTGTAGACTGTGGTTCTCAAACTCCTGTGCACCCAGAAGCTCCTAGGAGCCATGAGGAGTTGAAAATGGTGGTTCCAATTCTCCTGTGTACCCAGACACCGCTGGGGACCTCAAGGAGTTAGGGACAGGAGCCAGTAGCCCTAGATGAACCCAGTGTGGGGGAATTCAGCTTAGCTCCAAGTAAGTGTCAGGAGTATGGAGAGCTAGAAGAGGGGTCCTCTACAGGAGATTTAGGCACAGTTCTGTATATCAAAGCCTTCCCCCCTGTTGTCCCCCATCCCACCACAGCCCACTGTCCCCCACACCCCACTTAGGTCCTTGATGAAGAAGACAATCCTTGCTTGTCTAAACTGTTTTATTCATGGCAGATGAAGATGCACATGTCTTACTCTGGGTGAACCAGAGATTGAATATCTTTCACATAAAGGGATGCCTAGGAAGGGAAGCTCATTGGCTAAACACTCGGAGCCTAGCTAAATATCCCATTACCATGGAAAACTCTATGCAATGTGACCAGCTGTCATGGTCCTCTGGTGACACGGTCCACTGCCCCACAAAGGAGAGCTGTGTGCACTCCAGGCAAGAATGTAAATTGATGGAGCCACAGGCAAAACAACATGACAGTTCCTCAAAAGAAATAAAAAAAAAATAGAGCTAGCTTCCTCGTGAGGTGTTTGAGACAATTGTCTCATATTGGCCTGTAGGCAAGTCTGGGGAGCATTTTCTTGATTAAGGATTGATGTGGTAGGGCCCAGCCCACTGCAAGAAGTGGGCTGCCTTGGCAGGTGGTCCTGAGTGGTGTAAGAAAGCAGGCTGAAGAAGCCATGAGGAGCAAGCCTGTAAGCAGGGCTCCACCATGGCCTCCTGCGCTGACTTCAGTTCATGATGGTCTATAACTGTAAGCTGAGAGAAACTCTTTCCTGCCTGTGGTAGTCACTGTTCTATTGCTGTGATGAAATACTATAAACAAGGTAACTTATACAATAAAGCTTTTAACTGAGGGCTTGCTTAGAGTTTCAGAGAGTCCATGGTCATCATGGTAGGAAGTATGGCTGCAGACAGGCAGGCCTGGTGCTAGAGCAATAGCTAAGAGCTTACTAACATCCTGGTCTGCAGGGAGAAAGAGATTTTCACTGATTCTGTCTTGGACTTTTGAAACCTCAAAGCCCACCGCCTGTGATGCACTTCCTCCAACAAGGCCACATCTCTAATCCTTCCCAAACAGTTCCTCTAACTGGCACCAAGCATTCAAACATATGAACCTGGTTGTGGTTGTGGCATTTATCACACTGAATGCACATTTAGACAACAAAGAAACAACAGCCCCTCATCAGATGAATGGATGAGGAAAACATAATATCCTCTGGAACACAACATCAGAGATCCATAAGAAAGAAGATTCTGGCATTTGTAAGAAGGTTGATTAACTTACAAGACTATGTAAGTCAAAAAGCAAAAGAGTAATACACAGACAGTGAGATAATACAGTGTAATGTCTCTCTCACACATGAGCTCTAAAACACATCAAACTGCTGGGTCCACTGGTACATGCCTGTAATCTTGGACTCAAGGCAAAGACAGGAGGACTGATACAAGTTCAAAGTCAACTCAGTCTATATACAGAGCTCAAGGGCAGCCAGGAAGACATAGAAAGACCCTGTCTCACAATAAACAAATAAGCATAATAAATGAACCAATAATAATAAATGATATCATTCATACTTAGCCTGATTTCTTCTTTGTACTCATATTTTAAAAATCCAAGATAGCAAAGAAATATAAAACATTCTGATTGCTTTATCATGAGAACAGGTAGACACATGTAACTTGCTACAAGGTGGGACTATCCTAAGTAACTTATCTATCCCATGGAATAGGTTGAGAATTACCCATTTGCCTAAAAGTTTATTAAACCAGTTAACGAAATAAGCCTCAAAATGCTTCAAAATAGAAAAATTTACAAGGAATTCATAAAATTAGGTAAAATCAGTTTCCCTCAGGGATGGTACCCCTAACCTGTTATCCAATACCAAGTGATACATGCAAATATCTCTGTGTATGTGTGTGTATATGTATGTGTATGATGTTATCACAATGATAAACGAAAAAAAGGCCATGAATTTTAGAGTAAGTTTGGAAGGGAATAGATTAAAGGAGAAAAGGGATATATATATATATATATATATATATATATATACACACACACACACACACATATATATGTATATATATGCATATATATGTATATATATGCATATATATGTATATATATTAAAACATAATTTTGACAGTATATATAATGGATTACATTATTAATTTAATAAAAAATAATTCTTAATTCTTAAATGGGCTCAAAATACTTAGAGTTAGCTCAATGGTTGAGACCACTTACAGCTTTTGTAAATGAGTGAGTTTGGTCCCCAGGACATATGTTGTGTGACTTACAATCACTCATAACTCCAGCTCCAGGTAGAGCCAAGACCAGGGGTCTCCTCCAACACCCACACACTTGTACACATATCATGTCCTCAATCACATACATATTCATAATTAAAAGTAAGTTTAAAAATCTAAAAATGTCTCAAAATCCTCCTAAACTGTCTATATACCCTTAAACAAATATTGCATAAATGTACGTTTTTGATGCTTTTTCTAGATAAAAGGATATTTTGTTATATTGATATGTAAATGTGACATATTCAATTATATTGATTGTATTGATATGACTGCATTGATTACCATATTAAGCTATTTAGAAGGCCAGGGAGATGGCTCTCTCTCTCTCTCTCTCTCTCTCTCTCTCTCTCACACACACACACACACACATATATATATATGTATATATATATATATATGTATATATATATATGTATATATATATATGTATATATATATATGTATATATATATGTATATATATATATATATCTCACACACATACGTAAATAAATTTATGTGAATTTTTAAAGATTTATTTTTATTATTTTTATGTATGTGAGTGTGTGCCGCATACGTATTGCCCTCAGAGGCAAGAAGAAGTCATCATCAGATCCCCTGGAGCTAGACTATAGGCAGTTCTGAGGAGTTGGTATGAGTTCTGGGAACTAAGCTCTGGTCCTCTGAAAGAGCAGTAAAGTGTTTTTAACTGCTGGGCTATTTATCCAATCCCCAATGTTAAAAAAACAGTTAAGAAAAACTGTTTTAGACTTTTCTTTGATCAGTACCCTTTCCTAGCAATGATTCTGCACCCTTCCGATCCTTTCTCATTATTGGCTCTGATGCCATCTGCAAGCAAGAAAATGCTTTTCTTAACTTGAGTGGTTTTAACTGATGAGTTGAATCAGTATGTCGTGAGGGTTTTTGTTGAGCCAATCCTTGAAGTAGCCTCTACAGAAGCTGGAGTGTGAGGATGTAACGCCAACTCAGTCGTTAGCTCAGGGTTCTGCCTGTCTGCTTTGGTTTGGTTTTCTGAGCCAAGGTCTTGAGAAGCAGCCTGGCCAAGCCTCCCACTCACTATGAAGTTCAGGCTCAAGCTGCACCTTTTTTCCCCCTCAGCTTCATCAGTGGGGAAACACAGGCAGACTCCACCTCACCTAACACTGGTTTGTACTAGTGGTGTGGAATCATCAGTTATATAAAGTTATATTTGTTGAGGAAGACCTTTAAGGTTATTCCAAGCAACATACAAATTAGGTAGTGATGTACTAGACACACCTGCTGGAGAGCTGCAGCTTCTGTCTGTTGATCTGTAGAAGTCAGACCAACCTTATAGAAGTCAGTTGGAAAACAGAATGGAAAAAATAAATTGTATCCATTTCTTCCAACAAATGGTAAAGTCCTTTAGAGAGCATCTGTCAATGTAAATTATAGATAATTAAACTTTGACATCCTATTGGAAACTGTATCTATGCACAACAGCAGGCAAAGATGAGAGATCTTGTAGGGTGTTCAGAATCTCCCAAGCTGCATGTAAAGTCCCAGCTACTCACTTTGACACTCAGAGGATCAGATCAAAGGAGATATGGGCTGCCAAGAAATGGTAAGTTTTCAAGGTGATGGAGGGACTTATTACTCTGACTGGATCAGTACGGAATGTATAAGGGAAGGGACACACCACACTGTACCCCAAAAGTATATACAATGATCATGTGTTCATCAAAACTGTAACAGATCCCCAGACCTTAGCACAACTGACTCCATAATGAAAGTACCATCCAGGCCACAAAACTCAACATGCAGACAGCATGCCAAAATGAAAACAAAGACCTGACTCATCAAAGTCTATAGTCTGGGAAGCCTCTAAATATATGAACCTTGCTTCTGTAGTTCTGCTTCTGACGAACTGTTCTTGTTACCCGAAGTGTGTCGACCCAGAACATGGTTTTTGTGCTTAAGACCTCACCCTGTGAAAGGCTTGAGGCTACACTGGGATCCTGAACATCCCGGGTAGTCACTGGCTGGCAAATAAAGACGTTCTATTGGCTTAAGTGCATGACCAAGCAGTCTTCCCTGGTGGATACCCCATGATAGAATGAAAGATAAACTGTGTTTCTACATGAAGAAGAAAAGCCAAGTAAAAGATTCCAAGAGGGTATGCTATTAAAAGAAATCCATGGATACATGCCACACTTGGCTCTTGGGGCATGAGTATTGCTAGTCAAACAAGCAGTGCCCTCTCCTGCTTGGCCATGTGTGAGGGACAGCATGACATGGTTCCTGCCCCTGGAACAGAGCCAGGAGGGTGTGGGCCTCCCCTGCTGTCAATTGTTGCTGTGCGCTAAAGGCTTGTTTGTGTATTTTACTTCATGTTCCTCCTTTGAGGAAGGTCCTCTCTACCAAGGTTAATGATGTCATGATGATCAGGGACAGCACAAGTCTGGGAGGTGAGAGTGTGTCTCCCAGATTCAGTTAGAGGCACTGGCTCAAAAGATAACAAAAACCTAAGGAAGAGATGTAAGGAATTGGTTCTAATGCTGTCTTAATTTGGCCCCCCAAATTAGGAATCTACGTGCCCTAATGATTGATCAATAAAAATCCAATGATCAATGACTGGGCAGGATAAAAGAGGAGGGACTTCTAGGTTGAGGTGAAGGAGAATGCAGGGAGGGGAAAGAAGGGCCACCAGAAGGGGTAGGACAGACCATGCCTGGAAGGAATAGGAAGGAGTAATGACAGGAATATATGCACAAGAAGGAAAGGGGTCCCCAGTAACTTCTTGGGCAGCAAAGATATGGGGCTGCCCAGAAGGAGCCAGGGCAGCAAAGATAAAATATAGATTTAGGAGGTGTTAAGCAACTAGGAATGCTGGAAGGGAGTGTTTGCTGGCTGTGGGGAGTTTTAGAAGTGCCTTGACATTGAGCTAGTCAAGGCATATCAAAATTAAGCTAGCGTGTGTTTGTATTTCATTTGTGAATCCAGAGGGCTCTGGTGAGAAACATAGAGCAGATTAACTAATTCACTGCTATATAGAGAGGGACAGAGGAATGTCAAGCAGGAGCTTCTACACTTTCTTTGATTATTCAGTTCCTAGATAAAAGACACAAAACCTTTATATTTATAATAAGCCCCAATTAGCACTAAAACTGGGCAGATATATATCCACTATGCTATTCGAATCTACTTCCCCATCAATAACACCAAGTTATAATTTGCCATGTTCCATCTGGGCAGCCCATAACTGCAGTTGGCTAGCCCTCATCCCTATATTTTCATTCACTTTCCTGATGATGGCTTCCTCCTCTCTCTCCTTCTCTCCCTCCTTGTGGTTCTCATCTGACTCCAAGTCTGGGAACCCCAAACTGTCTCTGTGTCTCTTCTGCCCAGCTATTAGCTGTTGGCATCTTATTTAACCAATAGTTTTAAAATAAGGAGCAAGGTCACATTGTAAGTGTGGATTCTCTTGTCCCTGGGGGCAACTAGGTCTTAGGGGCTACCAGTATTTAGCATTACAATATGAGCAAAATACCAACCTCAACAAAAAAAGGCATCAAAGTTGACTGAGGGTCTCTACACACACACACACACACACACACACACACAAGAATACATATAAATGCATATGAAAAGAACAAGTCAAGTTAAATTGCTCAGAGTCTTGTATATTGCATGCATGTGCTTAAACTCTATTCTGTATGTGAGGGTGAATTCTGGGGGAAGAAGAAAACTTCCCAGGATCCATGCCATGCCAATGCCCAGGATCCCACCCCGGTAAAGAAAGGATGGAAGTGTTGATATCTGTCCCACAAGAAGAATTAAACTGACCTCCAAGTTCACCCGCCCTACTTGAGCCCACAACATATGAGACCATGTCAGAAAGAATAATGTGATTAAGGAAGAAATGGCAGCCACAATGAAAAGTGAGATGGGACATGGCTGCATTACAGTTTGGCCCTTCCTGCCACCCAAAGGTCCATGTGTTAAAGTCTTGCTCTTTAGAATGGCAGCATTGAAGCCGAGTATGGTGGTGTACATCTTTAATGACAGCACTCAGGAGGCAGAGGAAGGTGGATCTCTGAGTTTGAGGCCAGCATGGTCTACAGAATGAGTTTCAGGACAGCAAGCACTACACAGAGAAACCCTGTCTCAAAAAACCAAAAACCAAAAGAAGAAGGTAGTGTTGGGACATTAGGGAACCTTCAAGGTTGTGGGGCTGCTGGGAGTCATATGTCACTGGGAAGGGTGTGGGACTTTGAACCCCAGTCAGTCTCTTCCTTTCTCTTATGCATTCCAGCCACGAGGTAAGCAGGCTGGCTCTAGTGCAGTGAGGTGCTTCAGGCCTAAAACAATAGAGCCTTTGGTGATGATCTAGAATCTTCGGAACAGTGAGCCAAAATAGACATTTTCTCTTCCTAAGTTAATTATCTTGGGTATTTTTATTTTATGTTAACAGAAAGTTGACTAACAAGAACCTCTCTCGGATGTCAGTGCGTACGAGAATTGTGGTTTCTTAATTGTCAGCTGTAGCTTAGTCGCCCCAGGCCACACTCCTTTCTATAAATACTTCTTACTGCTCTCCTCTCATTGACAACATCATGAGCAGATCCAGGGCTCAGACAGGAGCCAGGGTGGTGTTCCACTGTGGGAAGGCCTGTGGGCCACCAGCAGCCTCTCGGGAGTCTTGACTACATGGGCCAGGTTGATTGCAGTCACAGCTTTCCACTCCCTGTAATTTTGTGGGAAGGTAGTCAGAGACGGAAGCAGAAAGACCAGGCACAGTTGTCCCTGTGGCTTGACAGCAGGACTCCTGGAAAGCCCTAGGGATGTCGAATAAACCTAGATCATAGCTAGGATCAAAGAGTCCTGGTGTTAGAAATAAATTCAGGATTGCAAATAAAGAGATCACCATACTACCTGAAGAGCCTGGACAGAGGAAACTTTACTCTTGATCAAGAGGGTATGCTGGGAAGAAAGAACACACAGAGACAGGAAGTGCATTTGGGTTTTATTCTGAGTCAGGTGATAACTATGTCCTTTTCCCATTGGCTGGTATCCGACTTCACAGTCTTAATGCAGTTGACTAGTCTGAAAAGAATTAGTGCACTGGAAGTGAAGGAAGGGGGAAAGGGTCATGGCTCCAGGCCATCGAATTCCTATAGCAGTGGGCTTCTATGTAAACAAATGTTTTACTCTGTGGGGAGGTAGGGAGAGTAAAACATTTGCAAGGTAGAGGGGAAATACAAAGACTTGAAATCCTTGTCCTAAACACACAGTTTACAGTATTTGATAGAAAAGACTCACATTTGATATTTCTTACACCGAGATGCTAAAGTAGGGCAGGGAGCAGATCTGGTCCAAGTCTCATCTCTTTTAGCAGAAGGAAGAGTAAATTAGATCATAGAAATCCAAGCAACAGCAGTGCTGAGCACACACACTCACACACATTCACACACACTCAAACACATTCACACACACACACACACACACACACAAACACACACACCTGTGCCTGAAGGGCTTTGGTTGGTCAACTTGACTCACAAACTTGTGACATCAGGTGGTGTCCAACAGAGCAACAAAGGCGATTACAGACAGACAGCAGCTGATATCCAAGAAACAGTCTTAGATTTAGATGATTCTTTTAAGAAAGGTCAAGACTTGAGGTCACGGGGGTCAGAACAGGGCCACAGGAAATAACCAAAGATCAGTGTCCCCATGGGACTGGAAAGGTAAGGGGGTCTCCGGTAATTTCAGGACTGAGTAGACATGAGTAGAAGAGTTCAGAGAAAGGATTGCATAGAATCCCTGCTGACAGGAACCTTACACCCCAAAAGGATGAGAAGTGCTTTTGAACACTGTACCCAGAAAGGCAATAACAAGGTCACCTGGGACCCCAGAGAGACCTGAATTCCCCTGCTATGATCTGAATGTCTGTGTCCCACCCAAGCCCATATGTTGACTGGCAATCTTTTGCATGATAGGATGAAGAGACAGGGACCCTTAGGAAAAGCAGCCTTCATAAAGAGATTAACTTCCTTACATGGAGGCTCAAGGATGCTCTGTAGCCCTTTTGCTCTGAAAGGCACAATGAGAAGCATTGTCTGCAGGAGCAGGCCATCCCCTGCTAATCACCAGACTACCTTGATCTTGAACTTTCCAGCCTCTGGACCTAAATAAAACCAGTTGCTATGATTTGGAAATTCCTAGTCTGTGCTATTTTATTGTAACAGCTTGCATTAACTGAGACAAGCAATGCATCATGGGTCCTGGGGACCACATCTGGAATACCTGTTCAGGTGTCCAACTTGGAGCTCTCCCGGTGGAATTCGGGCACTTGTCCTCATGCCCTCCATCCCCATTAGTGTTGGAGAATGGTAGGGATGGACAAACACCCTCCTGGGTAACCGAGGTATTTGTTTTAAAGCCCCATGAGAATGGCATAGCCCAAACTGGCCTCAAATTCATGGGGATCCTTCTTCTTCAGCCTCCTTAATGCTAAGTTTACAGGCGTGCACTGTGGGAGGCAGATAGGGAAATCTGGAATGTTAGCACATGGAATGGGATGTTAGCTTCTCTTCCTCTGTCAATTTTTAGAATCCTTTTTTTTTTTTTTTTGAGACAGAGTTTCTTTGTGAAGCCCTGGCTGTCCTGGAACTCTCTGGCCAGGCTGGCTTCGAACTCAGAAATCAGGGTACCTCTGCCTCTCAAGTGCTGGGATTAAAGGCATGTGCCACCACTGCCTGGCTAGAATCCATCTTCATGAAAGATGTCATGTGTACTGTACAGAGATCTTCAATGTAGTTACATCTGGACTTTATTTAAAGCTTACTTTGTTTCTCAAGGAAACGTATGTGTGTTTCATTGTACACACAGGATTGAGTTAATTAACATTAGGTCTGCTGGATTCTTCTTATATCAACTTGACGAAAACTAAAGTCATTTAAGGGAAGGGAGGGCTGTGAGCAAGCCTGTAGGCTACAGGCTACAGTGTAGGGCATTTTCTTAATTGGTGATGGATGGGGGCAGGGCCCAGCCCATTGTGACTAGGACCATCCCTGGGCTGATGGTCCTGGTTCCATAAGAAAGCAGGCTGAGCAAGTCATGTGGAGTAATTCAGTAAGCAGCACCCCTCCATGGTCTCCGCATCAGCTCCTACATCCAGGTCCCTGCTCTGACTTCCTTTGATGATGAACAGTGAAAGTGTATGCCGAATAAACCCTTTCCTTCCCAACTTGCTTTTGATCATGGTGTTTCATCACAGTTATAGAAACCCCAACTAAGACACCAGGAAAAAATGTCACCAAATTGTGTTATGCTTAAATATGACTCAAATAAACTCCTTGAAATCCAACTCCCCAAGTCTGAGCCAACATTGGCTACTTAGACATGTTGAAATGAACTGTCTTCTTGCCTCTGTGGATTGTTACTCTGCAGGCTGTGGTGGTCACAGAGACCCACCCTTCTCCAATGCACCACTGCTCCCAAGCTTACAACGTGGACTTAAGCTCTTCTTACTTCCTCTGGGTGTCTTTCTCTCTCTCTCTCATTCCTGGGTATTAACACTGAGAGACCTAAGACAAGCAGCCTCAACCACACAGTGATTGCCATGAGTAGCAGCAGAGATGTAGAAGGTAGGTTGCCTGGATGCAGCCACAGCATCCAGGGGCTATGACCTCTTTGGGCTGCATTTTTCTAATCAATAAAATATGGAAATACTTCTACCTGACTCCAGAGTTGTTTTGTGATTTAAATGGTTGTATGTGTGTATGTATGTATGTATGTATGTATGTATGTATGTAATCACTTTGAGCAGTAGTTAAGACAACAGTACAAAACATTTGTTTAACAGTAATTTACTGAGCCTTTACTAGGCACATCACTGAGAATTCTGCAGTGAACAAAAGCAGAGCATTTGCTGATGGGATGCTGACACTCTGCTCTAAAAGTAGTGATTACTCTAACAAGTAAACAATGAGACAATGTAGCATTATAGAGTGCGGAGGGTATAGAGTGGGGATGGGAAGTAGAGAATGACCGATTTAGTTTCAGTGGTAGAGACAACCTCTTAGTGAGCCAATACCAAATGGAAAGGAGCAACCCTGTGAAGATGGGGGAGGAGCCTCATTGGCAAAGGGAGTGCCTGTGCCACATCCAGGCCAGGGAGATGCTTGGGATACCTACAGAACATAAAGGGCATTGCGATTAGAGAACAGGGGAAAGTGTCTGTGGTAAGGCCTGGAGAGTTTCATAATGGAAGAATTTCAGGTAACCTCACAAACATAGTAAGTGGTAAATGCTAATCAGACGACTGATAGTGATCTGAATTATGCTTTTGAAACCTTGCTCTGACTATGTGCTGGTTTGAATGAAAAATGGCACCCATAGGCTCTTAGGGAGTGGCACCATTAGGAACTAGCCTTGTTGGAGGAAGTGTGTTGTTAGGGATGGGTTTTTGAGGTTTCAGAAACTCAAGCCAGAAACAGTAGCTCACACCTTCTCTTCTTGGCGCCTGCAGACTCTGATGTAGAACATGCAGTATCATGTCTCCTTATGGGCCACCATGCTCCCCACCATGATGACAATGGACAGAATCTCTGAACCTGTAAGCCAGCCCCCATTAACTGTTTTTCTTTACAATAGCTGCTGTGGTCTCGGCTCACAGGTGAGGATTGCTAGCAAGCAGAGCTCCTGGGGAGCAGAAGTGGGTTCCTGGAAATGGGTTCCCATCTAACTGCTGGTTTGGGGGGCCTCCAAGGACTTATGGCAGAAAATACTGGGGGCCTCCAAGGACTTATGGCAGAAACTACTGGGGCGTGGGGAGGTGAGCTGGCCAGTTGTTCACCAACACTGTGGCCACCTGCCTTTCAATTTCAGTCACATCTTTACATATAGATCCTAGGCAGTGGTGCTTGCCTAGGTGTAGAAAAGGAGAAGAGAGACAGCAAGACCTCAGAACAGGAACCAAAGCCCTTTCTGCCATTTTTGGCTTCTGACCAAGACAAAAACCAATGACATTTCCTGCTAAATTGCCAGATCCAGTTTCTATCTCTTGTTCCCATCACATCCATGAGGATGCAGGGTGAACGAAGACAGGATTGGAAACACAGGTCACATTATCGTTAACTTGCAGGACAACTGAAGACACACGGGAGAACCCAGAAGAATAGACAGAGGTGAGAGAGGGCCCTGAACTTGAACACTGGCTCGCATCTGTATTCAAAGATTGAGCCAACGAGGAAGGAAGAAGAGATGGCTACAATCTCACTGTTGTTTGTTCACAGAGAAATCGAGAGAAAAAAGAGTTTCAAAGGGGAAGGAAGTGGGGCAAAGCCAACAGAGTCAGCTCATTCGGAAAGGTTAAGTCAGCTAAGTGGGTTTGACCACCAGGAAGATGCTAGTGCCCTTTCAAAACCTGGCTGTGCTGGCTGGGAAAAGATAAAGACTTGGTGAAGAATGAGGAGCAGAGAGCGTTGGGGAAAAGCCGTGGTGGAGCAAGTGACTGTGGTCTCTGGGCTGCTCTCTCAAGACTGGAGTAATGAAGGGAAGGATCAAATAAAACCTTTCTGCTTCCAAGACAGAGCGAGCCAGGGTAGTCATCCTTAGCCCCGCCCAGTTCGGCTCAGTCCCGCCCAGCTCGGCCCAGCCCCGCCCAGCTCGGCCCAGGCTGCATCCAAGCACCCCACCCCACCCCCACCCCAGCCAGACACTGTAGAGGCTCACTTCACTGATTCTTTATGCCCTTCCCATCTGAGGAGAACCTTGAAGAGGGTGACCCAGAGCGGGCACAGTCCAACACTTCTATTGAAATGTATGTGTTTTTCTATACACCTAGAAACCCACCCTGGCACTATTTTAATACCGGCATGAAATAATCAATATATTCATTTTGTAAATCTTTTTATTTATTTATTTTTTTGGTATGGGTATTTAATGTTAATGACCCTTTACCTTTTTAACCACAAGCTTTTGGAGAGCTCCCATCTTGTTAATGAGATGCTTAAACAAATTTAACAACATGACTAATCCTGCGGTCTAGTCACTACTTCCAGCAAGAAATTTCTCTTTAGGAAAAGTTCATTTGGTATGCACATTCATTTTGATGTCTAGTTATAGATAATGTAATTTATGGGCTGTGAGGCAAGAATATCCTATCCCAACAATGAGCGAGTTGAGTCTGCAATTGTTTAGTCCCTTTCCTTTCCTCAGGCAAAGCAGTTCCTTAGAAAACTAAAGAGCACAAATATTGTGTTTGAATTCAGTTCCCAGCCTCATCCCCCAAACTCTCTTGAAATGGCGAAGCCTGCCCTGGCTTGCCTTCTGCACTCCACCCTGGAGAAACTGTTATTTCTAGACCTTCTCAGAGGCTAAACTGGTTAGTCAGAGACATCCAAGTTCATTCAAAATGCCTCCCCTCTTCAACAACACTTTCTTGGTTCCCACCACTTTCCATAAAGACAGAAGGAGGCGGTAGGGTAGGGAAGGGGAAGACACAAAGAGAAAAGTAGATTAAAAATTGTGTCTATACACCTTAGTTTTGAAAACGTCAAGGTAATAAAGGCAGGAAAGAGTAAGTTGTCATAAACTTCAGTTGGCTGCTGAATTGGTAAAGACTAAACTACTCGCCCACTGCCACTGTTATCATTGCACTGAAGATGGGAAGAGTCTTACTGCTATCTGAAGCTCCCCCTGCCCCTTCCATACACTCTCTGTTCATTGCTTGAGGCTCAGCTCTTCCTCACTATTAGGGTCAAAGTGCCCCCTACCCCTAGTCTCCATCCCAATGGCAGTGTTAGTGACAATGTCCTAAACAGAAGGACTCTGGCAGGAGAAGCCTAAGAGTGGGTTTCTGTTTACCAGGAAGTTCCCTTTATCCACCCCTAAAGGGCAGCCATCTCTGGAAAAGGCGTCTCGTCTCGTTGTCAGTGTCTTTCAGCTCAAATCCCCCCACGCTATTGACTGTCATACAAAAAATCTGCTCATGTTTAATGCCAGTTTGCTTCTCTTCCCTCCCCCTCAGCCCCGAGAGGACAGTCTTGGCAGTTTGGTTCCCAATTATCCTTTCTTTTTACCCATAGAGTGGCCCAAATTGGTCGTCTCACTGTGCCCTTGCTTACGTCACCCCTTCATACTGTGGTTAATAATCATACCACATTTTATATGTGCATTATATAAAACTATATATTATATATAAGATATATAATATAAATTATATATAAATAATTTATAAACTGGGTGGTAGTGGTGCATGTCTTTAGTTTTAGCACTTGGGGAGGGGGGCAGAGGCAAATAAATCTCTTAGTTCAAGGCTAGTCTGACCTATAGAGTGAGTTCCAGAATGGCCAGGGCTGGCTACACAGAGAAACACTATCTTTAAAAAAACAAACACAACAATACACACACACACAGACACACACACACACACATATTTCATATATCACTTGAAAGAAATAGATATATCTCTTCGACCTCTTGGTATTTATAAATAACTAGGGATTTTTGCCCCCGAGAGGCAAACCCCTCAGGTTTCTCCATGTCCTGTTACCCAGTGAACCACAGAGCTATCAAGCTGCCAAGGCTGATTGGCAAGGAGGCTAAACCAGGAGGATTACATGTTCAAGGCCAACCTATGTGTTTAATGAAACCTTTTCCCAAAACATTACCACTAATCCTCATTCTTCCCCCCCCCCTCCCTCCTCCTCTTTCTCTTCTCCTCCCCCACTCCCACTTTTCTTCTTTTGGAGATAGAGTTTCACTATGTAGCCCCAACTGGCCTAGAACTCATGATGTGGAGCAGTCTGGACTCGGACTCACAGAGATCCACCTGCCTCTGCCTCCTGAGTGTTGGGATTAAAGACATATGATACTATCCAGATCTTTTAAAATTATGCAAAGAATGGGGTTGGAGAGTTGGCTCAGAGGATAAGAGCACTAGATGCTCTTCCGAAGGACTCAGTTCCAAGTCCCAGAAACCACATGGCTGCTCACAACCACCTGTAACTCCAGTTCCCGGAAATCCAAGGGCACCAGGCACACGAGTGATGTACGGACAGACACGCAGGCAAAACAGCCATTAAAATAATTTAAAAGATTAGGAAAAGAAAACACTACATGAATGACCACGTTAGCCTCAGTGTCACCATTTGCCATATTCTCTAGATTTCTTATTCTACAATGTGGGACAAGTTATGACAACTGTTGAGCATGACTTCTGAGCGAGGCAAAGTTAGTGATCCGCATCAATGTGCATGCTCAATAACTTTTTACTGTTGAAGACACTACACTTGAATATATCGAGGCATTTTCTTGATGTTTCCCCCCACCCTCAAATAGCAGAAACCCAGTGAAATGGTTTTGACAGTTCATGTCGGTGGCACTACACTGTCCTCTGTGGCTCGCTCTGGAAGAAAGTCCTTGATCCTAGGGATTCCAGCCTGCTGCTGTGTCCACCAGGTGCACTTTCTACCTGTGTCTTTGTGGTGGAGGGCAGGTGACATGCTAGACAGCTTAGCTCTGGGCTCTAGCACTTAGAGCAGAGGTGAGAAGGGCTGCCAGTTGGGTCAGATCCTGTTACTGCCCATCAATGATGGCCTCCTAGGTTCCCATCCAGGTTAACAGAGGCAAAGTGGAGAAGGAGAGACAGAGACACAGCAGGAGGACCTGCCAGGCCCTGTCCATGGGACAAGGGCACAGGAAGCAGCCAAAGGGAAGTATGAAGGGCGGTCCACGAAAGGGGGGTGTCCTGTGCAGGAGGCTGGGAAAGGGGAGAAACAGACTGGCCTCTGCCAGCGTAAGACCTTTGTACTGAAAGCAGCTGCTGTATCCTGGATTCCAGTCTCCGTCCGTCCTGACAACAGTTGACATTTACGGCAGTGTGTGTGTCTCTTCCTTGTCTTTCTACTCTCGGCTCTGAAAAAAACAGTTCTCGACCTCAACCTGTGCAGATAACGTTCCCTATCCTCCAGTTCTCTTGGGAGTTGTGGTTTTTTTTTTTTTTTTTTTCTTTCTCTCGCCTGACTCCTTCTTACTTTCTTAAACACTTGCTTCCTTATGCTACTAAAGGGTAACCCCTGCAGTAGTTCTACCACTCCTGGCCTTCTGAGGTCCTCGGTTCTTCATCCATGCTAGGCACCTCTCCCACTGTGAGCTTCTCTCTTCCCTCAAGACTCTCCTCTCCCTATTTTGAGGAAGAGTCTCACTGTTTAACTATGTAACCCAGGCTGCTCTGGAACTCGTAGCCTTCTTGCCTTAGTCTTCCCAATGTGTACGATACCAGGCTTCCTTCCTGATGTCTCTACATGCTGAAAGTTCCACAAACCAGCACTGTGTCTTAAGTCCCCAAACTTTATATCCTCTTCTATAACATGAGACCATGATAATAACTTCCCGTGGCTCTTGTGATGACTCCAAAATGTTGTTCTTTTGAAATGGAGTTTTATGTGGAACATGTCAGTCTATTGGCTTCCTCATTCCAATTTCAAATAGTATATGGCTTCCTTCATTTATCATGAGGAACACTGCTCACAGCTGATCTGTGTGACAAAAAGTTAACAATCTGGCTGGCTTTATGACAACTTGACACAAGCTAAAATCAGCTGAAAGGAGGAAAAAAAATAAAACCTCAATTAAGAAATTTCCTCCAAGCTGGGTGTGGTGGCACACACCTTTAATCCCAGCACCTGGGAGGCAGAGGCAGGAGGATCTCTGAGTTTGAGGCCAGCCTGGTTTATAAAGCAAATCTAAGACAGTGAGGGCTACATACATACACACATACACACACACACACGGAAAGAAAAAGAAAAGAAAAGAAAAGAAAAGAAAAGGAAAGGAAAGGAAAGGAAAGGAAAGGAAAGGAAAGAAAGGAAAGGAAAGGAAAGGAAAGGAAAGGAAAGGAAAGGAAAGGAAAGGAAAGGAAAGGAAAGAGAAATTGCCTCCATAAGATCTGACTGAAGGTAAGCCTGTTCTTAAATAGTAATTGATGGGGGAGGGGCCTGCCCATTGTGAGTGTGGTACCATACTTGGGTTGGTAGTCCTGGGTTCTGTTTGTTGTTGTTGTTGTTGTTTTTTTTTTTTGGGGGGGGGGGTTGAGACAGGGTTTCTCTGTGTAGTCCTGGCTGTCCTGAATCTCACTCTGTAGACCAGGCTGGTCTCAAACTCAGAAATCCGCCTGCCTCTGCCTCCCAAGTGCTGGGATTAAAGGCGTGAGCCACCACGCCCGGCTACCCTGGGTTCTATAAGAAAGCAGGCTGAGTAAGCCATGGGGAGAAAGTCAGTAAGCAGCATCCCTCCATGGCCTCTGTAGCAACTCCTGCTTCCAGCGTTCCGCCCTGTTTGAGTTCCTGTCCTGACTTCCTTCAGTGATGAGTACTCTTCCCTCCCCAATTTTCATTTTGGTCATGGAGTTTCACTGCAGCAATAGAAACCTTAACAAAAATACAGTCCCGTCCCCCCCCCCCCCCTTTTCCCTTTCTGGAGCCTTTAGCCTGGAAAACGCATCTAACTGGATCAGGCATTTTTAGCACATTATTCATTCCATCCTGATTCTCCAACAGGTGTCACTGAGGCAGGAATATTAAAGGGACATGAGACTGAAAGGAAGCCCTTTAGTCTTGGAATCTGGTTTATTTCCGTTGGTCGCTGAGAGCAAACTGCTCGCAAATGACTATAATGCATTTTCTGAGAAAAATCTCACAAATAAGATTATGAGCCATATTTGCAGCTGAAACACTGAAAACACCTGCCTTGGGCTGGGGAGCTAGCTTAGTGCCAAGAGCTCTGGTCTCCCAAGAATAAGGGAGTCAGATACCCAGAATTTGCATTAAAAAGGCCTGGGTGCAGTGGGGCTGGGGTCCCTAAGACTGGTAGGGTTGCTCCTAGGACTTGCTAGCCAGGCAAGTCAGTGCCTGAGGAATGATACATGAGGTGTCCTCCTGCCTCAGCACAAATTTGAACACAAATTTGTACACATGCATCCACACACAGGTACACACGCACACCAAGCAGGCGCTGACACTGTAACCTAAGTACATTACGAATCCCTTTGACCTTTTCTGGCCTATGCATCTTTTATCTGTCTTTAAACACAGACAACATATCTGACATACCACTTTATAACCTCATTTACTAAAGGGAAGTTCTTTAAGTCAGACGTGATGGAACATGACTGATATCCCAGGACTCAGGAAAGGCGTGAAAATTACAAGTCCAGGGCCAGCCTGAGCTATAAGATACCATCTACAAAGCAAAGCAAAGCAAAGCAAAACAAAACAAAACAAAACAAAACAAAACAAAACAAAACAAAACAAAAGTTAGGCTTATAAGCATTTGTTCAGTTGGTAGAGTACTTACCTAGCATAAACTCAGGGGGATGGAGACAGGAAGTCAATGTCTTCAGCTTCATAACAAGTTTGAGACTAGTCTGAGCTACAGGGAAACGGGCAGGTGGGAGATCAACAATACTCTGTGTGTGTGTGTGTGTGTGTGTGTGTGAGAGAGAGAGAGAGAGAGAGAGAGAGAGAGAGAGAGAGAGAGTGTGTTTATTGTTAAGACACTTAGATATGACCTTGATAACTTCTCTCTTGAGCAGTCCATGGGCACTGTGGGGGTTTGAATGGGAATAGTCCCTATATGTGTGAATACTCGGTTCCTGGTTTGGGAAGGATTAAGAGGTGTAGCCTAATGGAGGAGTTTCAAAAGCCCACAGCATTTCCTGTCTCCTGCCTGTGGATCAGATGTAAACTCTCAGCTACAGCTACAGCTTGATGCCTGTCTGCTGCCATGCTCCCCACCATAATAGTCATGGACTAGCCCTCTGCAACCATGAGCCCCAGTAGACGCCTTCTTCTATTTATTGCCTTGGTCATGGTTTCTCTCCACAGAAATAGAAAAGTAACCAAGACAGGCACCATGATATATACAACTAACACCCCCCCACACCCACACAGTCGTTCTCAGTAAACTCCATTTTTGCTTCATACAGACTTGTCCTGAATTTCTCTTTTGTGGTGTAAGTTAAGAGTCTCATTTTTCCGTGAGTAGAAGTCCCCCTAAGGGACAGTTGCCAATGTTGAGCTGTGTCTTCCATTTCCACTGCCATTACTATGCAGCCCAGGACTGCTTGGGGACCTTCCTGAAGTGCCTTCCCCAGCCCTCAAGTTTCAAAGGCCCTCTCTAGTCTCCTGGACTCCTGCCTCCCTGGTATGTCATGCTGGCTACTGAGTCACCTACAGCCACCTTCAAGCTCCTTCCGTGATTATTCCCCGGAGTCCCAGCACCTGGGTTGATTCTTGGCAACCGTGTCTCTTGGCTTTGGAGCTCTAAGCTGGAATCTGAAGTGTCTGGGTCCTACCACTGTATAGAGGGGCTCTGCTAGAAGTATTCTCAGGGGGTCATAAGAGCTAGCTTTCTCATGCTGCCTCTGGCTTTTCCCCTGCACATTTGGAGAGAACCTCATATTTTCTATTTCTTTAAAAGAAAACGTACTTATTTTTAAGTTTATTTTAGGTGTATGAGGATTTTGCCCACAATATATGTCTTTGCACCATGAATGTGCTGTATGCGTAGAGGACAGAAGAGGGTGTCAGATCATCTGAAATTGGAGTTGCAGATGGATGTTAGCCATTGTGTGAGTGCTAGGAACCCAACTTGGGTCCCCTGGAAGACAGCCAGTGCTCTTAACCATTAGCTGTCTCTCTGGCCCTGAATGTGCCATTTCTTGAACTACAACTAAATCTGTCACACTTAAGATTAATTTTAGACTCAATTGTTTCATCCTCTTTCTGTGGAAAGCAGACCTCATGTTGGTTTGTTCTTTTCTCTGCATCGTTAACAATCTCACCCAGCAGTCATGGAATACTTTTTTCATAGTTTTCTATACTGATCTCTTTGTTAGCTGAATCGTTGGTAATTATTAACCATTTTCTTCTCTTATAAGCAACAACAACCGTGCAGAGGAAAAAAAAATACATGATCTTACCATACTTTAGCCAAAAAGGAAGGAAAAAAAATAAATGCAATTAAGGAATCCTGTTGCACATTAATAACCAGTAGCCATGTTGAGACATAACCTACCAATTAAAACATTCTTATTTTATCATATGTAAACGTTTTATACATTGGGCTTTAAGTAGTTAAAATATTTAACAGTTTTTTATTTTTAATAATAATAATTTTTTTACTATTAGTAATGTGTGTGTGTGTGTGAACAAGAACATGCTACCCTGTACATGTGGGGGTCAGGGGACAACTTTGTAGACTTAGTTCTCTCCTTCCACATTTATGTGCATTTAGTGATCCATTTAACTGACATCATTAGGTTTATGTGGCCTGTGCCTTTACCCACTGAGCCATCTCACCAGCCCTATATTGTGCTAAAAAAAAAAAAAAAAAAAACAATCTGTGTTTCATTTTAAAATGACATTTAGTTGTTTTGTTTTTTTTTTCTTCTCTCTTGATATTAGGTGAGATGAGGACAACAGGAAAATAAGGTCATTTGTAGAATTTACACCTTGAGTTGTGAACTGGAAGTAACAGTGCATGTGGGATAGGCGTGGTTACATGCCTGCAATCTCAGCACCCAGTGTAGAAAGGACAAGAAATCTCAGTGAAGAAAGAAGGACAAAGGAAAAGCTCCATTGTACTCCATGAAGCACCGTACGAATGATACTCGCCCACATCTCTAAAGCATAGCCGTTCCTTCTTTGCGAGCTCCATAGGGGCTTCATAAAGTGGGACGGAGACCAGCGTTCTCCTTCCTTGCGTCAGATGTATTATCAGTACTGAGATGCAATCTGCTCGTGAGCCTCCCTCAAGGGCAGTCCTCACTTTAGTGTCCTTATCAGATTATTTCCATGGGAAAGTGTTCGTCTCCAGCACGTTCCACTGAAGGCTGGCTGGAAAGGTAGAAACTACTGTTCTTTGTTGTTTGAATGGGAGATACACATGCCTCTATCCTGGGGGAGCTGCCTTCACCATGGTCTCCAGGGGCTGCATTAGAGGGAAGAAATAGCCCACACTGATGAGCAAGGAAAAAAATGGACTCTGGTTGCCTGGAGCATGAGTGTCAAAACTTATCAAGTACAGAGTGCATTGTGACAGATTGTTCCAAAGACTATATATGTATGTATGTATATATATATATATATATAT
Organism: Mus musculus; assembly: GCF_000001635.26. Lineage (NCBI taxonomy): Eukaryota > Metazoa > Chordata > Mammalia > Rodentia > Muridae > Mus > Mus musculus. The sequence continues at coordinate 78,739,655 of NC_000080.6, read as the reverse complement.
ATATATACTCATGTATACGTATCTCATCCACACGCTCGTTTTACAAGGTTTTTTTTTTTTTTTTTTGAAGGGTCTATGTTCTGGCCCTCTTAGTCTAGGTAAGGTTTTATGACAGGTTCAACTGACTCATTTGGTGACAGTGATGCTATGTGACTTCTGAGACTTCATAGAAAGGACAGTGTGCGTATATCTCTCTTTCTATCTCAGAATAAACCTTGGGACACCTGACCTTCGGTGTACAAAGTTCCATTCAATACTGCGAAGCCAGCATGCTAGAACAAGTGAGAGCCTGGCCTTGGAGCTGCAGATTCCTAAGAAGCCCTGCATGTACTCAGAGTCCTGAGTCTCGAAGCCTTAAGGACTACAAACTTTAGTCAGACAAGGAAATCTGGTGGTGACTGGCAAAATCCAGAGCAGACCCTTTCAGGTAGACACCTCCAGGATGCATGCTTTATTCCCTACCCTCACCCCTGCAAAAAGGCAAACAGCAAAAAAACCAAACCAAACAACCAAAAACAAAACAAAACAAAACAAACAACCAAACAAAAAAACCCAAACTAAAGCAAACAAGGCTGCTGAGGAGAACTGCCCAGTAAAACATTACTAAGCATGCAAGAAAGCAAGCTGACACAAATGGGGCCCATATGTGCACAAATGGGAGAATTTATTCAGGCAACTATAAATAAAAGAAATATTTCTAAATAAAAGTGCTTAAAGTGGTTAATGAGATGCTGGGCGTGGTGACACATGCCTTTAGTTCTAGCATTTGGGAGGCAGGGGCAGGTGGATATCTGTGAATCTGAGGCCTAATCCTAACCCTAACCCTGTCAACCAGTGGCAGGGTAGCCAGGGCTATGTAGAAAGATCCTGTTATACATACATGCCCGCCCACCCACGCCCACACACGGGTTTAAAAGATAAATAAAAAACAAAGTATATTAAAAAAGACCTAGCAACTTTTTAAAAGAATGAAATAAAGTTCTAGGAAGATTAACAAATGACAAGACAGTGGTTGTATTAAGAAATTAAGAAGCAGGCTAAACGGAGACAGGAGGATTACTACATGTGTGAAGCCAGTTCCATCTCTGTAGAGACTGGTAGGCCAACCACCAGAACTACATAGCAAAACCTTACCTCAAAAAGACAAGAAATCAACACTGGCTACTGAACATAGTTGCAAACAAAATTAGGGAATTGGATAATATATCAGAGAAAATCATCCAAGGCTAGCAAAACACACACAGAAACAAACAAAACAAAACAAAACATCATCATCATCATCATCAACAACAACAAAACAACCAGAGAGGAGAACCATAAAAGAAAAATCGAGATTTGGAGAATAATATAAAAATCTCTGTGTCAAATCTAGTTATAGAAACTCAAAATAGAGAAAATTGCATGGAATAGGAATGAAGAAAAGTAACAGTTGAATTTAAAACATTTTCAGTCTTCTGTTGAGGGACATTTGGGTTGTTTCCAGCTTCTGGCTATTATAAATAAGGCTGCTATAAACAAGGTGGAGGAGCATGTGTCCTTGTTATATGTTGGGGTATCTTTTGGGTATATGCCAAGTAGTGGTATAGCTGGGTCTTCAGGTAGATCTATTTCCAAATTTCTGAGGAATCGCCAGATTGATTTCGGAAGTGGTTTTACCAGCTTTCAGTCCCACCAGCAATGGAGGAGTGTTCCTCTTTCTCCATATCGTCACCAGCATCTGCTGTCACCTGAGTTTTTGTTCTTAGCCATTCTGATTGGTGTGAGGTAGAATCTCAGGGTTGTTTTGATTTGCATTTCCCTGATGACTAAGGATGTTGAACATCTCTTTAGGTGCTTCATGGTCATTCAGGATTCCTTAGTTGAGAATTCTCTGTTTTGCTCTGTTCCCCATTTTTTAATAGGATTATTTGGTTCTCTGGAGTTCTTCTTGAGTTCTTTCTATAGATTGGATATTAGCCTTTGATAGGATATAGGATTGGTAAAGATATTTTCCCAATCTGTTGGTTGCCCTTTTGTCCCATTGACAGTGCCCTTTGCCATACAAAAGGTCTGCAATTTTTTGAGGTCCCATTTGCTGATTTTTGATATTAGTTATCTGCAGACACCAAACCCAGACACTATTGCTGATGCCAAGAAGCACTTGCTGACAGGAGTCTGGTATGGCTGTCCCCTGAGAGGCTCTGCCAACGCCTGACCAATACAGATGCAGAGCCTATACTCACAGCCAACCATCTAACTGAGCGTGAGGATACCAGTGAAAGAGCTAGAGGAAGGAGCTGAAGGGGGTCGCATCCCCATGGGAAGAGCAATATCAACTAACTGGACCACCCCATGCTCCAAGAGACTAAACCACCAACCAAAGAGTAGACATGGAGGGATCCATGGCTCCAGATACATATGTAGCAGAGGATGGCCTTGTTGGGCATCAGTAGGAGGAGAGGTCCCTTGGTCCTGTGCAGGTTTGATGACCCAGTGTAGGGGGATGCTAGAGGAAGGGTGGGAGTGGGTGGGTGAGTGGGGGAGCACCCTCATATAGGCAAAGAGGAGGGGGGAGAGAGAGGGTTGGGTGGGGGGTGGTTGTGGAAAGTTAATGGGAAGGGGAATATCATTTGAAATGTAAACAAATAAAATGATTAATTAAAAATCCACCCCCCAAAACCCAAAAAACATTTTCAGATTTAAAGAAGGATTGATATTTCAGGGTAAAATGAATATCAAGTTCATAAAAGCAAACAAAGAAACAACCCTAAAACTAAAATCCACTTAGATTCGAACCATTATTCTACACACAAAATGAAAATATTAAAACTTGTTGGACAGAAACATAGTGGACTGAGAGTAGACATCTCATTGCTGGCCCGAGATGCCAAAAGGTTGTTATGAAGAGTTGGTGTTAATCACTTTCCATGTAGAATTCTGTAGACAGTGAAATTATGATTCAGGCATAGGAGGAAATTAAAATACAAGACTCAGAGGCCTTTGGTGAAAGAAACTGTAAAGCACATTCTCAGACACACACACACACACACACACACACACACACACACACACACACCAGTAACTGTAGAGGTCGGTGAAGCAATGCCCCTCCCTGCCTTTTTTGTCTCCCATAGCAGACGCTGTATCACTTCCCTCCTCTATATGAGGGCAAAGCCTTAGGAGGTGGACGGTAATGTGGAACAGAGGACATACCCAACAATCTCCTAAAGTGTACTGTTCCGTGAGAAGGAAACACGGAGAGGGGGAGGGGCGGCGGCAGCAAAGCTTTCCTAGGGTCCTGTAGTCTGATTAATACACATAATGAATGAAAACAGTCACGCTAAAAGTAGTGCTCTTAGGATGGTCTGATAGTAGTGAGATCAAACTGTGTATTTTTAAGACATCCTTAAAACACAATGACTTGGAAGAGTTGAAAAACAGAACTAGTTATAATGGACAATCAGGAGCAAAGAGAACTCTATTTTATTATACAAGACAGAATTTACTGTGATAAGACAATGGAGATGGTATTCTGTTTCTTGCTTTATGTTTTGAATTGTTTTATGTGTGTGTGTGTGTGCCTGCCTGTCTATCTGTGCCCCATGTTCATGCAGGTACCTGAGGCCAGAAGAGGGCATTGGATCTTTTAGAACTGGCGTTACAAGTAGCTGTGAGCTGCCCAAGGTGGGTACTGGGCACTGAACGTGGGTCCTCAGGAAGATCATTGAGTGTTCTTAGTCACTGAGCCATCTCTCCAGCCCTTCCACCTACAAGACACCAGTTCCATTTATATAGAATCTGCTATCATAACCAGACCCCTTCATTAGGTGCTCATGGAAGTAAGGACTTCAATGGGAACTGGGGAGATACCAACATTTAGACCATCGAAACAGCTGTATTTGTAGTCACATTAATGAAGCAATCTGGATTATAACCCCGGCTCTGGGAGTTACACAGGTCCCTGGGCAAGCTGTATTCTTCTTTTCCAGTTTTAATGTCTTTCCTTCCTTCCTTCCTTCCTTCCTTCCTTCCTTCCTTCCTTCCTTCCTTCCTTCCTTTCTTTCTTTCGTTCTTTTTTTTTCTTTCTTCCTTCCTCCCTCCCCCCTCTCTTTCTTTCCTTCTTTCTTTCTCTCTCTCTTTTTTCTATAAAAAATAACGTATGTGTGTGTTTGAGAGAGAGATGGGGAGAGAGAGGGAGGGAGAGAGAGAGAGAGAGAGAGAGAGAGAGAGAGAGAGAGAGAGAGAGAGAGAGAACACACAACTTTTGGGAGTAGGGTTGCTCATTCTGCCAGATGGGTTTGGGAGTCTGAAAGGCAGGCTTGTCAGTGAGTGCCTTTACTCCTGTGTTACATCACCAGCCTCTGCTCTGGTTTTCCATGAAAGGCACTGACCACTGTGAGAACCAAGTGGGACAATGCAGGGGAAACATACCTGATACCGTATTACAAGTCATTCTTTCAACAGACTTGAGAAACATGGAGTGTGCTGAGAACTATACCGGAGCCAGGAAGATGGAAGACGTCAGTTATAATATTTGCTACCAGGAAGACGATATGTGAAAGCTGACTTCAAAAAAGTCTTCTCAGGCATTATGACAGGATGGCGTGTAGTCATTTAGTGTAGAGAGAGCAGACGTTTTTGTTTTTGTTTTGTTTTTAACCATGCAGCAAAGTCGGGAATACTTTTATGAGGAAGGTAGCCCTTAGGGTGAATCGTGAAAGATGAACAGGTGTTGTACAAGGCTGAGTAAGAGGAAGAACATTCCAGAACAGGGTACAGCATAAAAACAAGTGGCCTGAGGGTAACCACCTGAAAGGAACTCCTTGTTCCAAGGGACTGGTGAAGTAGACGCCTCGTGAAGATACTAGGACTTCAACTTGTGACTTGGGTCACTGTAAGAGGGATGACATATAAGCAGCTTAGAGGACACACAACCAATGAGGGGAGCCGGGTGTGGGGGTGGGGCTAGGTTGGTCAGGCACCTGAGGCTGAGTTCAATACCCAGCTCTCATATGGCAGAAGTTGAGAAACAATTCCTGCAAGTTATCTTCTGACCTCTCCACACTTGCACACGGGGCCCACACACAAATAAGTAAAAATAGAGTAAAAACTTCAAAATTAGTAAGGAACATAATGCAGGCCAGAGCGGTGAGGGAGAGAAAGTGAAGGGAAGGGGAAAGCAACGAGAGAAGGGAGGAACCCAGGCTTTTTTTTTTCTCCTTTGCATGACTAAGTGAATTGTGGTGACATTTACGTAAGACTAGAGAGAAAAGTCAGCTGTCAGGAAAGCACATTGTTTTACACAGGCTGAAAATAAGGCCAGGGGGATAAAGGTAGACATTCCTGGTTAGGAAGTTGGCTGGCTTCTGGGCTGGAGAGATGGCTCAGTGATTAAGAGCACACACTGTCCTTGCCTTGCCGAGGACAGGGCGTTTGGTTTGGAGCACCCACACTGGGTGCCTCCTAACTCCAGCTCCAGGGATACTTACTGGATGCTTCTGGCCTCCATGAGAATTCGCACTCATATGCGCAAACCCACACACAGACACAGACACCTAAGTGAAAAAGAAAAGTCAAAAAAAAAAAAAGTAACAATATGCTTGAAAAAGAGAAGTTCGCTTCCGGTCTGGGATAGCTCAGTCGGCAGGTAGAATGCTCACCTAGATGGAATGAAGGGCTGGTTTTGAGTGAGCCCCAGTGTTCAGCTGTGATCCCAGGGCTGAGGTAAACGCAGCATGGTCAGACTGCTCACTCACCCCACTTAAACCTCATTCAAAGTAAATGAAGGACAGGCTATTTAGGCAGCAGGTTGGAGGCCACTGAACAAAGCATAGTCACTAACAAAGAAGACCCAACAGTCCAAGGGCCCATTTAAAGGAGAGATTCAGGAATGCAAATTTAGTCAGTCAAGTTATAGAAAGTGAGGGCTGGAAACCATCCAGTGGCTTAGCTCTCTCCACAATCCTTAGGTGACCTTTATGAGTGTAGCTTCAGCGGAATATTAGCCTCGGAAATTAGTATGACGTGGGAGCATGCTGGATCAAGTAGTGTTTTGATTTTTCGGTTTCAAAACGTGTGAATTCATCTGTCTACCAGACTAAGGGCCAGAAGATGGTGCTGGCAGGAGTCTGAAGTCCACGAGAGAGGAAATGACCCATGCAAATGCAGTCACTGCTCGGTTTGCAACTAGATGGAAACCATCTTCACTGCCAGTAAAGATGATTTCAGGAAAGATGATTTAAAAAATTGCTTGTTGCAATTTTCATTTTCTTTTTCCCGGAGAGCAGCAGGAGAGACAGTTGACATTTGAGCTCTCTCTCGGAACTGCCCCTGTCCCTAATTTGAGCAGAGCGCTCACAGCGGACCACAGACCGGCTCCTTAGCTGGTTTTCTTTCCACGAAATCTTTCAGCCATAGAAAATGAACAAAAGCAGGGCTCCCCAGACAGCCCAGCCAGACATCTCAGCTGCCGGAATAGGTGCTTGGGAGTGGCTCAGGGGTGCGAAGCGCAGCCTCGCTCTGTTGAAGCCAGGTACTGTCCTGGGCAATTGGCTCCAGGTTTAGCTCCCGAGGCGGCCGTCGGGGGCTACAGGCACCCGTGGCGAGGGATGCCAAGGGGAAAGGGTGCCAGGTTCCGCTCGTCCGGCGCAAGCTACTCATCCCCGACATCCCCCGATTCTTCTGGCGATCCGGGCCCCGCGGCGCGGTTGCCTCTTTTAGCCGCACCACTGCCCGGTGCCCGTGACCACCCGGTGGCTGCTTTCGGTTCCGCGCCTTATATGGCCTGGCAGGGGGGTCACGTGCGTCCCGGGCCGCCCGCCGGGAGGGGCCGCTGGGGGAGGGGCGGACGGCGGGAGAAAAGGGGAGGGAGTCGGAGGCGGAGACAGGAGAGAGAGAGGGGCGGATTCTGCGGCCGTGGGAGGCGGCGGCGGCTTGAGGAGCCGAGCGCTCGCCGCCGCGCCGTGGAGCGGGACTCAGGCGGCTGCGGAGGCGGTGGCGGAGGAAGGGACCGGCGCGGGGGCGGGCGAGCGCGGCGGAAGCCAGAGAACGCGGGAGGGCCCGTGGCTGGCCCCGGGCAGGAGCCAGGGCGGCAGCGACAGCGATCCCAGCGAGGGAGGCGCAGGCAGCGGCGGCGGCAGCGACAGCGATCCCAGCGAGGGAGGCGCAGGCAGCGGCGGCGGCAGCGGCGGCGGCAGCGGCAGCGGCAGCGGGGGCCGGTGTCCGTGCGCCCCGGCGGCCAGCGGGCGCGGGCCGGCGCGATGGAGCCTCAGCACGTGCGCCCCGTGCTTGGAGCCCAGAGCCCGGCCTGGGAGGAACCGGTGGGTACCGCGCCCGCGCCCACCCCTCCCGCTTGTCCTTGCTCCCTGCCTCCCCCTCCCGGCCCATGTTCCGTTCAGGAAGCGGTCCGGGATGAGGTCCCCAGCTGCTTCCCAGCCGGGGCAGCGCTTCCTCCGGCGCCCGGGCTCCTCCTTGCTCGCCGCCCGAAGCGCCTTTGTCCGGTCGGCCTCTGGCGACGGTCCTTAGAGGACCGTTTCCGCGCTTCATCCTTTTCCCAACTTTGCACTTCATTCCCGAGTGTGGCGCGGCGGCCCGGGGAGTGGAGGCGACGGGGTTGCGCGGTCAGCGGGTGGCGCCGGGAGGAGACGGGGCTCACCTCTTGACCGCGCCCTGGCAGTCACCTGGGCACGCAGGTTCCCAAGGACCGCCGCCTGTGGAGGCTGGTGGCTGCCAGAAGCCCAGAGCCACGCCTCCGACTCGAGTGGCCGCGGCTGCCCTGAACAGTTCCGAGGGTCAGGGGACCTGGACCGGGATCCAGCCACCGGCTAACTTCGCTTTCGCCTGGATCTCACAGCACACGCCACGCGTAGATTGAGTCACTTTAGGGGCTCAGAGTGTTGCGTGTGAGAAGAGTCGAGGTCTTTGGATTTATTCCCTAAACTCCTTTAACTTATTTCTTGCACCTCAAACTGAGCCGTCTGTTATCCATCCATCCCTTCAGGGATTCCTCCCAGGAATCCCCGTCCTGCGTAGACCCTTGTAATCTTGAGTGGGCAATGAATTTTGGCTCTGCATACCCTATCTACGTATTTCTTAGTCCTTTTTGATTGACGTTGTGAACCGTCTCAAAAGCCTGGTCCAAAATTTCTGGCTTCATCCTTGCTGCGGTGCTGTTCTGATGATGTTTTCCCAGGGACTTCCTGAGTCTGCTCAGGCGGGCCCTCTGCCTGTTGAGAGCTTGTAGGTCAGGTGCCAGGCTTGCTTCTCCTTTTCTTACCCATAGACTTCCAGCCGGTTTGCCAGGGTACGATTCGCTGCCTCCTGCTTCCTGACCTTTCAGGAGTGTCCTTCGACTTTGATCCATCTGCAACTGCTTTTGCTTTTGTGAGTTTGCACGTTAGGTAGCCCATCTGTTCGTGTTCTATTGCGATCATCATTAGGGAGTAAGCTATTCTTGGTTAAAAATACAATTCATTCAGTCTTGACATTTAAGATCATTGGGAATGAAATCCAGCGACCTGTTTTGAACTTTACTAAATAAAATCCTATCAGCTTCCACCACTTACAGCGGGAAGCTCCAAGTCATGTGTAGTGCTTTTTGGGTGCTGAATGCTAGGACTTCACCGCAGTTAGAAAATTAGAGAACCTCCGGCTTTCTTCTCCAAAGTGCTAAGAAACAGAGTGCTTTCTTATTCTCCTAGAAAATCTTCAGTGCTAGTCTCGCCACATGAACGTTTAAAGCTAAAACCTTCACAGAGAAGCGAGATGGAGCAGGAGCAGTGGCTAAATGTTGAACTCTTCAAAACTTGGCGTATGTAAGTGGCTAAGGCATTTTATTAGTTCAGCAGATATTCTTATCCAACACCTATCGTGTTCTGAGATTGTTGGGCAAGCTGTTAACTCTCAGACAAGCTTTGTCCCCAAGAACCTTACTTTATAGCTGAAGGTTGACATCTATTCAAGTGTGTGTCATAAAAAGTTCTCATGAGTGATTTTATTCAGAACTTTGTGTAATGACTACAATATTTAAGGATTTTTCAAACGCTTTATATAACTACTTAAGAAAGTTGAGTTACCTGAACGACTAAAAGAGGAGTGTACTCAAGAGAAAGCAAGAATGCATTAGAGGAAACAGCTTTAAATGTTAAATATTTCTGGCTTGGAGAGCAACGGGGTTGACGTTTTAATCTAAATATGTTTTGAAGGAACACTGGGTCCATCCGAATCCCTGTTGTTTCTGTTTGGGACAGAGCGTCACACTGTAGGACAGGCTGCTGTGGGATTTTCTCGGTAGGCCAGGCAGGCCTGAAACTTCATGCCCTGCTGTTGCTTCAGCAGAATACAAGGCATCATTAAGTTCTCAAAAATCAGGGTCTTTAACTTTGATTCAGTGAGCTCAAGAATCTGAATGGAGTGAGTTCTGGTTTCCTTCAAAATGAACCTATATGACCATCATGCGGCATGCTATACTTAGAACATTAATTGCTAGTCTATATAACTTTAAGGAGCCACAGTGTCTGTCTGTCTGTCTGTCTCACACACACACACACACACACACACACACAGAGAGAGAGAGAGAGAGAGAGAGAGAGAGAGAGAGAGAGAGAGAGAGAGAGAAGAGAAGATCTAAACAGTAGAATCACAGCTTTCTTGAAGCCCAGACTCTGTGTGCTCAGAGACTCTCATTTTCAGGACCTGTGTGTGTCCCCTCCCCCCATTGCTTCCTAGTAGGTGGCACAGAACAAGCAGCTGATACATGCTCTGGCAACCACAGCTAGAGCCCCAGCTCCATGCCTTTCCCATCAAGATACATTTATCCTCTGAGCCAAAATAAATCCTTCCTCTCTTAAAACAAAATGAAACAACAGCAAAGAAAGCAAACCTGTTTTCACTGGGATCCCAGTTCTGAGGTTTTTTTGTTTGTTTGTTTTGTTTTTAACTTTCTTAAAATTTAAATATAGGTAATTTAATATTTTACCATACAAACTTGACTAAATGGGATTACTGTGTTGTTATGGCATGTGGCAACATGCATGCAAGAATTTGGTGTTTCTCTTTCTCTCTGTCTCTCTGTCTCTCTCTGTCTCTCTCTGTTTCTCTCTCTCTCCTGATGGAGCCTAAACCATGATGGCCCGATTTCTCCTATTCAGAGACAAAAACAAAAGATTCCTTGGAGATTCATGTGGAGAAAAGGGATTTTTTGGGACTTCCTGACATTCTGTCTGTGAGGGGGTGAAATTAAGTTAATTAGCTAAATTTGGATACACATTAGCTTTATTTAACATTATTCGGGCTAAATCTTGAGCCTAAAGAAGATACTTGCTAGCATAGTAAGTTTCTTGGTTTTCTTTGGTGCTAGCTTTGGAATGTAGTCCAATGTTAGTGAATATAGGCATAATCTAAATTTTAGCCCAAAAAGTATTTGGGGAATTGGGTGTGGTGCTGCACACCTGTATTCACACAATTAGGTGAGGAAGGAGGGCCCAGATTGTGGAGCCAGCATAAACTATATATTGAGACTCTGTATCCAGAGACAAGAGAAGAAAAGAATGAGGGCTGGGATGTAGATTTGGGACAGAGCACATGCCAGTGCAAGGCTTGCCCTAGCACCACTAAAGTAAATAAGTAAGGAGAATCAAAGCGTTTTGCTGTTGGGAATGAGCGGGTAGGAAGATATTTAGCAAAGCAGTCCTTAATCTTGGGTGGGAGTGGGTAGCAGATAGGTAGTTACAATTCTAGCTCAGTTTAAAAATGTGGGAGTATTTACAAAATACCTTAAGTGGAGAGAGGCTTGACTATACTTCATTCCCTAAACTTGGTTTTTATTTTCAAATGGTTCTATACCTGTTGGCATTAGCTGTTGGCAGTATACCAGTTATCAGTCCAGAATTAATGGACACTTAGAAAGGGAAGTGTTTCAAAGCAAAAAGCCCACAATACAAGCGAAAGGTTGTACAGTTCCACTTTCTGCCTGGATGGTGAGAGGCTTTGGCCTTGTGGGCTAGGACCACAGTAAGTTCCTGTAATCAACAGCACTGTTGCTCATGGAATAATTTGTTATCTAAGTAACAACTAAGAAAATTGACACAGGGCAAACTTTTTGAATGTTAATTTCTGACTATGGAATACATAGTGATTGCAGAATCAGTTCCATATTGCTGCCAGGGCAGCCTTCCAGTCTGTGCTGGTTCCATCTGTAGTCCTTTGGTTCTGGACTGATCAGGAACATGAGCCCTGGACCATGGCTTCTCAAGTACCCACTCATGGTTTTCAAGATATGACACATAACTCTTAAGTTCTATCACAATTGAAGGTAGAACCGTAGAACATGGGATTAGACACTTTGAGTGACTCATGATTCTGCTTGTTGTGAGCAGTTGATTAGTTCACAATACCTGTAAGTAGTAATAGAGTGTTCATAAAGTTTTAGTCAGCTTTGGCTTATGTCTCTTGTACTTTTTTGGGGGGGGGGTATGGCACCTTATTAAGTAGAAAACTGACTGGAGGGTCAGCTTTACTCCTTTCTGTTTAACCCTGACTGTAGCATCTATAGACTGTATGGCCAAGACTCTTTGCTGCTTTTGTTTGTTTGTTTGAAACAAGATCTTGCTGTGTAGCCCTTGTGGGCCTGTTACAATGTAGCCCAGACTGGCTTCCATCTTGGCAGCACTCATACCTCAAACTCCAACATTGCAAGCTTTCAACAAGATTAGTGATATGTTCTACCTGGAAGTTTCATTGTATAGCCCAGGCTGGCCTTACATTTCAGAGGCCTATCGGCCTCTGCCTCTGGAATTCTGTAACCAAAGGTGTGCACTACTACAGCTCACCAACGAAGATCTCAAAGTAATAGTAATAAAAAGGAATTCGTGAGCAGCAGGGGAGAAATTATTTGAAAATCTAAAACACTAAAGAAAGAGTCAAGGAACTTTTTATAAACCAAATGAGACAATATGCCATGTATTTGAAATTGTAATAGCCATTTCAAGAAATAGAGGCTGATGCAAGAGACCTGCCATAGATTCCAAGTCAGATTGGGACTGAGGCGTGCTAGGGGACTACCTCAAAACAAAGAAACTGAACAAAGAAAAGGCAAGGGCATTTCACTTAGGTCAGATAACCATTTTGAATGCTTTTAACTAGGAGGAGAAGCAGTTAGTAGGTCAGATACTATTTTAAATTGGTGATTCCTTGAAAGTTTCTCAGAAGCGATGGTCTTCCAACAGGGTTTTCCCCTGAGCTGCCTTTAGTGGGAAATGAGGCAGCTTTCCTTTCTTTGCCTACACAGTATTTCCACCCATCCTGGGTTTCCTCTACAGCTGCAGATGCTGTAGAGTTGCAGTCATTTACTTAGCAGGAACTGGCTTAGATTGGCTTTGCTTTTCAAAGTTACAGGCCTTAGGAGCTGGCTACTGAATTCTGTGTTGATCAGAGCGGGCTGCAAGGCTAGGTTTTTATAAGTAATGGATACCTGCACTTTGAGGAATTAATTGCCTGGCTCCTGGATGTGAAGCTGTGCAATGTGTCTTTAAGCAATCTGCATCCTTTCAAAGAGTAAGAAATGGAACCCATCTTCTTCACCAAATAGGCATGGGCCTTAGACCACCTTTCACTTCAGTCACCCTTGACTGGATTCTGGGAAATGTTGCTATATAAAACCTGAAAGTTTAATGTGTGGGTTGAAATACAGGATAGCTGTCAAAGTGACCTTTAGCTATATAGAGTGTGGGGAAGAGAACATTAGAATCATAATCACGTTTTGGTCCCAGCTTGTGCCCTCTGTCTTCTTTATGTTAAAAGGAAAAGTCTGAACTGTGTTAGGCCCTTTACTAAGGGTCTTTGTCTTGACTTGTCTGTGACCAAATAGTCAGACTAAGACAAAGGTCACTAAAAGGGCATTATTTTGTTTTTGGCTGTGATGGGCCTTCTGTACTCTAGGCACTGATCTGGATCTCCGGCCAAGGTCATTTAATGCTATTGTTTCTTAGAAAGTTCTCAGCAGTGTGTTCTTGTAGGTACAGAATTTCATATTATAGGGCCAGAAGGACTTTTGAAGTCCATTTCACCCCACGTTTTCCCTCGCTAAAGGGAACAACTGACACACAAGAGAGGCTGTCTCTGTGCTTGAGAAACATGGCCGCGCTCTCATGCTGAATGACTGAAACGGATTTCACATTTTCAGTGTAGTTAAAATCCCTTAGAGCTGGCAGCAGCTCTAACGCTGAGCCGATCATTGCTGGTCTTAAGGTTGCACCTGAAACCTGAAAGAATCAAAACCCCAAATCTTAGTTTCCAGGAATTTTCAAGGTCAAGGCTAAGTGACAAACTAGGAGAGGTACCTGAAGGGCAATGGCTAAAAGGATTGCTCTACCGAGGAGAGCACCCCCGGAGTCGGTAGGGACTTCATAATTGGAAAATCACTAACAGCACTGTGACGTTTTCTAAGGTGGACAGCAGGAAGCGTGTCCTTTTCGTACCCTCTCCCTCAGCCCCTCTTCCCCCACCTGTGTAGGATTTTGAGGTTGAATGTGCATTCTGCGCTGCTGCGAGGTTGCTCATCCCAGGGGCTGCGCTTAAGTAGCTGGCCGGGGAAGCGTCTGGGGCCCAGGCTCCAGCCTGTGGATTCTCTTTCCTCAGACTTTAGTCCGGACCAGGGAGTGGCGTTCTCTTCTGTGGATGTGTGTATTTATATTCTTTACTTTATACTTTGTTAGTTGAGTGCATTCTTACAGGCATTCTGGATGGGCGCTTTAGTCTAGACATTTATTTCAGCATATTGTCGTCTTGGGCTGCGTGTCCTCTCTTGTTTCTGCGTCCTCTCCACGCCCTTTTCAGCTTCCTGTTAGCCAAAGGGAATCGCTCTTTCTGAACCAAAAGTTCTCAGAGCGGAGCTGAACCTCCCGGAAAATGCTCTGCTCTTCCGTGTGCGCCGGATGGGGGTGGGCCCGAAACTAAACAGCACTGTAGAGGAGGCCGAAAGGACCCGAACCCCCGGGCAGAGGTGGGGAGGTAAGGTCCTAGCAATGGTGCTGAGGGTCCTTGAGACCCAGTTCATCTCCGGGGCAGAGGGAACTTTTACTTAGCTGGTGGTCCGAGTATGTGGAGGGATTCGGAGTCCAGAGGTGCACCCCAGGGCATAGGAGGTAGCTCCATGTCCCCCTTCCCCGCAGGAGCCTTCTCCTCACTCCTGCTGCCTAGAACATGGGGAGGAGCATCGCCACTGTCTGACCTGCTGCGGCATGCCCCTGCCTATCTCTGCTCTCCATTCCCTCTGAGCCCTCCAGACCCTAGGAGGAGTAAGGGGGAGGTCGTTCGAGGCTTATCGCGACTTCCATCCTCTCATTCCGGTGCTGGTCATATCCTGGGTCAGCAGCCCCAGAACATCCCAAGGCTGGGTGCCCAGATGTGAAGCACGCAGAGGTCTCGGCAGGGGCGGCGCGTGATCCCGGGTCCCGGGTCCAGGGTGCTGCGTGGCGGGGACCACGGAAGATGGCGCCAGCTAGGCGCAGGGCTCAGACGTTCGGGCAGAGCCCAGCAGCTGACCACAGCCCCTCGGGGCGCTGCTGTGTCCCTGCAGGAATCAGAGAGGATGGCCGGGGCCGGCAGCCAGCACCACCCTCAGGGCGTCGCGGGAGGAGCGGTCGCTGGGGCCAGCGCGGTTTCCCCCACTGCTGCAGGACCGGGAGAGGATTCGTCCGACAGTGAAGCGGAGCAGGAGGGGCCCCAGAAGCTGATCCGTAAAGTGTCCACCTCTGGACAGATGCGGACCAAGGTAAGGCTCGGCCGGGGGCCTGCGAGAGGGTTGTGGGCAGAGGGAACGCTCTGGGAGATCCCTGGAACTGGTATCCGGAGGAGGGGCGCGGGGGCGCGGCCTGGATGGGGCGTGGCCTCGCGCAGGGGGCCATTCGGTGCTCTAGGGATTCCTGCTGTGGGTTTAAGAGATAGCTAGGGTGTGTTCTGGAACGCTTGTCTAGCCGTCAGAACAAGCGTCTTGGAGCACGGTTAAAGCCGGGTGGCGAGTTCCCACCTAGGAAACTTAAAGGGAGTTTGGTTGTTCACCCATGCGCTGCATGCTATGGAAGACCTGCTGGAAGCTGTATTCTGCCAGCCACCATGCATTCCCACCCACAGCAAGCTGCTTGCACCTCTCAGTCAGTTTCTCTGCTGTGCTGTGCCCACAGGCTGGCCTGGCTTCAGTGTTGCAGGTTCCCTCAAAGTGCAGGGCTCGGACATCCATGGTGTTTCATCACAAGTTAACCTCTTTAGGGTATTTCAGGGTGTGGTAGTGCTTTTGTGGCGTTTTGTGCTGATCAGTCTCAAAGTTGAGCTTTCATTTAATGATGAAGGCTGAGGCTACTGGGTTAAGGGACTTAGATATTCTAACGTTCTTCTTAGTTTAGAAGTCTTCAACACCTAGGCTGTTGTTAGTGGAGGAGTTAAAGCAAGATTTTGAGTAGGGAACTGATTAAATTAGTGGATGCTCCCTCTAGTAACAGATTTGCAAAAGCAATTCATTCTACAGTTATCATGGCTATTAGCTGCCTAAGGCTTATGAGAGTGAGTCTTACATGGAAACAGTTTGGATTAGTGTTTGTTTGAGCGCGTGCTGACTTCTAAAATTCAGTAGACTTATACATGACAGTGACTTCAGTTACCAGAGTCAAAGGTTGCTTCAGCCGTGTTTATTTGGACATCTTGGAACTACTGTTTAATGGAGATGGATTTTGAATTTCATAGCATTTGTAATATTTCTGAATTTAGATTTTTGAAAACTAAAGCTAACCATGCTTTTAACTTGTGAAATCTTAGTCTAAAAAAAAAAAAAAAACCACCAAAAACCAACCAAACAAAAAACCTTGGCCAGTAGGTGGTGGTGCACGCCTTTAATCCCAGCACTCAGGAAGCAGAGGCAGGCGGATTTCTGAGTTCGAGGCCAGCCTGGTCTACAAAGTGAGTTCCAGGACAGCCAGGGCTATACAGAGAAACCCTGTCTTGGAAAAAACAAAAAACAAACAAACAAACAAAATCTGAAAAGGTGAATTAAAGAGAAAAACGGCAGGTTTCAAAAATGGCACATCATATACTTATATGCAATGGTCAAAATTCCATGCCTATTAATATCAATATTGGCTAGTAAGATTTATGCCATTTGAAAAAAATTAGGGATGGTATAAATTGAACTGAGGAAGTAAGATTGAACAAAAAAATTGATAGAAAGCACTATTAATTTGTGGGCTTAGTGAACTTGAAAGATCGTATTGTTTAATTTTTTGGATAAAGCATGTTTATGAAGACTACAATAAATCTAAGAAAAAATTTTTTTTTCTTTTTGGTTTTCTGTTTGACTTTTTGACAAACATTTGCCACGATTATGGCTAATTATCAAGCTTTGGAATACTGCTTCTGATATTTATATCAGAATATCAGGAAATCTGCATTTTATACTGGCTCATATGTTAGTATTTATATAAATGTTTTTGTGCACAAACATCTGATGTCAGAGTATTAAGATGCCAAGACTAGTGGGCCTCAGCCTCACGGCCCACCTCCTGCAGTCCAGGCTATAACACATGCTGTGGTGCCCATCACGGTGGCTCTTAGCTCACACACTGCTCTTGAGGGGAGAAGGTGAGGTCTGTGGAGGAGGCAATTTAAGTAGAGCTACTAAAGGTAACAGTGGGTTCCTAGTCTTTGGGAATTATCCAGGTAAGAAGAGAAGCACCCTTAGAAAAGTGAAGATATTTCCTCATCTTCTCCCTAGGGGTATAAGGTGAGAGAGGCTTGAGGGGAGGCGCAGGCCCCAGATTTGGCTAAGGCTTAGTTGGTTTTGAGGCCACACTAACAGTGTTTTCTCAGTCATCCTGACGATACATCAATACCCTCTAAGTATGGTGGGTTAGGATTACTAATAGTGTGTTTAGTTCTGCATTCACACACTTATACATACTACATGCTTACATATAGATGTGTAAATGTGCTCCTGATGAATGTGTTGTTCATAGAACTTGAAGATATTTGAGGGCAGGAGCGACTAGGTCTGGGAGGTGCTTGCTGTGCAAGTGGAGGACCTGAGTCACATCTCCAGGACCGGTGTGTTTTTGTTGCCTCTATGTTGCAGATCCCCAGTACCCATGTGTCTTTGTTGCCTTTATGTTGCTGTGATAAAAATACCTGGACCAGGAGAGCTTATAGAAGATTGGTTTTGGGCTTTTACTTCCAGAAGCATAAGAGGTCATCCTGGTGGGGAGGCATGGCAGCATGAGGCAGGCATAGCAGTAGAAGCAGGAAGCTGCGGCATGATGAACTGAAGTCCTGGAACAGAGAGAGCCAACCGAGAGCAGTGTGAAGCTTTAAACTCCCAGACCCTGTCACGCCCCCCCTCACTTCCAAACCCTGCCTCGCCCCCCCCCGCCCCCCCAGTGAGGTACTTCCTCCAGAAAGGAACTCCTAATTCTTCCCAAACAATGGCACTGACTGAGGACCAAGTGTTTACATTTCATAGACTGGGGTAATGTGTGCATGGAGTGGGGGTAGGGGTGGGGCCAGGGGTGGGGCCAGTCATTCTTATTCAGACCCCTCTACCACATTTGATAAAAGACAGGTGCTGGGGAGGCAGACACAGGAGGATCCCCATGAGTTGTTGGCCAAGCCAGTCAAAGTTTCAGGTTTAAGGATTAACCTTGTCCAAAAATTAAAGAGCAAAGTGACTAAAGAAGACAGCTGCTGCCTTTAATCCCAGCATTCAGGAGGCAGAGGCAGGCGGATTTCTGAGTTAGAGGCCAGCCTGGTCTACAAAGTGAGTTTCAGGACAGACAGGGCTATACAGAGAAACCCTGTCTCGGAAAACCAAAAAAAAAAAAAAAAAGAAGACAGCTGACCTTGACCTCATCGAATGCATGCGTGCACATGTGCACACACACAGACACAGACACAGACACAGACACACACACACACACACACACACAAATATCTTTCCATGAATGACTGCATAGTTATTAAATACTTGCAATGTGAATATTTTCATTGGAAAAAAGCCCATTGACTTTAGTTCCCATTAAAGATCCCCAGGGTCATGCCCCTGTTTGGCAGGCAGTGAACAGTGCAGAACAGTTTGGGCTGGAGAGGCAGCTCACTGGTAGACTGCTTTGCTACCATGCATGAAGCTCTGGATTTAGTTCCCAGTACTGTATAGAAACAAGGTGCAGTGGCACTCACCTGGAATTCTAATACTCGGGACGTAGAGGCAGGGGATGGTGCTTCAAGGCTATCCTCATTTACAAAGGGTGTCCCAGGGCAGCCTGGGCTACATCAAACCCTGTCTCAAAACCAAACTACAAAAGGCGGGAGTTTAAGTAATTAACCTTATTTGAAATACTTTTTGTAAATATTTCATGATACTCTAAATTATTTGCATACTAAAATGGACATTGCATTACTTGAGACATTTGAAAAGTGTCTAGGCATTTTCTTAATTGAAAACGTTGTACAAGCTGGCAATGGGTATTTTAATTATACTGTTCAGAAGGCTGAGGCAAGAGGATGGTAAATTTGACTATAGCCTGGCCTATCTTGTAAGGCCCTATCTCAAAACAACAATAAGACATGTAGTCAGACATACTGTCTTAGTTAGGGTTTCATTTCTATAAACAGACACCATGACCAAGGCAACAGAGGGAGAACATTTAACTGGAGCTGGCTTACAGGTTCAGAAGTTCAGTCCATTATCATCAAGGCAGGAGCATGGCAGTGTCCAGGCCGGCATGGTATAGGAATAGTTGAGAATTCCACATCTTGTTCCAAAGTCAAGCAGGAGAAGACTAGCATCCAGGCAGCTAGGAGGAGGGTCTATAAGCCCACCCCCACAGTGGCACACTTCTTCCAATAAGGCCATGCCTTCTTCAACAAGGCCACACCTCCTAATAGTGCCACTCCCTGGGCCAAGCATATTCAAACCCACACATACTAACAGTACAAGAGACTACAGGGAAAGGATTCTAGCCATGAGAGAAATCCCATCTTCCACTGATCTCTGGCTTCCTCCTAGAGGCAATCATAAGTGATGTTTTCTTGGGATGCTTCCAGAAAAATCTCTATGCACTTACAAGTGTTATATATGTACACCATACACACACACACACACACACACACACACACACATATATATAAACATACACATATATGTATACACATACACATATATATATTAATGCATTTATACATTTTTTTAAGATAACCAAATATCATGGTATATACCCAGCACTGGGGAAACTGACCCAGGAGAATTGCCTAAAGATCAAGGCTAACCTGGGTGACATAGTGAGACCCTCTCTCAAAAAATAGACATTTAGAAAATATCACTGTCTATTTTATATTCATAGATATTTATACATACACACACACACACACACACACACACACATATATATATTCTGTTTAAAAACTGCTACTAGGACTATTCCCTAATGGTCTTCTGTATATTATTTACTTCCTTCCTTTTAGTGACAGTAGGCCATTCAGATGAGCTGTGCCAAATTGCTTTCAGCAGTTCAAAATTGGCAAAGTATAGAAAGTTTCATTTGGTTGAACTAACACGGTATGTGATCATTTAATTAATCAGTTTAGTGGAAGGAAATTGGTCGTTTTAGGACAGTACACTAATCTCAGCTTTTTTTGTAGTGGATATGCCAACTTTTAATGTAAAGAATAGGAGGTGTGTGTGTGTGTGTGTGTGTGAGAGAGAGAGAGAGAGAGAGAGAGAGAGACAGACAGACAGACAGACAGACAGGAAGAGGTGTGCTGGCACTGCCCCAGCTCAGGGCTAAGACTGTGCTTTGAAGGGCATGGAGTTTGACAGTGATCTCCTGTATCGTAGCGCCCTCCTCACCTCCATCTTTGTGATGTCTTTGGTCCATTTTGTTTGTCTTCCTAGTGTCTAGGTACATCTTTTTTTCCTCTTTACTCATTCTCTGTTTTTCACTTGTATCTCTTCTCCTGTCAGCTGAGTAGAACTTCAGGTAGTTACATTTAGGTTGCAGTGTGATAAGCAAGATAATTTTGTATCCAACTTAATTTCCCAAAGGCAAAAAAAAAAAAAAAAAAAAAAAAACTCTGCAGGCTTGAAAGAGATGCTGGCTTGTAAAAGGCAAATGGGAGCAGTAAGGTTTCCATTCTTGGCTTGCCTCTTCACCCTTCTGTATGTTCCCTGTGGGGTGGCGTCCCCTTTAGACTTGGTGCTGTAGAGCATTTCATATGCATTTTGTAGGTATCAATGGTCTGAAAGGACATTGCTATAAACTCTAAATGTGAAGAAGACTGTGTGTGCCTTTGTTGGCCTGTGAGTGCAGTAATCTTTCTTTTTTTTTTTTTTTTTTTTTTTTTTTTCTTTCCATTTTTTATTAGGTATTTAGCTTATTTACATTTCCAATGCTATACCAAAAGTCCCCCCCATACCCACCCACCCCCACCAGTAATCTTTCATTATGCCTCAATGGCTGGAGATTGTTGCTCTGCTTTCAAGCTGGCATGGCTAACGGTCAGTCATACAGTGATACACACCGATGAGAACTGTCTCCATGACTTTTAGCCATTGAATTATCTCAGCCAGCTGGGCGGTGGTGGTGCACGCCTTTAATCCCAGCACTTGAGAGGCAGGGGCAGGCAGATTTCTCTGTTCGAGACTAGCCTGGTCTACAGAGTGAGCTCCAGGACAGCCAGGGCTACTCAGAGAAATCCTGTCTCAGAAAAAAACCAAAAACCAAAAACCAAAAACCAAACAAAAAACCCCAACCAACCAACCAAAACAAAAAACAAAAAAACCCCAAAAACAAACAAACAAAAAAAGAATTATCTCGGCCAAGGTCAGAAAGCTTTGTGTGTCAAAAATATCTCCTGATTACGTAATGGATTTCTTATTTTGTTTGACATTTATGAATATTCATATATTAATTCTGAATGGCTATAAGTTGTTCTCTAAATTTGGCAAAAATGTGCTAAACACAGAACACAGTCAGCTGATGAGTTGCTTTTAATTTATCATGAAAGTAGCTTTACAGTGAGGCAATTTGGACTTCTGTTTTTCTTTGCTTTATGAGATATAGTTTAGGCAATTAAAACATTATTATCTGATGTGGTGGTGCACGACTTTAATCCCACCACTTGGGAGGCAGAGGCAGGTGGATCTCTCTGAGGTTGTAGCCATCCTGCTTTATGTTGTAAGTTTCCCGGACATCCAGGGTTACACTGAAAGACCTTGTCTCAAAAAAACAGAACAAAATAAAAAATCCACCAACCCCAAAACAAATAAATGGACAAACAAACAAACAAAAGCAACATTCTACCACCATTTGTTATTATTAATTTTTTAATCATGATTTCTTGGTGGAGGAGACAATAGGGCATTTAGTCACTGACTTTCAAATTGTAAAAGGTATTATCTTGGGAGGTCATGGGAGTTTCTATCTAGTGTTTAAAACAGAAACAATAAGCCACAAGGTATCTTTAAGAATCTTCAGCCTCTGTTCTGTGTGGAAATATTGGAATCAAGATCCAAATAAGATGAGAAGGGAGAAGGACCCAAGTTGGAGGCCAAGAGGAACATCTGCAATCATCTGGGGCAGAACTCTGCCTACTTCCCTAAAGATCACAGTGCCAAAGATGACTACGTTTCAGGCTATTAGGAGTCCCTCAGAATTGCTCATCTCTGAGAATGATGGGCCAAGGAGGAAGGTAGAAGAGGATTGGAGTGATGTTTGTCAGAGTGCAAAATTTCTGTCAGACTTATCAGGTAAGGTCTGGACTATAGAATAAGTTCTGTTGTAAGCTACCGTGGTGCTAATTCGACAATTTCATACTGTTGTGAATATGAAAAAATCATATCATAACATAACATACGCAGGGCTTTTGGTGCTGGAGATTGAACCGAGGACCTTGAGCATGGTAGGTGTCCTATTAGAGTTACTATTGCTATGATGAAACACCATGATCAAAAGCAAGTTGAGGATAAAGGGTTTATCTGACTTATGCTTCCACATCCATAGTCCATCACTGAGGGAAGTCAGGACAGGAACTCAGCCAGGGCAGGATCCTGAGGTAGGAGCGGATGCAGAAGCCATGGAGGGATGCTGCTTGTTGGCTTACTCATCCTGCTTTCCTATAGAACCCAGGACCACCAGCCCAGGATGGTACCAGATTGATGGGTCTCTCCCACATCAATCATTAATAAAGAAAATACCCTACATGCCTGTCTACAGCCTTAGGAGGCATTTTCTCAGTTGGGTCTCCCTCCTCTCAGATGACTCTAGCTTGTGTCAAGTTGATAACATTAGCCATCACACTGGGTCAGTCCTTGACCACTGAGGGAGGCTCTTTGACAATCTGCCCTTGCTTTCTTTCAAGTTTCGTTGGCAGTAGGGTTTCCCTAAGTCGCCCAGGCTGACCTTTATTTTGTAGGCCTCTTGTCTCAGCCTTCAGAGCAGGTGGGATTATACTCATGAGCTCCCGAGATCATCTTATCATTTTTAGTATATTTTATTACTTTTTTTGAGAATTTCATACAGTGTATTCTGCTCATATCCTTCCCAGATCCATTACTTCCATCTTTGCATCACCTCTGCCACAGCTGCCTCCCCCTCCTCCTTCTCCTCCTCCTCCCCCTCCTCCTTCTCCTCCTCCTCCCCCTCCTCCTTTTCCTCCTCCTCCCCTCCTCCTCCTCCTTCTTCTCCCCTTCATCTCCCCTCCTCCTCTCCCTCTTCTTCCTCCTCCCCCTCCTCCTCCTCCTCCTCCTCCCCTTCATCTCCCCTCCTCCCCCTCCTCCTCTCCCTCCTCTTCCTCCTCCCCTCCTCCTCCTCTCCCTCCTCCTCCTCCTCCATCCACCCTATCTAGTTTGTGCTGTCCATTTACTTAAGTGTGATGGACCATCCACAGGAATATGCTAGATCTACCGGGGTCCATACCCTTAAAATGTCTTTCCCTTGCCCAGAAACCATCAACTAACAATATCAGCTCATAATTTTTGTCAGTAATTCTGAAATAAAGAAAAAGGATAACAAACTGGGTGGTGTTGACCTTAGTTCCAGCACTCCAGAGGCAGAGGGAGGCAGATCTTTGAGTTCAAGGCCAGTCTGGTCTACAGAGTGAGTTCCAGGACAGCCAGGTATACACAGTGAACCCCCTTCCCTCTCAAACCAAGGAAACAAAACAAAGCAACCAACCCACCCCATCCCAGTAGTTTCTCTGCCACTGTCAAATGGTATCAAGAGTGCTCAAGAGAGTGTGTCTGTACTCCAGTAAAACTTCATTTAAAGAACTGGAATTTGAACGTCATGAAGTTTTCAGGGTTAAAAATACTCTTTTTTTTATTTTTTTAAATCAACCTGTTTAAATATGTCACTTGTGGACTGTGTAAAAATCAAGTGCAGACAGGATGTGGCCAATGAGATGGTCTGTGGCTCTTGTTGGCCGAGGCTGGCCTCTACCATAGAATCTTGAGCTGGTTTGTGGTTAGGCTCTCAAAGCAACGCAAAGTTAAAGCGTAGCGAAATATCAGCATATAAGGCACCAAATGAAGCTAAATTTCAGTCCATTTGAAAAAAAAACTCATCTTTGTAGAACGTTTTATTTTTAGCTTGGTTTGCGTCTTTGCTTCCATTTTAATGTGAACTAAATATAGCCTGGAAACTCTGACCCTTGGTACAGTAATATATAGTATAACATATAGTATATGTATATAGTATAGTATGACTCTTGGTACAGTAACATATAGTATAACATATAGTATATGTATATAGTATAGTATGACTCTTGGTACAGTAATATATAGTATAACAGCTTTCTTCCATGTTAACTACACGTCAGACATGACGGTCCATTGTCAAAGATAAGAGGCATAAAGAATTTACTAAGCCTTTATGTATAGCGTAAGATGCGTTGCTTCAGTGTGTCTAAATTTAGAATTCTTTGGCTTAGTCGAAGGTTGCGTGTTTGCTGTTAGGGTGGCCGGGAGAGAGGACTAGGAAAGTTTGGGGCTCCCTTTGGCCTTGGTCTGATACTAGATTAGTTGGACTTCTCTCATTCAGGAACTGTTTATAAGGGAAGGTTTTAATTAAAGAGAGTTTGTTTTACATCTAAGAATAGACTTTGACAAAGACCATAGCATGTTAGTACATTACAGCTGCCCTTGACAAGTGTGGTTTCACTCTGTGACTCTTTGGACATTTGAGAAATATTTATAATTGGCCATGTGGGTTAAGATGGCCAATGGTTATTATTGATCACAGCTTTAACTTAACATTCAATGTACTCTGGTCGTCTGCTTGTTTGTTTGTTTTTTGTTTTTTTGGCCATTTTACATAGGTGGGTTTTTTTAATTTTTATTTTTTGAGACAGTCTTACTCTGTAGCCCAGGCAACTTGGAACTCAAACTTTCAGCAATCCTCCTGCCTTAGTCTCCTAGTCCTTAGCTTACAGGAATCTTGCTCAGCCATTGATGCTTTAGAAAGTATTTTAATTTTCAGTTTTGCGTATGAGTGTGTGTCTATGTTTGGATATATGCATTGAGTGCGGATGCCCTCAAGGGTCAAAAGAAGGTGTCAAATGCCCTGGAGCTGAAGTTACAGGCAGTTGAGAACAGCCGACATTGGTATCAGGAACTGAACTCAGTTCCTCCGTGGGAGCACTGTGCACTCTTTTTTTTAAATTAATTAATTTATTTATTTTAATTAGGTATTTTCTTCATTTATATTTCAAATGCTATCCCAAAAGTCCCCCATATCCTCCCCCTCCCACTCCCCCTACCCATCCACTCCCACTTCTTGGCCCTGGTGTTCCCCTGTACTGAGGCAGATAAAGTTTGCGAGACCAAGGGGCCTCTTTTCCCAATGATGGCCGGGACTATGCACTCTTAACTGCTGTCACTGATTTTAAAGGTCTGGAAGTGGTAACAGCCCCTCTCTCCTGCTTTTGAGCTATCAGACAACTATGATATAATTTAACATCACTGATTCTTTAAAGCTGAGCATCTTGGCTCATGCCATAAGTCCTGTTCTTGGGAAATGGAGACAGGGGAATTGCCTTTAGTTCACTACCAGTTTGGGATCTTGTCTTTTGAAAAACAACAGAAAGTAGTCTCATTTGAAAGATGGATTCATGGGTGTCAATTTTGCTACCCGCTGTGTGTCATGTGTGGTGGGGGACAAGGCTTAATATATTCGTTGAATATTAGACTACAGCAGAATTTTAAAGTAGTATGGGAGTTTGTATTAATAATCCAACTTAAAATGTTGAGCCTGCTCAGGGACAGATTGCTGTGCACTTTTTTTTTCCTAGATAAAATAGTCAGGTGGTAAAAAACTGGCCCCCAAAACCTGTCATTTTTCATTCCTTAAAAATAAATTTTACTCATTTTTTTTCCAAAAATATATCTTAATAGGCCAAATGGAAAATTACTTCATATGATTCTTTTAAGCTGTACCATGACCTTTTAAAAATACCACCGTACCTTACAGAAGTGAAACTAGGTTTTCTTTGAAAACCTGTTTAAAAAATTAGGTGTCTAGAAACATCTTCTACTAAATTAGTGATTCTGAGGGTTAAAAAACAGAACAAGACAAAACAAAACCATGCAATGACTTTCATTAATTTTAATAAGAATTCATAAAAATTCTAGCTGAAGTGTTTAAGTCTGAAATCTATATCTCAGATGCTGACTCATGGTTATCAATAACAGGATATTCTTGCAATGAAAGGAATCACTTGCAGAAAGGTGTTAGGAAATCTAAAACACGGTGAAAGATATGATTATAGATTTAGCATATTAATAATGGCAGGGGTGGGATGAAAGAGAAGGGAGGGAGGGAGAGGGGCGGGGGGGGGGTGGGGAGAGGCCAGGAACTCACGACAGGCTCTCAAGGGTAAGGAACAGAAGGCTGAAGCCCTGCTTTGAGGTCCGGCCCTACCATTAATTAATTCAGCAGTTACATTTTAGTGTCAGACTCACTTTTTTTTTTTTTTTTTTTTTTTTTTTTGCACTTGAAAATTTAGGTAATTTTATCCAGCTGTTAAATAAGGTCATCCGGTTGGTCTCAGTGGTATATGCCTATAAGTGCAGCACGCAAGAGGAAGAGACAGGTGGGTCTTTATAAAGTCAAGGTCTGCCTGGTCCACAGTCAGGACTATGAAGCTCGATCCTATCTCAGAAAAGCAAAGCGGAACAAAAATAAAAATAAATGTTTGTCAAGAAAGCACTAGGTAGAAAAGTACTCTCGTCTGTCTGAAATGGCCAAACATGGTGGTGTGTGCTGTAGATTCAGCTACTCAGGAAACTGAGGCAGGAGGATGGTTTGAGGCCAGGGGTTAGGTGGGAAGAGCATAACAGACCCCGTCTCCTTATAAAAATAACCCAAATAACCCAAAAAACACGCACATCTGTAAAACAAAAAGCCCCAGAGTGTGAATTAAGTGCATACGTGTGTGTGTGTGTGTGTGTGTGTGTGTGTGTGTGTGAGAGAGAGAGAGAGAGAGAGAGAGAGAGAGGTGGGGTGGGGGTGGGGCTAGCCCAGGGGAACTTAGAAATAGTGACCATTTTTATTTCAGCTTCTAGAATGCTGGGATTACCCGCACGGCCATCACATTCGTTTAAGAACATTTTCTGTACCACACATCACCGCTTTTTAAATCTTCGTCGCACCTCGGTTCACGCATTCTAAAAATACAGCAGCTGGAGTAGTGTGTAGGTGCCGGGGATAGCACAGGAAGCCAGACAGACAATATGAAACGAATGCAGAACAAATTCCTGAGGTTATAAGCATGCAAAGTGCACGACGACGTCTGTGAAGAGAAGTACTCCAGGAGTGCTGTGCTAGTGGGGCCTTGTGGGCAGAGCTGAAGGAGGAGGTGTTCTCTCAGAGGGCAGTGTTCCAGCTGTGTTGTGTGGCCCGCCAGAAGAGCCCTCCACAGGATGGGGAGGTCAGGGGGACTGCTGTGCGTAGAATGCCGGAAGCTGGTGAGCAGAGTCAACAGTAAGCTACCCCCGAGTGGTCCTTAGCTGAGTCTATATGCATCCCTAACGTTCGCCTGACTGTTGGACATCCTTCTGAATTTTATGTCTTTGCGCACACCCAGAGAGAGGCTGAAATAGTTGTACAGAGGAGATCCTAGGGCAGTAAAAAGCTAGACCAGAAACACATCAACATAGACCTATCAGAGGTGCAGAGTTTCTGTCGTTGGTGCTTCTAGCCCAGTGGTTCTCAACCCGTGGGCAAGCCAGTCAGCAGCAATCCTCCGTGGCCTGTGCATCAGCCCCAGCCCTGTCAGAGTCTCTGCCCTGACTTCAGTGGCGGACTATGGTGTGGAAGTATAAGCTGAAATAAACCCTTTCCTTCCCAAGTTGCTTTTGACCATAGTGTTTCATCACAGAAAAAGAAACCCAAACTAAAACAGGAGGATCTTATAAGGCTTCTGTAAGCGTGGAGTTTCTGCTGCTTTGTAATTTTAATATTTCACGTATCCCGTGTTTATAATGCACTCAACGCCTCAGCTTTGTCAACCACTACGTCAGTGGTTCTTTCTCAACCTGTGGGTCACAACCCCTGTACAGGATACCCTGCATATCAGATACTTACATTACAACTGATAACGGTAGCAAAATTACAGTTATGAAGTAGCAATGGAAATAATTTTATGGTTCGGGTCATGAGGAACTGTATTAAAGGGTTGCAATATTGAAGGTTGAGAACCACTGCTCTGGCCAATCATATCTGACTCAGAGCAAGGCAGGTGCTTTGTAAATGTGTGCCTGTGTCATTCTGCCCACTTTCTCCGTTTCTCTCCCGGGTTTAATTCTGTGTACTGTTCTTTTTCTTATGTTCTACCCACTCTGTGTCAGGCTTTGTTTTGGTAAAGTATGGACAGGCGACTGTGATCTAAGAAGACTATGTGGATCAGGCAACATGTTCAGGTAGGGCACACCATGTGATCTCCCGGACATTCTCACAGCACTGCTGAGGGATGAAGTCGATGTTCTCTTCACATCCATCACAACAAAACCAGAGGGTACCATGATGACACCCTCTCCTGTAAGGCCCATAGAGAAACTCAGATTTCAACTGAGTGACAGCTGCCACTCAGGGGATCCAAGTGAGACACTATTAGTTCTGGGTAACATAGGCACAAAGGTGCAAGTAGTTCTTATTCCTGTGGCCTTTTTGAGGCAGTGTCTCAAAGGCCTTGAACCCCTAATCCTTCCCATCCCCACCTTTCAAATGATTTCTGAAGACTGAATGAATATCAGGAATTTTGAATTTAAACCCTTTCTTTAAACTGGATTCTCTTGCAGAACTCGGGCTGCGTAGCCTCTTGTGTTTTGGGTTTTTTTTTTTTTTTTGTTGTTGTTGTTTGTTTGTTTTCATTTCCACAGAGTTGAAATGTTTTGGGTTGAACAGTATGTTAGAATGCAAGGGAAGTCTGGCAGTTCTTGGTGGCTTTAAAGATGGGAGGGAAATGATGAGACCCTCGTATAACAATGCTTGAAAGCATGTTTAGACGGTTTCACAATGGATACGTTATTGTGAGAACAGTGTTGATACCATGAGCCCCTGAATAATTCTTTTGTTACTACAGTGTATGTGGGTTTCCCCTTCCCTCCTTCCATTTACCTCCATCTCTCCCTCCCTCCATCCCTTCCTCCTTCCTTCCCTTTCTTACTTCTATGAGCTTATACAAAGGAGGAACAGAGCAAGGAGAAAGAGTGGAGGATGCAAAGAAAAGCGGTGATGTCACACCTCACACTACCCAGCAGGCCGTGGGGCCAGGGTTCCTGGAGCACCGTGTGTGGGAGTGTTGCTGAGTAGCAGGAAAAACTTAGAGGTCAGCGGGTGGGGTGAGCAGACAGGTGGCTGAGACACTGCCCTTGACAACTTAGCACCACTAGAGCATATAATCAAGCCCTAGATGCAGGTGATTATGTTTACAAGGAAGGAGTGCAGTTGATGTTCCAAGCTAGTAAGTGTGATCTTGAAAATAAAGTTAGAATTTAAAATCTAGATGGCAGTAGAGAAATGAAGCCATAATTGAAGAAGGATTTGGAGATCGTGTGAAGGCTTTGTTTAAGTGAAACCATTTTTTAAAAAGTCTTTAAAATTTTTATTTTCAAATGTGTGTGTGTGCCTGTGTTTGTGTGTGTGTGTGTGTGTGTGTGTGTGTGTGTGTGTGTGTGTGCGTGAAGGCATGTGCAGGTGCCTTGGGTGCTGTGAACTGAACATGGTTCCTCTGCTTAGAGCAGTAATGCCCCGACCCCTGACCTCTTCATCCTGGAAACACTTTTTTAAAAGAAGTAAAGCTGTGTGAACCAAGGAGGACTGTCCATCTGGGAGTGTGTGTGTGTGTGTGTGTGTGTGTGTGTGTGTGTGTGGTGGGGATCAGCTGTGGCCAAGAGGCAAGGCTGAGTCTTGCAGGCAGGTTGGGGTGGCCTTTCCTAGGAGCCCGTCCACTTGGCCTCAGCATTAAGCAGAGGGAGAAGAGATGCTTCTGGAAGTTCTTTGATCGTTTGGATTTTCTCAATAAAATGGGAAGCTAAGTTATCAGCTGGGAATCACGGTGGAAAAGATGGTGGCGATCTGGAGAGGGAAAGGCAAGGAGAGTTGATCAGGAGACGAAATCCCTGCCTTGGGAAATGGAAGCCAAGGGGCTGAGGAACGCATCATGCATACAAGTCTGAGGGCCTTATCCAGGAAGGTCAAACAGACACTGTCAGCCTGGTATAGACCCTGATCAGCTGCAGGGCTGGGGTAAATAGAGAGCTGTAGTAAACAGGGTTGCATGCAGATTGTCTAGGCATGGCCAGGGAAGAGGGGACAGGGAGACTGGAGGGGGATCCCACAGCCCAGAGTCACAGAGTGGGTTCTAGAAGTTATTTGGACACGAGTGACTGCGAGAAATAGAGAAGAGACAGTTTAGAGATGGAATTAAGCCTGAGATTGAAACTTTGTTCAAATTAGGAAAGGAAGAAGAAAAATGAAAGTCTGTTAAAGGAAACTACACAGCTTCAATTATTTTAGAGATGCATTAATAATAGGGGGAAATCTCCAGATTATCTGTATGAAGTTTGGTGTACCTTCTTCTGTAAAATACAAAGAATAGTTTACTTAGAAAACGAATAAGAAAGTTTCCTCAAACAAACAAATAAATCTATTTTGGAATCCAAAAACTACATACAAACCCCTGACATGCATGAAATAAAGTGGGTTCTGGTTCTAATGATGTGTGTGTGTGTGTCCGTCCGTCCATGTCCATCCTTGAACTCACTGTACAGCCCATGCTGGTCCTGAACTCATTTCCTCTTGTCTCCCAACGGGTGGGATTATAAGCATTCACCATCACACCCAGCTCTGGTTCCAGTTCTGATCAGGCAAGCTGGATAGCGCCCGAGGGCCCCAGTTCCTCCTCAGGTAAACCCTAGTAGGAGGTTGTGGGTAGACGAGAGAAAGCCCTCTGCTCGTGCCCAGCACCCATTAGATGCCAGCAGCCAAATGTTAGGAGTCTTGAGCTGAATGGCTCTTTTCCCAGTAGGGCACCCAACTTTCTTAAGAAGGTTGCAAGTGTGCAGGGCCATAGTGAAATCTCACAGCCATAGGCGAAGAATTCTTGTCTGTTTCTGAAGAGCCAGAAACTGGAGATTCTGATTGTAAACCTGTCTTGTAGATTGGGTCTCATCTGAGAAGCAGACAGATTATATATATATATATATATATATATATATATATATATATATATATATTTAATCATAGATGTTAAGATTCCACAGTAAGAAGAAAAGAATGTTGAAGGAGATCCAGCCTGTCTGTAGAAATAAACACATCTTCCTTGTCACCATCCATTTCTGTCACAGCCATCCGAGCAGTCATGGCTGTTCCCTTAAAACAAATGTCAACCTTGCCTGTTGGCTCTGCTCCTCCCTTCTGTGGGGTGGCAAGGGGAGTAGGTATAATGGAGGGCCAGGGGGAAATGTCACTGAGAACATGCTTCTCTACACTCCTGTGTGTATGAGGGAATCCAGAGGCTGGACCGAGTAAGCTAACACAGATGTGTGGCTTCCTTGAGCAGTCGGAGGCTGAGGGGGATATTTCCTGGAAGATACTTGGATGAGAAAGACTGGGGTCCAATGTGAGTAAGAGTAATATAACAGCCAGTGGATTCTGGTCCTCACTGTGGTTCAAGATTATCTATCCATAGGCTGACAAAGCCAAGGGAACTCAGTACAGTATAAACACGTGATGTGCTAAACATGAAAGTTTTGAAGCAGTGAAACTCCGTGCCTACATAAGTATTATTTGTATGACCCCTGTTTTAGTCAGGGTTACTGTTGTGATTAAACATCATGACCAAAAGCAACTCGGGCAGGAACGGGTTATTTCAGTTTACAGTTCCACATCACAGTCCATCACTGAGGGGAGGTCAAGGCAGGAAACCAGGCAGAGCGGGATCCTGGGGACAGGAGCTGATGCAGAGGCCATGGAGGGGTGCTGCCTGCTGGCTTGCTCCCCATGGCTTGCTCAGCCTACTGTCTTACAGCACTCAGGAACACCAGCCCAGGAGTGTACCTGTCCACAGTGGGCTGGGACCTCCCCCATCAATCACTAATTTAAAAAATGCCCTGTAGGCATGCCTACATCCTGATCTCATGGAGGCATTTTCTCAATTGGGGTTTCCTCTTCTTAGATGACATAAAAACTAGTCAGCACTACCCCCACAAAGAACAACGCAAGTATGTATTGATGGCTATCAAATAGATAAAATGTGGTAATACATACAGTGGGGTATCACTTAGACTTATACAGGAAGGAAATTCTGACCTCTGTGTGGATGAGAGCATGAGACCAAGTGAGATAACCCAGCCATGAAGGAAGAGCAAGTGAGGTCAAAATCATAGGCACGGGAAGAATGGTGGTTGTCAAGCTTGGGGAGGGGATGGTAGTAGGTAGTTGTTTAATGGTTTTACTTCCAGATTGAAGAGTTATGTGAGGGATGGATGGATGGTCATGATGGCCCCGAACTGCTTAGTTACTGATGGTTAAGTTGGTAATTTTATTATGTGTATTTCCCCCATAATTAAAAGTGTATCTTATAAATTATAGGAATATAAATAAATACAGGAATGGCTGTCTATAAACTCATTAGTGATGCAAAGGTGGAAAATAAACCCAAGAAATGCATGAGTACCGAGGGTGTTGTCAAGCTGACTTATAAGCCTTGCATAATTACATCTATTAGAATGTTGCCTGACTTGGGCTATTCAGATGCTGTGGATATGGTGGTGGTATAAGGAGAGAACCAGCCTTCTAACATTGTCCTATGACCTCCACATGCACATGGTGGCATGTGAATGCCTTTCCCAAATGAATGGTTGCTTTTTTAACCTACTTTACTAAAATGACTTAAAACATCTTAAGACAATATCTAATTGCATACTGCATAGTGGTGAAGAGTTTCTTAGCCAATCAGATATTATAGAACAGCATAAGATGGTAGGGCAGGGGATGCTCACACCTTTTATCCCAGGACTCCAGGCAGAGGCAGGTGGATCTCTAAGGCTTGCCTGATGGCAGAGGCATGTGGATCTCTAAGGCCTTCCTGATGGCAGAGGCATGTGGATATCTAAGGCCTGCCTGATGGCAGAGGCATGTGGATCTCTAAGGCTTGCCTGATGGCAGAGGCATGTGGATCTCTAAGGCCTTCCTGATGGCAGAGGCAGGTGGATCTCTAAGGCCTTCCTGATGGCAGAGGCAGGTGGATCTCTAAGGCCTGCCTGATGGCAGAGGCAGGTGGATCTCTAAGGCCTGCCTGATGGCAGAGGCAGGTGGATCTCTAAGGCCTGCCTGATGGCAGAGGCAGGTGGATCTCCGTGAGCTTGAGGCCTGCCTGGTCTACTGAGTGAGTTTCAGGCTAGCCAGGGCAATATAGTAAGACCTGTGTGAAACCAACCAACCAACCAACCAAAAAAAAAACCAGATTATAAAACTATAAATTATAAAATAAAAATTATAAAAATCAGGCTTAGATATGGAAAAAAAGATTGTGTAACTGGAAAAAAAAAAAAGAAGGAATGTACTTACAAGTGTGTATTTTAAGTGAAGTATTACAACCAAGTGGCAACTGGGTCACCAGTTAGTTAAAAATTTAAAGTGCAATGTCAGTCCCACAATACATAGTTTTTGGTTGGGTTAGTAATCAGACTTGTAATATATGGAATCATTAAAGCCTGGCCTAATTATAAAGAGATAAATATTTGTATACTTCAGGCAGAAAATTTAAAAACAACACAAAAAAGAAAACAGAAATCAAAAGTTTACTATATCCTGGCATATTGAAATTTATCATGAATCAGTTCGCACGGTCAGTAAATTCCCATCTCTTCCAACCTTTAACCCAAAAGGTATCTCTCATTTTTTGTTTATGATAAAAATGTCTTGTAACAAAAAATTGGTTAGATGAATTATGTACATACGTATTATTTAAAAACCTACTATTCAATCAAATGTTTCACAGATTGAAGACGTTCAGTAGGTAGAGGATTGAAATAACAAACTTATCTTATATCATGTCGATGTAGAAGATAAAAAATTTGTAACTTCAAAAGAAGAGATTCCACGCTCCTCCTCTTATATACGTGTCAGAGTGCGGACATGGGGAAAGGTCGGAAGGGAGAGTATGCTTTGTGTGTTTGGGTGTATATTCCTGTGTTTGGAGGCCAGAGGTCAACCTCAGCTGTCGCTCCTCAGGAGCCATCCACCTTGTTTTTCTCATTCTCTTACTGGGACCTGAGGCTCACTGAGTGGGCTGGATAGCTGGCCAGTTCCAGGGAGTTCAGCCTCCCAGTGCTGGGACTACTAGTGCAGGCTACCATGTTGCTTCTGCTGAAACTGCCTCCCCTCCCCCTTCCTTCCCCTCCTCCTCTCCCTCTCCTCTCCCTCCACCCCCATCCATGTTATTACTATTGTTATTTGACAAGGTCTCATTATGTAGCCCTGGCCAGCATGGAACTCACTATATAGGCCAGGATGGCCTCAGACTCACAGAGACCCGTCTGCTTCTGACCTTGGCTTTTTATGTGG
Organism: Mus musculus; assembly: GCF_000001635.26. Taxonomy (NCBI): domain Eukaryota; kingdom Metazoa; phylum Chordata; class Mammalia; order Rodentia; family Muridae; genus Mus; species Mus musculus. The sequence goes on along the minus strand of NC_000080.6, from coordinate 78,705,576 downwards.
GCTCTGGGGATACAGCTCAAGTCTGGGTGCTTATATTATAAGCATCCAGTCCCAAAGTATTTATCGTTTATTTCTTTACTTCTCTTTGCTCATTCCCATTAATTTTTTTGGCAACATGTTTGTTTTTGTAATAAAAACTTTGGCTTTTGAATTTGGATACAGTTCATTATATTGGGAAAAAAATGCAAAAAGAAAACTTGTATTTTTCAATCTGCTCAAGAACACTAATTGTCTGTATTAGTAAAACATTTAGTAATTAGATTACACAGTGCTTCATATTTCTAGAGGGAGATTAAATATTTTTGTTGGAGTAGTAAGAAATAATATTGATTGCTCACTAAACGCTGTATTACGTTTTGTTTCTACATGAAAGAACAATTAAATAAGAGTAATTCAGTGCTTAAAAAATAAAAAAATATGGTTTTTGTTTATTTTTTTGTGCACATGAGTGTGCTACCACATGCACGGGGAGGACAGAGAGCAGCTTGCAGGATGTGGAGTAGACGGATCCCCAGGATCGAACTTGGCTGGTCAAGCTTGGCGGCACGTGCCTTGGCCCTTTGAGCTACTCTGCTGGCCCTAATTGAGTACTTCACAGTCTCTGTAACAATAAGGGTAAAGAAGCCTGGTTGTTCTTTACTATTAACGAGAAAAGATGGTATTGAGCTATTTAGAGCTGAAGTGAGTCTGTATAGCCATTCTTTTTTATTACTATAAGTAAAGGATTATATCTTGGTAATAGAACCAATAGCTTCTAAAAGAGCATGTTAAAATTTACCAGTTATTTCTAGACACGATAATCTATAAGTTGAATTTACCTGAAGGTTGGCCTATGCTTTAGCTGTTTTAGTATCACTTTGGTATCACCTCAGAAGGAGAGGTAGAGGTGTCATTTAAAGATGTAAAAAATTGGAGGGGTCTCCACAGCTTCAGAGGAAGGCAGGGCTCTTGATCCCGGTAGGGCTCTGTCTACTCCTGTGGACAGAGCTGGGGACAGCATGGGACCTTCTGCTCTCTGCATCACGGTCCTCCTGTGTAGATCACAGGGATGCAGGGCTCAGTGGTGCAGGTTTGCTTATGTGCTTCAAAGGTCAGCATTTCCAGATGGACGGTGCTCTAGGCTCCTCCATCTCTGTCACCATGGACTGGACTGGCCCAGTCTCTTTGGGGAAAAAGGCTCTGGGGAGAGAGATGTTTCCAGGCCACTGATCCTCTGGAGGCAGGGCAATCTGATCACAGATTTTGTCTAACTGGTCATCTTCAGAATGTCCATAGGAGAGAGGATTTTGTCCAGACATCTCTGCAGAGATACAGCCGACACTCCACAGGTCCACAGGCGTTGCATATGTAGACTACAGAAGAATTCCAGGAGCATGGTGCTGGAGTGTAACAACTGCAGGTGTGAGGGCCATCTGTTAGCTGCAGATTCTGGCTAAGTCAAAGTCAGCCAGCTTGACTGTCCCACTACTCAGCACTAGAATGTTCTCTGGCTTCGGTTCTCTGTGTACTATGCAATTTTTATAAAGGAGATCTGGACCTCTTTGAAATAAGTGCATTAGATCCTTCACGTCTCAAGTTGCAAGCCTGCTGGGTATGCCCTGTCCATATATGTCTGTTTGTCCTGGTTTGTATGCTCAAACACTAGGGTCACTTTGATCTTAGGTAGTTCTGGAAGAAGCACAGACCTCCATCAGCCAGACAACCTTGTGGTACTCAAAGCCTCCAGCTTCCTCAGGAAGGGTGTGTCATGAACTGTACGGATGGCAAGGTCTCTCCAGCTTCTCTTCTGTTGTTGTTGTTCTTCTTCTTATTATTAAAATCTCTCACTGAAACTGGAGCTCATTGGTTGGTTACATTGGCTGGCCAGCCAGCTCTAGGGACCCACTTACATCACTAGCCTCCTCCCCTTGGCATTATTCTACCTGTGTTTTGTTGTTGTTACTATTTTAACTATTAACGTTGGGTGTCTTGCCTGCATGTGTGTCTGTATACCATGTGCAAGCAGTGCCTTTGGAAGCCAGAAGAGGGCGTTGGATTCCCTGGGATTGGGGTTACAGATGATTGTGAGGTCACTGAGAATGGAACCCGAGTCTTCTGGAAGGGCAGCCAGCGCTCTTCACTGCCGGCCTGCTCTCCCGTCTGTGCCTGGCTCTGTACATGGATCTGAAGCCTGCCCTTCATACTTGAAAACCAAGCACATTACCACTAAGCTGTCTCCTTGGCCCCGTCAGGTGGCCTTTAGTACAGTTGCCTGTGGATTTAGTGGAGTTTTCCCATCTAATCAAAACATTACGGGGATGACTTGACACAGTCGATCGATCGATCGATCATTCATGTCTTCCCCAGCGTTCCAGACCACCTTCTCAGTATGGTGTATTTGGAACTTCAGAATCAACTCTCCTATGTGTGTGTGTGTGTGTGTTTCTGTCACCTGTGGTCATGTTTAAAGCAATGAGAAACCTGAGTCGTCTGACGTGTACAACATGTTCCTGAGGTGCTCTGAGGGCTGTGCAACCAACCGCCCTTTCATTTCTCATTTTGTAAACAGACATCCCGTGCATCTTCTCTCAGGCACGATCCAGTCTTCACCATTTCGGCCATATTCTTCCTGTTTCAAATGGCCCTCAGCGTAGTGCTAACGTGTGTCTTATGCTCCTAAAAGCAAGAAAGCTGTGGGGTGTCTTATGCAGAAAATGTTTAGGCTTGAGTTAGAGTACTTTCAGCACTAAGTTCAATGCTCATGAATCATATATATATGTGTGTGTGTTTGTACATATGTATCTGTATGTGTACATATATATATGATATATATATACATACATATATACATATACTTCCTGGGGAAAAAAAGCATCTTCAAGCAGAAGCACATTCCTTCTAAGGTTTTAGATTGGATGTTAAAAATATGACCAGGCCCTTGCAAGGACTGTTGCTGTTCTAAGAGAAAATATTCCCTTCGAGTTCAGTATGGTTCCTTGAGTGACACAGCCATCGTAGAGAACACAGCGGTGGCAAATAACGTGAATCAGTTGCCTGTAAAACTACTTGAAAGGGAATGTGTTGTAAAAAAAAGTGCTTGTGTTGAAACTCATTAGTTCAAAACCCATCAATCAGAATCGCACATCAAAAAAAAAGTCTTTCTGGAGGAAGAGTAAGTCTGGACATACTTCGTTATGTTTGAATGTTCTAGTTTTCTGTACTTAAAAAAGAATTTTGAAGATGGAACACAGAATTGCTCATTAAGATGACCCATTTTTCCTCAACATTAAATACACATTTGGCTTTGACGTAACCTGTTTATGTCACAGAGTAGAATATGGCTGTTAGCCCAGAAAGCCCAGATGACAAGCATATATATATATGTGTGTGTATATATATGTGTGTGTGTGTGTGTATATATATACACATATATATATACATATATATCATCGTGTGTGCTAGCTCCAACATTTTTCATTAGTCCTTAATCATCAGTTTTAATTATTCATTGTTGCTACAGTCGATCTAGCAATCAGTAATACATTTTTCATTGAGATGTCAGTTTAATGTAAATGGGACAACTCTGAGACCAGAGATAATCTTGGAGGCAGGGATGCAGCTTCCTCTTGGTTTTTTTTTGCCATACATTTGATCTCTCTCCCGTCAGTGTGATCCTTCTGGCATTCACTGTTTGCTGTGTGTATACAGTAGGCTCTCAAGATGGCCTTTAAAAATCGAGGTTGTGCTTGCTTCTGTGAGTTCCAGTTGCGTAATGGCTGTATTGCAAGGAAAGCATTTGTCCTGAGGGTACCGTTTGAGTTGAGTTTTTGTTGGTTTGTTTTGTTTTGAGTTGAACTAAAGCAGGTGTGCTGACGTGATGCTGTAGAATATGTCCGGGGCAGGAGAGTGCTGTGGGGAAGGTGACGGGTTTTATTTGAGAGGGGAACTGGCTTTGCATCCCAAGTGTCTCCCAAGTGACTTGCAAACAAAACTTATCTCTAAACTTAGGATAATAACAAATTTCCTCAGTTTCCAGGATTTAAACAGCACAGGTATTCAGATGCATGTCTGGAACACAGCGACACTTGAACCGGTCAGTTGTTAAGTTTATACTGAAAGAAAACAGAGGCTGTGCCACAGTGAGTTCAATGTTTAAAATAAACTCAGCCTCTAAAACAAACCCTAATCGTATAAGCGGGAGAGGAAATTCTGCCCTTTATAAAGAAATATAAACATGCCGACTGTCGTAAGACCGCGGCCTCCTGTTAGTTCTGCTTTGGATGTTTTCTGAGTTTGCCAGATTGTGAAATCTCAGTATGACGGCCTAGACAGGCTGCTGCATATGGGGTTTTGATAACCACCATCTTAGAGAACACAGTTATGGCTTAGCCAGGGGATTCTTAAGCAAAGGAAAAAGAATCTTCCTCTAATAAAACATCCTCCCCAGGCAGAGGAAACACAAGGTGGGTGGCTTGAGGAACGAAACTAAGTTTGTTCTCCATGTTTGAGCGCATGCACTCACCTGGACACTGGCGCAGGCATGAGTCACAGGACAAACCTAGCCATCTTTACAGTGTGTCTTCTGCCAGCATCTACTCATTCATTCCTGCTCTGAAATTAGGGAAGTTCAGTTATGTCCCTCAGAATCAATCACGAAAAGTAACTAGCTTCCACCCTTTTCCCCTTTGACTAAATTAAATAAAGGGAACACTTGCAATTTTTTTACTTACCAGTGTCACAGTAAAAATATTAAGGTAGCCCTTGAAATGATTTAATGTTTTAGAAGTTCAAAAGAAGCTGCTGTCTCTCTACTGTAGTGGATGAAGTGCATTCGCGTGGTCCCCAGAACCTGTGATCCTCAGAGGTGGCAGAGGTACCCATCCGGCTACCCACACCATCCCCCGTCATCCCTCTCCCCATACCTTGAGCTTACATTTATTTAGTTGCTAGCATTACAGAGATTAATAAAACAGATTGGCATTTCACTATGTAGTTATTCTGTTTATTTGTTTGATCTTTTGAAACACAGTGTCACTACGTGGGTGGGGGCTCACCTCAGACTTGGAGCTGCCCTCCCAATCTGCTGGAATTAACATGTGCGCCTCCGTGTCTGGCTTCCTGCCGGTGTTTCAGCTGATCACTGGTCAGGGCATCTGTAAAAGCAGAAGATCTGTTTTTAATCAGTGCAGAGTTTTATTTTTGTTAAGTAGAATGAAATATTTTCAAGTAGACACCACTCTTGAAATGGGCATAGCCTGCCTGAGCCTTTGTCATTGAGCTGGAGAGTTATGATGCATGGGAACTGGAGCTGTATGGGTGTGTGTGTGTGTGTGTGTGTGTGTGGTGTGTTAGGACAGATAGACTTTCTGCCTCTGGTCAAAGTCTTGTAGGAAAGGTGTTGCAGGTTGTTGCCAGGGCCATGTGCATGCCGATCAAGTGTTCTACCATTGGCTTACCCTTGGTCTCACTTTCACCTCTTATGGATAGAAATTGTATAATAGAAGGCGAACTGTTTAACGCCTGCAAAAGCCTTTGAAACCAAGACCATGAGACTCCTCCTTCACGGTTGTTATGCTGACCAAAGGAGGAGAGTTAGAGTGAGCTTCAATCTTACTGTCTCTTTTGTACTTTTTTCTGGTTTAGGTCAAGTTGGTGACATTTGTTATGCGTGAGTATAAATTGGCTAGTAGTGTTTGACAGTGTACTAATCCCTCTGACTTGGCAAAACCCTTGGAGTATGAATTTTGAGCTGGCAGACTTGTGGTAGCCCCGCTGCTTCATAGCTCCTCACTGATCTAAAGGGAAAGAACTCAGTAACTAAAATATTTACTTCATCACCAAAGCATGTCTCCTGGGGCCAAGGACATCAATGAATAGGAGCTGTGTGTGTAAAAGTGCTATAAATCCCAGGTTCAGCTTCGCCAGTGTCACTGTGTTCCATGATTAACCTATAAAGAAAACACCTTCATTCTCTTAATTTGCAGATCTTCCCTTTGAAAGGGGACCTCTAGCTCATAACAGATATGTCCCCTAGTCAGTATTGCTGCTACCAGCATGTTTAGCCTACTTAAATGTTATTTATTAATGTCTACTGTTAGCTGTAACCACAAATTGAAATCTGAGTCTAGCGCAGATGGGGACTCTTTTAAGCCTCATGCTGTGACGGATGCTCATCTGTTGATCATGGTTACCATGGCGAGCACTGGCTGCTACCTGTTTCAGCCGCTTCCTCCTACTCTTTCCTATTTTTGGCCTCTCTTCATTTCACACAGTCCTCACCTCCACTCCGCCACCATTACCTCATTCCACCCTTGATTTCTGTGCTTTGAACCAAAACTTCCTATTTTTTTTGAAGGAACTAAATCTCTTGAGCAATTTTATACAATCCTAATTCTCATACACTAATAGTTTTTCCGCCCAAAGAGGCCACTTGAAATGCAGCTCCACTGTGCACGGTCACTGGCAACCCTCTGAGCGTGTCGGGCGGGGAATTCCAGGTCAGTGTTCATATCATGCCAAAAGCCCTTTGTAAATAAAGTTCTCAAAAGTTAGTGTATAATTAAAAAACAAAACAAAACAAAACCAATCAAGGCATCAAGACAGGGACTTAAAATAAATTACAAAATGTTCCTTGACCGGGACCAGGGAGATGCCTGAGTGGGCAAAGTGCTAGCTGTGCTGAGCTTGGATTCTCCAGCACCCACAGGTGGGACAAAAAGCCAAAATGAGGAATAGCTGTTCCCCGCCAGTGTTGGGGGATGGAGACAGGCAGATTCTGGGAGGTTTGCTGGTTATTTGGCAGAGATGAAATGAGAAGTTCCAAGATCAGTGAGAGACCCTTGCCCTAAAATAAAATGCAGGCACGCTCGTATGTACACACACACACACACACACACACACACACACACACACACACACACTGGCTGGCTGGCTGGCTGTGCTGCCCCCCCCCCCCAAGTTAAAGCACTATTCTTGTTTGCTGCCTGTGTAACAGCCTCTAGTACTGGATGGTTCAGCTAAGGCTGGAGAGATGGCTTAGCAGAGGAGAGTACTTACTCCTCTTCCGGAGGACCTGGGTTCAATTCCCAGCACCCACATGGCTTCTTTAACTCCAGATCCAGGGGATCTGATGCCCTCTTCTGGCCTCTCAGGGCACTGTATGCACGTGGTACACAGATAGGCATGCTGCTAAAACATGCACAGTATAAAAGAACATAAAAGACAGCGCAATTTTTGGTTGGACTAAGCAATGAGAGACCTACCTTTAAGTTTTGTGTGTGGATGCTTTGCTGTGTTGTTAGTCTCAGGACACCTTGCATGCCTGCCTTTGACTCGGTGACTGGTTGAAGGGAATCAGCCTGTAACACAGGGCTGGGAAGGAAAGAAACAGCACTGTTAGCAATCATGTTTTGTAAGAAAGCAGTAGAATTATTTTATACTTCCCATTTTCCCAGACATCTTACAACTCGTGAAGTTCAGCCTAATCACTCGTTATATTTGGCTCCGGGACTACAGAGCTCTAACGTTAAAATTTTGGTTCTTTTACTTTTTTAAAAAAAAATATCATGTGGCTCTTCCCAGAATATGTTAGCAACAGATTATTGATTTTGTTAAGAGAAAAAAAAAGTGTGCTGTTGAGATTTTTCTTAGCTGCAGATTTGATAGCACAGTTCACCGCAGGAGACCTGCTTACAGCTCACTGGTGGAATTTGATATAGACCAAGCTTTTATGATACCAAGAAAGAAATAATTGTTTTCGTTTGTGTATTTTAACACATTTGTGATGTTATAAATTGTAGCTAAGACTTTTCTGTTCCATTAAAATAAAAGCTTTCAAAGCTCTTCTCTACAAAGTTTTGTAGGGTATTAAATTACATGTGTAAATGTGGGTTTTTGTTTGTTTGTTTGTTTGTTTTAAAGAAAGTGAAAAATGTCCACTTTTTTTTTTTGCTTGCTTGCTTATCCAGTCTTCTCCGCAGTCTTGTTTAGCAGCAATTCTTGGTGCTATGCACTCACTGATAAGTGGATATTAGCCCAGAAACTTAGAATACCCAAGATACAATTTGCAAAACACAAGAAAATCAAGAAAAATGAAGACCAAAGTGTGGATACTTCATTCCTCCTTAGAATAGGGAACAAAATACCCATGGAAGGAGTTACAGAGACAAAGTTTGGAACTAAGCCGAAAGGATGGACCATCCAGAGACTATCCCACCTGGGGATCCATCCCATAATCAGCCACCAAACCCAGACACTATTGCATATGCCAGAAAGATTTTGCTGAAAGGACCCTGATATAGCTATCTTGAGTGAGGCTATGCCAGTGCCTGGCAAATACAGAAGTGGATGCTCACAGTCATCTATAGGATGTAACACAGGGCCCCCAATGGAGGAGCTAGAGAAAGTACCCAAGGAGCTGAAGGGGTCTACAACCCTATAGGTAGAACAACAATATGAACTAACCAGTACCCCCAGAGCTCGTGTCTCTAGCTGCATATGTAGCAGAAGATGGCCTAGTTGGCCATCACTGGGAAGAGAGGCCCCTTGGTCTTGCAAACTTTATATGCCCCAGTACAGGGGAAAGCCAGGGCCAAGAAGTGGGAGTGAGTGGGTAGGGAGCAGGGCAGGGGGAGGGTATAGCGAACTTTCAGGATAGCATTTGAAATGTAAATAAAGAAAATATCTAATAAGAACAAAACAAAACAAACAAACAAAAACCCCCGTCTATAGCAGTCCTTCCACCAGACTGTTAATACATTCTGCAGCCTAGCCTTTGAGAAAACAGATAGTATGTAGAAGACTCAAGGCGGCTTTAATATTTTGCCCGTATCATGAATTTAACATTTGTAAAACTGGTGCCGGTTTTTTTCCAAGTGTGGGTTAGATCTCAGGCAGAGTTTAATACTGGAAAGGACAGCATTGCAAACTTCAGAGCAGAAGGTACGTCATCAGAGAAAGCATCAGGACCCGCTTTGGTATTGATCATCACTGGTGACACTTGGCTAAGCTGCAAGCCAACAAGGGCTATAGTCCTCTGCCTGAGAAACCAGAAGATGCTTAGTAATGAGCTCATCCAGCAGGTGACAGGTGCAGTGTTCAGAACACTGCTCATGGAAAGCAGAGATGAAGTTGGAAAGCAACTGCCTGTGGCCCCCGTCTTGACCTTATTCTCTGTTGAGTGGGAATGTTCGGGAGATTGAGGTCAGCCCGCTGAGCGACAAGGTTCAGGGAACTCATTTCTGTTCTGTCTCACGACAGTATGGGCTGCTGAGCATCCTCATTAAATGTAGTCTTCTTCTATTTCATCCACGTAGAATTAGGATAAAAATACCCAGTTATAATGTGGGCTGCAAAGGGACCTTGGGGTTATTGGAGGAGAATTTTAAGGTCTGATTTTAGTATAGCTCCCTCTATGGGTAAATGTAATCTTATTCCTGTGAAAAAAGGGTTTTTTTTGGGGGGGGGAATGATATAGAAAATTCAAGTGAATTTCATAATTAAAAAAGCATGACTATCTTGTTAAAGTTGCTTCTATTCTTTTATTTTCTTCAGCTAAAATGACTTTTTGCAATGTTCATATGATTCCACTTTAAAGTATCAAAAATAAGCTATGGCATCAGTGACGTTTGGATGCAGGGCTGGGTTCTCAGGAAACCCTTGAGAGGCATAGATGAGTGTAGGTCTGAGGCTACCCCTGGACAGTCAGTATAATAGGGTTACAGCAGCACTCAGGGGTCCGAGGCTGCTGCTGATTCCGAGGGTGGGCCCACAACTGCCATAGGTGCCTCACTATATAGGGATTCTCTACACTCTGTGTTACGGATTCTGGTCACTGCACTCAGACACACTGTCCAATAGTTAGGACACAGCTTTTCCTTCATTTACATCTTTCAAGCCTGTACCTTTGATTGACAGGACCTAAGGAAGCCTTGGAAATGCAGCATGCACATTTCTTTTCTTTTTTTTTTTTCCAACTCACACATTGTGAGGGAAAAGGAAGACACAGGGCATGCGTGTGGACACCGATTTCCAATTGTCCTCAACCAAGACAGTAAAGCAGAAATTCAAAAAGTCCTAGGATGTGTTTCCCGGAAACAACTACAATTAATATTATGTATCCTGTTCCAGATATGTGTGGCCCTTCTCTTAAAGATGGATAGATGATAGATATAGATGATAGGTAGATAGACAGATAAATAGATAATAGATGTTAGATAAATAGGCAATAAATTGATAGATGATAGATAGATAGATTTCAGAAAGGAGAGGGTTGTAGCTGCTTTGCCAGTGGCTTCTCCTCATTGGCACCACCACCTCCCTTGACCCCAGATCAGAAAGGTGAACTATTTCTTCCACCACAGCTCATACCTTGCTTCTACCTTTCAACTTTGTGTGACGATTTTCCTCTTTGCCGTTTGATCACGTTCATCTTGGTTTTTGTCCCTAAATGCTCACTTGAAAAATGATTTATTGTATCTGACACCATTTTGTGTTATTTTGTGTCACATTCCCCACCCCCCCCAATTTGTGTGTATTTTGAGCTATTTTGACTTGCTCCCTCCTTCTTCCCCTCCCCTCAAGATAAGGTTTCTCTGTGTAGCTGTGGCTATCCCGAAACTCACTCTGTAGATCAGGCTGGCCCTGAACTCAGAGATCTGCCTGCATCTTCCTCCTGGGACTAACGGCATGCAGCAACACACCTGGCTTTTGACTTAGTTCTTGATTACTTGCTGAGTAGCACTTTCAAGAAGGTTATGTGAGCACTCACGATGCAGAGGATCTCTGAGTCCCAGGCTAGCCTGGTCTACAGAGTTAGTTTCAGCTGTATAGGGGCTATACAGAGAAACTTTGTCCTGAAAAAACAAAACAAAACAAACCCTCACCCCCTAAAAAACCCCAAAACAAACAAGAAGGGTATGTGGATATTTTGTTTTTACTTCCTATGGACTGAAAATGTCTACCAGTCATTATTATGTATGAATGAACGAGAGGTCTGGGGCTGTGCTGAGTGGTAGACCAGTTGTCTAGCATGCCTGCTGACTTGAGTTTAATCTCTAGGAAAACACATACACACACACACACACACACACACACACACACACGCACACACGCACACACACACACACGCACGCACATGAGTACGTGAATAACATGGCTGATTATAATATTTTTGATTCCTCTTTCTCTTTCTTCATTTGAAAACCTGTTCATGTATGTGTGTGCATGTGACATGTATCCTGTGGACCTGTGCCATGACACCTGTGCGGAGGTCAGAGGACAGCTTGGAGAATTCCGTTCTGTTTCCCCTTGTATGGTCTAGGGATCTCAGGCTGGTTGGCAGGTGTCCACTGAGCCATGTCTTCTAGTCTCCTCATTCTCCGTTCCATTTTTTTTTCTCTCTGAGGTTTGCTCTATTGTCTGTTGGATTTTTTCTTTTTTATTGTTGAGAATTGCTGGGTTGGCCTAATTTTCCATATTGTGTTTGGTAATTTAATGTCTGTTTTACCCAAATAGAAAAATTAAGTGCTGCCTCATGCTATACTTCAGGTTCTTCCATCCTTACTGTACCCACTACTTCAGACTTGTTGATATGGTTGGGTCTACAGAACAACTCACGGCTTCGGGTCAGATGGATGGGTTTAGGGGAGGTGTTAAAAGGCCTGGTTTTGGGTTGGCCAGATTCTGTTCTTAGAAAGTGCTGTCTTTCCTATCCTAAAGGCTGGTGAGTGCTTGTGGGGACGGGGCTCTGCCTTCTGGGAGTTCCAGAGACATGACCCCCACCTTCCCCACATCTCCGGCATTTACACTGTGATTTCAGAAACCCACACATGGGCAGTATTTAAATAAAATATGTCAAGTGAGGGTCATGGTTGGCATAATGAAACAGAGAGCGGTTTTCATTTCAGAGAGCGATCTCCAGAAATCTTCCCGTGAGAGCGACATTCTCTACAAGTTACTGAGGGCAAGCACTTCAGGGTGAAGGAGAAGCCGGGTCTGCAGTGTTAGTTAGAGCAGGCTCTTCCCCAGTTAGTTTTTTTATTTGTTCGTCCGAGGAAGCCAGAAGATGGTGTTGGATCTCCTGGAACCAGAGTTACAGACTATTGTGAGCCTTGTGGGTGCTAGGAACTAATCCCAGGTTCGCTACAAAAACTCTAACCACTGAGCCATCTCTCCAGCCCCACCAGCTCTCTTCTCTTGAGAGAGAGTTACTGTGTTTCTGAAGCAGAGGCTTTTTTAAACTTCACAGTAAACTAAACTTGCCTGTGTCTGAGACTGTACATGATTGGCTCCCATTGCTTGTCTTAGAGCAAAATTAATGTCTGCAAAATAATGTTAGCATCCAAAGCGTCAATTGATATTTTGTAAATTTGGGCTAGGGTCTTACTATATAGCCTTTAATCCGAAGCTCTAGTGTATGCCACCACACATGGCTCTTAATAATTTCAAATAATCATTTTTATCTAGGTGGACCACTCTACTTCGTTCAGAGAAGGCAGCCAATATTTGATGCCCATTATTAAGGACAGCAATTCAAGTCTCTATTCTCTCTCTCTACATCTCTCTCTCTACGTCTCTCTCTCTATATATAAATTTATTAAAAGGAAATTTCAGCATAAACCTTGAAGAGGTGCTAAAAGAAAGACTAAGACATACCCAAGTGTGGATATGGGCTTCTCAGGGGAGTGTCACCAAATTCCCAGACTCTTTATCCTTACAGTTTACATTTGCTTTCGCACTAAAGCCTCCACACTGTCCTCATTTGCTTTAAAGCATCCCCAGGGCCCGGCACAGGACTTCCTGAATCTTGTGAGCAAAAGTGTGGGCATGAATAGTCAGCCAGTTCTCGAGCTTTGGGAATATGGAGAGCTAAAATCGTTTATGCCAGGGGCTCTTACTGCTGAAAGCCTTGTTCTATTTCAGTTTTAGGAAATGAGTTCTAGAAATTTCTACCTCAGCTACAGCAACAGTAGTAGTTTCAGGAACATATGTGGTACTTCAGGGCTCCGTACAAACAAAAACTGCTCAGATCATGTGAATTTTAAAGATTAATGAATTCAAAAAAGGATGTTTATTTTAATGATGACATTCAGTAAATATGCTGCCAGTTGTCAGCACTTAGGAACGGTTGAGCAAAATAGAAAACAAAAATAAACAAGCAAATATCAAAATGAAAGAAACAAAACAAACTACTAAGGAGAGAATGAGATCTTGCCTGAAGGAACTTGCAAATTAAATCCAGAGTTGATCTGCCCAGAGTGATCTGCCCTGTTGTGACAGAAGGAAGGTGGTGACACCAGGAAGTGGCAATAAGATGGGAGAGGACAGGGCCACACCTTTCCTTTAGTGCCCTGCAGGCGGGCCACCCTTCCTTTCTGTTTTATTCGTCTGTGATACTCAGATGGAGAAACCACACTGGGTTGTGCAGTAATGCAGGGGTCCAGATTCACAGAGCCACTTCACAGGGCCGTGGGGGAGCCAGGGAACCAGGGAGGGAGGCAGGATGAACTGCTTGCTGGGTGCTTGCTGGGGATGGGAGTTAACCTAGCCTGGCATCACCAGGAGGGCACCTAGCCCTTTCTGTGCTCTGACCTGGGGTTCTGCATATCTTCCAGCACCTACCAGCCGGCTGCCCCTGCAACCCCAGCTTGTCCCACTGCCCACACCCTCTTATTTGCTGCTCTCCTTTCCTTGATTTTTCTTCTTGAACACCTTCTTCAAAGAGCCTGGATTGCTAGAACAGTCTCCAAAGGCTTAAGAGAAATACCGACACAAAACAAGTTCCATCCCTCTTAAAAGAGAGAAAAATACCCTATAGCCAGCTATTTTTCCTCCTTTAGACCCTTTCAAGACAAATAAAAGTGGATCTGATACTACGTCCCCTAAGCCCCCATGAAGGGGCTGCAAAGATGTCTCAGTGGTTAAGAGTACTTAATGTTCTTGCAGAGGACCCAAGTTCAGTTCTCAGCATTCCTGGGGCAGTGCAAACAGTGCAGGTAACTCAGTTCCAGGGCACCCAATGCTCTCCTCTGTGAATTCCTCCTTCAGGAATGTGTATACATAAACGCTCACAGGCTCACACAATACTCAAAATCAATAAGCAGGCAAACCAAAACAACCTTTAAAACCAGTGCCGAGAAGTGTGAGGGAGCCAGGAGGAGTGTTGAGCATCCCAGGAGGAGGAAGTGAATGGATCCAACCAACACAGACTGAAGTGGGGTCATGGCTACAGATGGAGATGGCTCATAAACCTTAATCCCAATGTAGATATGATTCTCAGTAATAAAAGAGCTCCCATTTATCGGTGTCCATGTGAGCACATTCAGTATGTGGCATGAAGGTGTGTGCACACATGTGTTCTTTATGTGTTGACAGATACTTGAGGCATAAAATGGATGTAAGAGACAATTTGTCTGGGCTGTGTTTATTCACAGGTATCTCTTGGATGTTCTTTGCTGGCTGTTCATCCTCTTGTTGTGCAAACATAAATAGTACAGTCTGCTCTTTCTTAGCTCCTGCATCATAGGAAATGATCCCATCTGCTATTCAGTGCTGTGTGTAAAAGTGCTTGTGAGGTTTTAGCTGAGGTGTAAATATTTAAAACAATGAGATTCTTTTTGTGGGGGTTGGGATGGGTGGAGGGAAGTTATTCATAATAGCTTGATTCATCCTAAGAGGTTCACGATTAAAAATTGACACTAAGGGTAATTTACATAAATATAGGCTGTCGTTAACAAAAAAGTGTGTTTTGGGTGTTTAGGGATGCATGTAGTGTCTGTGTGTGTTTGTCTGCTAATGTGTGGGTGCACATGTAGAGCCCAGAGGTTCTTATCTAGAGTCTTTCTCAGTTGCCCTCCACTTTCTTTTAAGACAGAATTTCTTATAGAAACTGGAGCTTGCATAATGGCTATTTTGTCTGAGCAGAGAGTTCTGGGGGTGTGTCTCTCTCTCCCCCTAGTCCCCCACAGCAGGGTCAGAGATGAGCCCTGTCACGCTCGGCTTTTGCCTGGGCACTGGGGATCCAAACTCAGACCCTTAGTCTTGTTCAGCAAACGTGGGGCTGCCTCCCCAACCACACTAAGAACATATTCTGTCACACTTAAGCTTCAGCACAGTAAGAGACTAAATACTGTTTTTCAAACTGAACAAATATTAAAATAATCCCAGTAGCTGAGGACATGACAACGATGTGTGGATCATAATAAATCTCATATTTATAAAATGTTGTCAAACACATCTCGGGGACTTTCCCCCAATTCTCGCTTAACCCCACCCCTGACCCACGGTCCTCTTACCTTTGAACATTTTCCTAAACTCCAGGATGGCCACAGCATGGTGAAAATACAGAGATACACAGATGCTAGGGGTAAGTGCGGTGGTGGTGGTGGTCTGGACTTTATGGCAGTAGGCGGCTGGGAACCTCTGATGTTATTCCGGTTCAGCACACACAGACCTAGTCTTGTCATGTTACAAGGAGTAACCCAACGAACATGGTAGGATTACAGCAGCGGGCACTTTCTGTTTATGTGACATTGGATCATCTTGTGGTTAAAAAACAAAGTAAATGCATCCAACATTGTTTTTTTTTCCTTTGGAGACCAGGTGTCATGGAGCTCGGGCTGGCCTTCGGTGCACTATCACATACAGGCAACCATCAGCTTAAGCGCCTGATATTCTGTCTCTAGTTTCTGGGTGCTGAGGTCAAAGGTCTGTTCCACTATGCTCCATTCTAGAACCAAGACTTTTAAGGAGTCAGAATCTGAGACCCCATCCTGTGCTTGGCACTTGAAGCTGAACTTTTAAGCTTAAATAATGGACCTTTAAAATCTACTTTGATTCTTACATTATTTAGGCATTCCTAAAGTCTATATCTGAGGGCTCCTTTTGCCCTGTCATTTTTCATACTGCTTAAAAACCCTTCTAATTATACTTATTATCAATGATATTACTTATTATATACACATCTAAATCTGTGGTGTCTACATTTTTATCATCTCACCGCCTAGATTTTAAGTTTCCTATAAGAACAATAAGAACAGGCTCTTTGTAGGCATGTTTGCCTTAGTCTTGGTGCCTAAAAACATTTCCCAAGTTATAAACATATTTAAAAAGTGTTTATTGATGAACGATGTGGGCAGGCCTGCCTTGCCATCTCTTACTTTGCAGTATCATACTATATAATGATTATCGTAAATAATCATTTATTTTTTTACAATTTTAAAAATTATTTTATTTTATGTGTATGTGTGTTTTGTCTGCATGTATGTTTGTGTACCTTGTGAGTTCAGTGCCTGCGGAGGCCAGCAGAGGATATTGGATCCCCTAGAACTATAGTTACAGATAGTTGGAGGTTACCATGTGTTACTCTCTTAAATGCTGAAATACTCTGTAATTAATTGTAGATTAAATACCGCAAAAGAAAATAGACTTAAGTAGATGACATAGGCTGTGAAGATATCCAATAGAAACCCAGCTTGGTGCTGCATGCCTGTAACCTCATCTGCTTAGGAGGCCAAAGCAGAAGGATAAAGATTTCAAGGCCACCAGGGCAATTTAGTGAGAGCTGGTCCCGAAGTAAGAAAATGAAGAAACAGAGTGGGACAGGAGCTTACTGGTCAACCTTGGTGAACGTCCATTAGGCTTGGATTTTTTTTTCAATAAGCCTCATATACACAATTATGTATCTGTAAATAATTTGGAGTCCCCGTAGAAAAGGGAAAAAATGAAAAAAAAAACACAAAATAGTTTTGAAAAAGCATTAGCTGTAAATCAGTTATCTTGATATTTGGGGAATAAAGGAAGTAGGGGGTCAAGAATTGAAGGTCACTATTGGTTATATAGTGAATTCAAGACCAGACTGGAAAACACGAGATCTTATCTTCAAATAAAAGGAAGAGTGGCCACAGTTTTTTCCCCAAATTTTATAATTATAAATGTGTATCTTCAAGGAATTCAGTCAAGGAGGAAACAACATGAAGACCCATCAGCATCTGACTGTTGGAAACCAGTAAGGATACATTCCTAAGTGCAGCCAGGGGAATAAATCACCCGTAGAACAAAGATAAGAAAGTAAGCCAGACAAATGTTAAGGTGGACATTTGTTGGTAGAGGCTGCCAAATCAGGACTATATCCCCAGCAAAAAATCTCCTGTGAATGGCCTGCAAGTTGGCTCAGGAGCTAGGACACCTGTGGACAGCCTGACACCCTGAGATCGGTCTGTGGGACCTACAAAGTAGAAGCAGAGGCTACTGAAAGTTAGTGATCAGCTAACCACCATGGGACTGCTGTGGCTGTGGCTATGGCTATCCCCCCTCCCCCAGTCCCCAAACACACACAACCAACAGATAAGTATAGTTACATTTCTGAAGACTGAATGAAAACTTTCAAACAGATAAAACCTGAGAAATCCAATGCACAGACCTTAAAGAAAAAAATACCAAGGGTGGCTCTCCAGGCAAAGGAATGGCTACTGTCCCACCTGAGATCTAGAAATACAGACAGGATTGCAGAATAGTAGAGAGAGTCAGGCTGTGGTTAAATACAAACTATCAGCTCTGATTTTCAAAATTAAAGGGTAATCTGCCTTTAAAGTGAGATTCACCAGTGCAGTGTGGGATTTACAAGGCAGTGGAAGTAAAATCTGAGATAACAATAGAACAAAGGAGTGGGTGGGGCGTGGTGGAGGAAATGGATGTTTACCACTGTGTCCACGCAAATAAAGTACTTTTTGAGTGTTCACTGTGGTAAACTGAAGAGACGGATGAGGTAAACCATAGAGAAATCACTTAAAAAAAAAAGAAAAGAAAAGAAAAGAAACCCAAAACCTCTAAAAACAGAGCAAGTAAGCTAGCCAGAAGTATGACCGGTAAGCCAGGAACAGAAAGGACATTTGTCCCAGTGTCATTTCTGTTGCTGGGATAAAATATCCCAGCAAGAGTAATTTTTTATTAATCGTTTTATTCATTTACAGTTCAAATGATATCATCCCCCTTCCTGATTACCCTTCCAGAAATCCCCCATCCCAACCCCCCCATTCCTCTTCCCCTTTGCCTCTCTGAGGATGCTCCTCCACCCACTCACCCATTGCCACCTCACTGCTCTAGCATTCCCCTACACTGGGGCATCAAGCCTCCATAGGACCAACAGCCTCCCCTCCCATTGATGTCAGACAAGACCATCCTCTGCTACATGTGTATCTAGACCCATGGCTCCCTCCATGTGTACTCTTTAGTTGGTATTTAGTCCCTGGGAGCTCTGGGTGGTCCAGTTAGTTGATATTTTTCTTCCTATGGGGTTGCAGTTCCTTTCAGCTCCTTCAGTCCTTCCCCTAGCTCTTCCATTGGAGTCCATGGGCTTAGCCAGATGGTTGGCTCTGAGTATCTGCATCTGTATTGGTCAGGCGTTGGCAGAGCCTCTCAGGGGACAGCCATACCAGGCTCCTGTCAGCAAGTGCTTCTTGGCACCAGCAATAGTGTCTAGGTCTGGTGTCTGCAGATGGGATGGATTCCTAGGTGGGGTGGTCTCTGGTTGGCCTTTCCTTCAGAATTCCAGATTCCAGCTTGTCCGTTCTGAAAAGTGAAGGCAGGAGCTTGAAGTAGCTAGTTACATCCAGTCACGAGCAGACAGAGTGAACACATGTGTGCTTGCTTACTGCTCAGCTCACCTGCTCTACTCGTTTATAGTCCGGGGCCCTACCCACATCACGCCTGGGTGAGTCTTCACACCTCAGTGAACCCAACCAAGGAAAAGCCCTGTCGGCATCCATGGGATGGTTCACCCAGACTTTCTTCCTAGGTGATTCTAGATGGTGTCAAGTTGACAGAACTAACCATCACAGGGCTAGTGAGATGGTTTCCATGGATAAAGGTGCCATGGATAGATTGAATAGACTCCTGCAAGTTGCTCCATGACCTCCAAGATGCACCATGTGCATGACCTGTATACACACACACACACACACACACACAAAGTAAATGAATGTAAAAAACAAAATTAAAAAATCCCTCTAATTGTCAAAATATTGAATCCTAAAATCTATGTAAAAGGAAGAAGGAACGGACGAGACAGACCAACACTATTGGTAGCCATAGTGATTGTTAATGATTAAAACATTCCCTTTCAATGGCCTGTTAAGCTGGAAAAATAAGTGCAATTCAATTATTGCTGTCTTATGAGAAATCCGTGTCAAATTTATCAATGCTTCTATGTTAAATATAAAACAACAAGAAGTTACAACATACAAATGCTAATCAAAGACAAGTAGAGGCCGCCTGGAGAGATGGCTCAGTGGTTAAGAGCCCTGGTGGTCTTCCAAAGGACCTGCACCCACGTCAGGTGGCTCATAACCACCGTAACTCCAATACTAGGTGGTCCAACAACCGCTTTCAGGCTTCAAGGCATCAGGAATGCATGTAGTGCACATAGGAGACTCGAAGTCAAACCACTATCTCATATAAAGTAAAAATAAATCTTTTAACAATATTCAGAAAAGTTATTATCAGGAATAATGAGAAATTAATTAAGAATATAGTGGTTCCAGTTACACAGGCAGATGAAACAACCTTAAAGTATGTAAAGGAAAACAAATTAGAAGCTGTCAAGTTTCCAGTTATACTTCTAAATTTCCATACCCCTTCCCAGTAGACAATCGCAACAACATTAAGACCGAACACCATCTTTCAAGAACTTGGACTAATTGATATTTGCAGCAGAGCACTCAGCCCAATGGCAGGATACTCTTTGTAAGTGTATTGCCCAGCAGAGCATATATTCTGGTAATAAACTGGTTCCAGTGTATTTAGTGTCCCGTTTTTGCTTTTTTTTTTTTTAATGATGTGGTGACAATTGCCACAGACTTAATGGCTTAGCAAAAAACATATACGTTATCTTTCAGGTCTGGAGGTCTAAAGTCCCAACTGGGTCTCATTAGGCTAAATTCGCATATCAGAAAGCAGAATTCTTCTGGAGACTGTGGGTGAGGCAGGATCCTTCTGGAGGCTGTAGGTGAAGACTGTCTGTCTTCTGGCTTTTTCCTACCAAAGGTCTCTCAAGCTTTGGTTGCTGTTCTAGGTTAGCCAGTTCAGCAGCGCCGATGGTTTTCTCACTTCACCATCTGTTCTTTCTGTTTTACTTTCCATCCTGCTTGTAGAGACCCTGGTGATTACGCTGGGCCCCCTGGTAATCCAGGATTCAGCGGCCCTCTGAAGGTTAGTTGACGAGCGAACTTTAAGTCTACAGAAACTTTATTGCCCTGTGTCACGCAAGGGATCAGGTATTCCCAGGTTCCAGGGATCTGGCCTCTTTAGGCCATCAGTCTCTTGCCCTTTCTGTGGTTAATCAGGCATATCCTCTGACTTTATGGCACTTGAAATAGGGGTGGTGGTGGGGGAGGAGTCAGAAATAGGGCTTTAAAAAAAAAATCAAACAAATGCTTGGAAATAAAAAAAAAGTAATCCATGGGCCAAAGAAGAAATCACAATTTCAGTGTATTGTTTGGAATAGTAGAGGAAGTGCCTGGAGAAGCTGAGAAGAAAAGGAGGTTTGGGAAGGGGGCACACTGCTTTCTGGAACTGCAAGCAGTGTTGGCACTGGGGAGGGGAAAAGTCTCGATCCCAAGAATTTAAGGATTTGGAGCAAATGATTGTTTTTCCTGGTCCAACCTGGGAAAATAGCAGTGCAATCTCTGTAACAAGTAACAGCTAGCCGGCCATTGGTTTGGTCACTTCCAGTGTCGTTATAAAAATCAGAAAAGTTGGTATTGACATGGAAAGTTGAGCTGCTCTACCTGATATCAGGAACAGAGCTCTGGAGCCTAAATTATAAACAAGCTCTCCCTTTTCTGCATTTGAGGGAGGGAGGGAGGGAGGGAGGGAGGGAGACAGGGAGACAGACAGACATGATGGGCAATGTGTGTGATATGTATGCATGTGATGGTGTGGGTAAGAGAAAAACTGTGTGATATGTGTGTGTTGGCATGGGTATGGGAACATACACACGCTGGACCACATGGACCTGTGGAAGCCAGATATCCACAGGGATGTCTTTCTTGCTGTCTGCCTTATCTTTTGAAACAGAGTCTCTCCCTGAACCTACGGCTCCCTCATTGTCTACACTGGTTGGCCAGTGAGCCTATCCCTGAGCTGGGCTTTGAAGCCTTAGTCACCCTTCCTGGCTTCTCCATGGATGCCAGGGATATAAACACAGGTCTTCATGCTTGTGCAGCATGCACTTGGCTGACTGAGCCATCTCTCCAGCTCCTTGGTCTTAATCTAATCTAAGTTCATTTGCATTTCCTGTCACTCCCAAGGCCGAAGGTTGGCCACTGCCTGTGTGACATCAACAGACCTCCATCTCTGGGCAGCAGCTTAAATAAGCCACCGTTGCTGTCACTGTTATAAAAATGGAGTTTAGCAGTCGATCTCCCAGTGGCACGCTCCTTCATGTTTGTGTGTACACAGGGGAGAGTGGACCGTGCAACCTTTCTTCAGCGGGTGTGGAGGCTGCTTTCGGGCCTGTCACTCCCTCTGATTGTTAACATTACAAAAGTCAGCAGGTCATTTAAAACTGCACTGTATAGGATTGAAGGGCAACAGACTGCCCTGCCCTTAGACTACCCCCTGGTGATGAAGGATCTGCTGGTATTACTGGATCCCCCTAAGGCCGAGAGTCTGAGAGTCTGGAAGGAACAGTTGTGGTTGGTATTACAGTTGGCTTCCTTGGGCAGTAGCTTTCATTAAACGTTGTGTGATACCAACTAATCAGATTAGGTTATAGCCTCTGATGGACTGATAGACTATCCAGCTAGGTGGATGTTGAAGGAAATATGTACATGGCCAGAAATCAGTATGGTCAGTGGAATGTGTTGTTGAGCGAGATGGTGGTCCATGGGTTTCCTCTGCTCTAAGACATCTTGTTGCTATGGCAGGATTGTGGGGTCACACACACACACACACACACACACACACACACACTGGGAAGTACATAGTGGTTTTGGGGGTGCAATAAGATAAATATACTTAATGTCAATAAAAATATAGTAAGTAGAATGATTGTGATGTATATATATATATATATGCACACATGTAATATAATGCATATAATTATATGTATATATATTATAATGTACTTTGCATGTATGTTTCCAGGGCTGGCATATGGTATTGGAAAACCAGTTTTGCTCTTCCCTGAGGAGGCTATTTCTCCTGTTCTTAGCATTTCTTAGTTGTCTGTAGACCTTTGTGTATGGTTGAGGCCTCATGAGATTTCTCTTTCCCGTGTTAGTATGTCTGACACAGTTCCAACTGAAATATCTACAACACAACCCCTGCACCTAAGGCTTAGAAATTATTTTGGAAGAAGAGAGGAGAAAGATTGCAAGAGCCGTAAGAATAGATGTTTGTTGTGAAATTACGTCTCCTAGAATTGTCAGAGAAACTTCACCCACGAAGTCTCACCAAACATGACTGCCTAAACAAGACCTGAACACTTTCAACCCGAGTAATTTCTCAGAGTATTTACAGGGAGCAACTATGAAGACTGTGACCATGTCCGTCTGTGGGACAGAGGACAGTGGCTTGATGCGTACTGTAAAGCAGTGAATACCCAAAGTTGGTCGTTTAGTAACTCAGGCTTCTGCATGCAGAAACATCTGTCTGAGCCTCCCTACACCATAGTGAAGGATGGGAGAATCTATTGAAACTTGCTCTTTATGCTTGATGTGTTGAGAGTAATAAAGGACTTTTTTTCCTTCACCCAGAATCTATCTTCTATCAGCATACACGAAACAGTTGACAGACCAATCTGCTGAGGTCCTGATGCTAAAGCCTCAGGTGGAATGATGTCAGCCTTAGGATGCCTGCTCAGTGTTTTTATTCAGCGCCATGCTGGGGGGTCCTAGTTAATGCAGTGAGTTGGAAAGGAGAGACATACGGTTTGAAAAGAAAGAAAACAGCTTCACTCGAAGGCAACCTAACTATGTAGAAGGCATGAAGGAGATTCCGAAGCAGTTAATAGAAGCAGTAAGGGGGCTGAGCGCACAAGGGTGGACTCTCTAACGATACTTCCTACGACACTGAGAGAAACGTGTGTTGGATATTATGAAACATAAGTAAAAGCAAAGATTTGGGTGTGAGGTTGGCAGGTTTCAGACTGTTGAGACTGCTATCCTGAGAGAGATCTACAGGGTCAGCATGAACCCCTCAGAATGCCAATGGCGTCCTCTGCAAAAATACAAAAATGTCTTCTAAAAGTCATGTTAATTCTCAAGGAATCCCCGATAGGCAACCATCATGAAAAGGAGAACTATGTTGTATCTCTCACACTTTCAAAGCTGGAGCCATGAAAACAGCGAGGTACTTACATATATCAACTGCTGTGAAGGAAGGCGGGAAACGTGTGTGTTGGTCAGGGGATGTCCTGCAAGGATGCCTTCTTAGTCAGTGTTCTATTGCTGTGAGGAGACACCATGACCACAGCAACTCTTATAAAGGAAGACATTTAACTGGGACTGGCTTACAGTTCAGAGAGTCAGTCCATTGTCATCACGGCAGGCGGGAAGGTTGGTAGTGTGCAGGAAGACATGGTGCTGGAAAAGTTGCTGAGAGCTCTACATCTTCATCTGCAGGACCCATGTAAAATCCTCTAGGTAGACTGGAGACAGGTGGAGCCCAGGGCTTGCTAGCCAGACAGTCTATTGAAAGCATCCATCTCTAGGCCCAGTGAACAATCCTGTCTCCCAAGATAAGGTGGAGAGTGACTGAAGAAAGTGCCAGATTCCTACCTACCCTTGCCCTTTGTGCTTGGGCACACCCACAAATGTGTGTACAAATACACACAACATGTACAGAAAAGTAGATAATGCTGCAAAAGATAAACATCAGTTGTCATGACACACACGAAGGGGAACTTCAAATTACAACCATAATGGACTGAGTGTGGTTGCTCATACCTTTAATCCCAGTACTAGAGAGGTGAAGGATTTATAGGACTTTGAGGCTACCATGGTCTATCTACACAGCATCTTCCAAGACAACAAGGGCTGCATAACCAAGCAAAATGAATCATGCTCTTATATGCATTTAGCTGCTTCTTATAACGAGAAAAGAAAAAAGGGGGGGTGTTGTAATGGATGCAAATAAGGTGAAAGGGATGTGAGAGCATTGGAGTTGGTGCACAGATGTTGGACTGTGAAGTAGGCTCAGCAACTCTGCTGGGTCCTCCAAAATTATCACCCAGCTGTGCTGCTTCTGGGTCAGTATTCAGAACAGTTGAATTCAGAGTCTCGAAGTGACGTTTGTATAGTAGAGTTCATAATGGCTGAAAGGTAGAAGAAGCCCCAGTGTTGACAAAGGAAGAAATGATACTTGGTCATCTTAAATCAAGGAAACTGACTCACACAGAGGAGGGTGTTATGCTAAGTGAAACAGGTCTGGAAACAGATAAACACCTAAGTGAGCTACCTGGAGTGGTCACTCACGTTTGTAGGGTCAGGAAGTGGCAGCTAGGGTTAGGGGAGGGGAAAGGAAGAGCTGTCCAATGGCTGGCAAGCTGCAGATTAGCGAAATGAAAAATCTTGGAGACAGGTTGTACAATAGCCTAATGCTTTTCAGCTTTTTACTTAAAATTGGTCAAGGTGGCAAATTTTCTGTTACCTGTGTTTTACAACAATTAAAAAGAAGCTCACGGAAGACTCGTGAAGGCTCTAATACAGTGCTCAGTGAGGTTGGAAAGGAAGCCCACCTGTAACTCCAGTTTCAGGAGATTTGGCACCCTCATCAGGCCTCCAAGACACCTGCATGCATGTGTTTTACACACACACACACACACACACACACACACACACACACACACACACACACACCAAATAAAAGGAAAATAACTCTTTAGCCTAGTGCCTGGGAACAGCTGGCAAACAGTTCTACATTGCATACGTTTGTGGACTTGAAGTGGCTTTCAGATGTACACTTTGACTCCAGATTGTCAGATTTTTCCTTAAGGTGTACGTTTTCATGTGGGCTTGGGAGGAAATACTGAGTGTTAGCATAGGTTTGTATACAATATGAGAAAGTTCAAAGATGTTGGTCCTATTACCCGTGTAGTCTTGCTTCACATAGGTTTGTGTGTATATAATACAAACATATGTATGTATGTATGTATGTATACATGTATTCACTTTTTAGTCTTAAATGTACAGATGTGATAATGAACGGAGAACTCCCAGTTGGCGGGTATTAAGAGCCGAGTGTATAGTTCTGTACATTTTACAGCTTATTCTGAAAAGAGTTAAAATTTCATACTGTCAAGTATCTTTGAAGAGAGGAGCCTAGGGTGTGGTTATTTTACACAGTCTCCGGTAAACAAGGAGGTGGACAGATCCCTGACTCCATATCTTGCAGGATACTTCTGGAACAGAGCTAACATTCATTTAAAGAAAATCTATGCTAAGTCCTTGGAAAGCAAATAGGAACTATGATGTCATTAGTTTCCCTGCAAATAGGAACTATGATGTCTTTAGTTTCCCTGGCTAGAAGCAGACTTGAAATTTGTCAGGAAACTCGGTGAAGGAGGGAGGGTGGGGGACCACGGACCTCAGAGCCTGAGAGGGACTTCACAGTTTGTTCTTGTTGCCAGTGAATAACAGGGCTTCAGAAATGGCACAGTTGTTCACTTAACTGGGAATCCTTGTTGGAAGGAGAGTCAGTAATGGACATAGTGGTTGTGTTCTTAGTGACATTCATCCACTTTTAACTTAAGTTAGACACTGATAATTAGTCATTTTTTTTATATTCCTCAACTTTCTGTTTCTTTCCCTTGGAGAAAAAAACAATTCTTTTTTGAGCATGTGTGTGTGTGTGTGTGTGTGTGTGTGTGTGTGTGTGAATTAAAAGTGTTACTATTGCTATGTGTTGGTGTGAATCTATATATATATTTTACATTTCTACATCTATAAAACCACTAGCTTACAATTTTCATAATTGACACAGCTTAATTAAGGTTGTGACTTGACATTTTGGTGATTGTCAGGCCATTTCTTCATTTGGCGATATTCCAGTATGATATCTTTCTGAGTGAGATAAATCTATGCCTAAAGCCAGAAGAAAAGAAACACACCTGCAAATGTCATCGTTATTTTGAAATTACGTTTATTTCTGTGTTTTGCTTTTTTCATAATAGGATTTTCTGGTTTTGTGAGTAGTTAAGTTTCTATTTGCGTAAACTTGGCACTTTGAGATCACAAGTAAACCTTTTTTTCAGAAGTCAGAGTCTCTTCAGATCCTGCTGTGGTTTGAATATGGAACGTTCCCCTCAGGTTCTCACATTTGGTTACTGGGTTTTCACCTGGTGTCATTGGAGGGGAAGGTGGTGGAACCTGAGGAGGTGGGGCTACTCTGGAGGAAGTAGGTCTCTGTGGTGGGCCTTGAGGACTCATAGCCTGGCTCTACTTCCTGTCTCCTTTCTGCTTCCTGACTGTCCGGGCTGTGTGGCCAGTATGTCAAGCTTCCACACCCGCCTTCCTTGCTAGGATGGATGTATTGCTTAATCTGTGAGCTAAAAAAAACCATTTCCCAGCCTATGCTGTTTCTTATCAGGTGTTTGATCACAGCATTAGAAAGTAACTAATATGTATCTTATTGATGAAGTGAACTGCTCGGTCTCTCCGGTCCTGCCAGCTCTTTCTCTTCTCGGTTATAGAGATACAATGTACTGCATAGCCTTCAAGGCTCTGTGGGATTTACACACTGGACAAGCTTGCTGTCTTCCTGGGAGAGGATGTTCCTAATAGGATTTTTAAGGTGGGAGCCTATTGGAGATGGAGTTGAAGGAATTATCTGGGAAAGGAAGAATGCCAAACCTACTGAGGCTCAATGGCTTGAGCCTCTGGTAAGAGGGAGCCGTGTACTGTGGGCTTCCATGTTTGAAGATAACATTTCCTCTTACACTGACTTTTCTCTCAAATGGGTTTAAGCTTGAAAGAACTTGTCGTCAGGATGCATGCCAGTAAAGAAGGAGAAGAAAGCAGGAAGTGGAAAGCATGCTGTTAGACAAGGAAAACAAACAAACAAAACCCTGCTCAGTGGGAAGCTGCCTCTGCTCAGAGCACTGTAGCAACCCTGAAGCCACTCTCTGCTGCTGTCTAGCTCCCAGCACGGAGAAAGCCAGTGCAGGCTGGCTGTGTGAAGCCACGGAGCGCCTCCCCCATCCTCCTCTCTGGAAGCGTTCAGGATCTTCTCTGCTCCTCAGGGATCTGTAACTTCACAGCAGAATTCACAGTGTGGGTTTATTTTCATCCACTGTGTGGGCTTCTCCCCATTCAGGGCTCAGTTCTGGGAAATCATCTTGAGTTATTTCTTCCTTCTGTTTGTTCTCCTTATTCTGTGTGGTATTACCATTGTTTGGACGTTGGCCCTCCTGGATTTGTCATTGCGTGTTCCTTCCCAGTCTCTCCCCAACTCCCCATTTTCTAGCATGTTTCCCTTTTCATTGTGCTTCCTAGGAGAGTTCTTGACTTTATTTTGCAACCTTTCTATTGTATTTTCACTTCCCTTTGGGTAAATATACAAACATTTGTGTGTGTGCACACAGGGCTTCCTGCGATGGTTATCATACTTCAGCATCTATGTGGGCTTGGTTTTAATGCTCCCTAAAGGATGCAAAGGAAAAAAAAAGTGGTCTGCAGAAGATCAAATGTATGTTATAAAATGTGAATGTTATAGAATGTTAACCCAGGCACTCCCTTTTATGAGCTTTTGACCATCTCTTCATTACTCATATCTATCACGGGGTGTTAATGAATGGTATGTGAGTAGTGGCTGTTTAGGGAACAGTGACAAAAGAGTGGCCATTTTAAGTTCAGTTAAAAATGCTTTTTTTCCCCCCCAGAGTATTTTCAACTTGTGGTCAGTTGACTCAATGGATATGGAACCCACAGACACACACCCACACACACACACAGACACTACACACTATACACACACTACACACACAGAGACATACACACAGACACACACACTACAGACACACTACACACACACATTATACACACACAGAGAGACACACACTTCACACACAGACACACATGCTACACACAGAAACACACAGACACATACACACTACACACACAGACACACACACAGACGCATAGAGAAATAAACACAGACACACACACAGACGCATAGAGAAGTAAACACAGACAGACACACTAAACACACCACACACACACACACACACACACACACACACACACTTACTTGTAGAACCACCACCCCTGAAGCTGGACCTACACACACACACACACACACACACACACACACACACTTACTTGTAGAACCACCACCCCTGAAGCTGGACCTCTGAAGCTGTTTGAGGTGCAGGTGTTTCATTCTATAACCTGACTAGGCTTTTCCTTGACAACCCCTGACATCTCCGCCCTTGGCTTTGTCAGGTCCCAAAGGGCTTTCCAATAGCAAATTGCAATCCTGGCTACCGTCATCTTGAAGGTTTGTTATATAGCAAGTCCAGGGTACTGGCTTATTCACACTTACACAGCACTACTCCTCTGCCTCTAGTTACTTCTGAGTCTTTTATTCTAGACTCTCTCCATTCAGCTCTCTCCAGAATAAGCCCCCAGCCTTGTTCTGCTGTGGGAGACAGACATTTGGGGCAAAGCAGAGCTGAAGAAAAGAGGAGTGGGGAGGGCGGGTGCTGGTGAGGGAGGAGGAAGACAGAGGTTCGTTCTTTCTTTATATATATACATATACATATATGTATATATATATATTATTAGATATTTTCTTCATTTACATTTCAAATGCTATCCCAAAACTCCCCTATCCCCTAAATCAGACTTTCACCTAGTTCCTTGCTCCGGCACGAGAGGTACCTGGTGCTGTGAGGTATTGAGTCCTTCGGGGATCGTCTGTTCTAGTGGGCTGGCTTTCAGCTGTCCACACTGCCACTGTGTGGCTGCACTAAGTCAGTCCTCATTCTTGTATCTGCTTCACCACTTGTAAGTGGTTCAACTTTGATCTCTGATTTTGTTGAACCTCATAATCTTCTGCCTTTCCCAGAAACCTCTCTACTGGAACTTTGAAGGAATGAGAGCGTGTCGAGAGCTAAGAAACCTGTGTAAAACCAGTAGTTTTAAATATGGATTTTGGAAAAATTAAAAACATACTATTAGTTTAATATCGTAAACTCATAATCGTGAGTAGTTAAGCTTTGTTTGCTGATGTGTGGTTACAGTGGAGCTGTGTTTTAAGACAGTTTTTAGGGTACTGAGGCCTTTCCAGTCTTCCTTGCCTATATGTTTTAGCATGGCACTCTTCCCTTCCCGATTTACGTGTAGTATTTCATCAGAACCTTGCCTTTGTAAAAGCGATGAAAGCATGAAGCCGTGGTGGGCCGGGATGGCTGTTGTCTCTGCCTGTGGGTTGCCTTTGTCACCTATTCAAGGCTGAGCTCTTCATCTTTTCATTCCCCCACCCCCTTTCAGTTCATAGAATTTATAAGTAACCATAGCTTTGTATGGAACCATTACATAGACTTGTAAGTAACCAGGAGGTCCCTGGCTCTTTCTTAGCCATTTCTAGCTCGACCCCACTGTGTCTCTTTTTCCTTTATGAAGGCTTCTTAGTGACCCCCGTGTAATGTTTCCAGTCTGCTCATACGTTTCTAGCATCTCCATACTTTTATTTGGACCCTCTTATGTCCGGGGTATGGTGTATCGGCCAGGATTCTAGGGCAGCCTAAAGGATGGGCCAGTGGACTTGGTTGATGACCTGAAACAGCGGAGAGTGGCTGAGTGTGGTTTAGTAGTTGATATGTAAGTGCTAAGGCTGAGAGCAGCTTCGCTGTTTGTTAATCAGCCCTAGTTAGCAAGGGTAAAGCTTGATGTTTTGTTTATTAAGCAAGTATTTATTTTTGGGGGAGGTGGGGTCAACTATGTGCCAACCAACTGTTTGTGACTGAATGTAGAAATCACCCAAACATGAAGACCCCTACCTAACTCTGTTGTGTGGGAAAGTAGGCCCAGCCATTAGCTGTGAGCTGTCCATCACAGAGCTTTGGGCCAAAGCAAACCTTTATTTCCTTGTAACTGTTTTCCTTGCTTTCTTTCTGACCCCTTTGATTTTGCCCCTAACCTTTCCGATCTCCCTGTAACTCATCATGGCCTCAGACCTTCGCCTCCATTGGTCCCTGCCCTTCCCTCTTGTGTATTCATGCTGTGTGGTCCCATCCTGTCCTGTCCCCGACGTACATATTGTTCACTGATCAGTTATACTCTTCATATATGCATACTGTCCCCAAGCCAAGACTAGCCTCTTCAGCTCATTAATTTAAACTCTTCACATTCTTGATCTACAGTCCTGTAGAATGTACAGTTAGGGAAAGTTTCTCAGAGTTGGATGTGGTGGCTTCCCACTTTGAATTGAAGCACTCAGAAGGCGGAGACAGGAAAATTGCTACAGTTTGAGGCTAGCTTGAGCCACATAGTGACTTCCAGGCCAGCCTGAGATGGGTAAAACACTCTCTCAGAAAACCAAAAGCCAAAACAGAAGAGACAGTTTCTTACAAGAACAATTCCGAATGAAGGTGGACCGAAACCTGCCGGGTCATTTGATGAGTGGAGAGCTTTCCCATCGCTGGCCAAGCGTGTCTGTTTAATTGAGTAAGGCAGAAAATTCAGATTCGGTGTCACCACCCACCATCCCCGGTGGACACTCCTGGCTAAGGATCATCTCCATTCTACAGAGAGACCTGGTGGGTGGGGCTTGACACAGCTTTCTGGACGAGAGCTTCAGAAAGATTGGCTTGGTGCCTGAAGAGCAGTGGTATGGACTGTGAGTCAGAGCCTAACAGTGACAGGAAAAAGGTGGAAGAGGAAAGATCACAGCCAAGTGAAAGAAGAGGAGCGGGAAAGAATGAAGAGCAGTGGGGGTGGCGGAGGGCAGGGAAGGAAAAGACCATTCTTAAAGGCAAGGTTAAAAATGTGGCAGTGGAAAAATGCAACCTATTCTAGACTTTGGAAGAGGAATCTGTAGGAGAGGGAGACACGCCGGATGCTGAGAAAAGGACTGTAATGGGATGCTATTGAAATGGGTTTCGTTCTGCCGAAGTTCGGTCTGAGGTCCCCAAATGCCGCAGACAGAACAAACAGTATGTGATAGCAACACCCACATGGCCTAGAAGAGCTTTGCAGCCCCTAACATGATACCATTTCCCGCTCTCCCATCCGGTATCTGGGATGGCACCTAATGCTAGGTAAGGGCCCAGCTCCACATCTTGAAGATGCCCAAGATGTGTCTTGAGGTCCAGCTGGGAAGGAATGAGCCTGGCTTACCTCAAGTTACATGGAAAGTTAATAAGAGTCATTGGCTCTCTTGACTTGATCCATAGTCTCTGGAGGCTTCAGAGACACTGGATCCTGTAAATGCTTGCTGTAGTGACTCCTGCCTGCCTGCCTGCCTGCCTGCATGCATGCATGCATGCCAGAAAGAAGTCTGCAGGGGACACAGCTGGGCTTTCTTAATCACACCAGTCTGATTTCCACGGGCCAGGAGAGGGCCTGCTGGCGAGTCTTTTATGCCAAGGCCAGTGAAACCTTCCCAGTATGATGGAGCTGAGCCCATCAGAGGCAGAGGTTGGGCGCTATGCAGCATTCTCAGTGACGGTTAGGAGAACCCACTGGAACCCTAGGAGTTAATAGCAGGCGACTACCAAAACTACAAAAGGCCCTAATTTAATTGGCTAATGAAGTGCAGGGAGCAGGATTCTTAGCAGAAGGGCCAAGAGAAGAGGCCTCCTGTGTGTGGAGTGGGTGGCAGGTGGGGGTGAGGCGAAGTAAGTCTCAAGTTTTAAGTCTAAATTTTTCCCTCTCTTGAAAGCTAAAATGTTTTGTTTTTGTTTTTGTTTTTTGAGACAGGGTTTCTCTGTGTAGCCCTGGCTGTTCTGGAACTCACTCTGTAGACCAGGATGGCCTTGAACTCAGAAATCCGCCTGCCTCTGCCTCCCGAGTGCTGGGATTAAAGGTGTGCGCCACTACTCCCGGCGCTAAAATGTTTTTAATAGACTAGAGGACTTCTGATTTTTTTAAATTGTTGTGGTTGTTTTTAAATTACTTACTTTGAATTCATATGTATGCATGAATGCTTGCCTGCCAGTGTATGTATCATGTGTGTGCCAGGTCATCAGATCTTCTGGAACTGGAGATACAGGTAGTTGTAAGCCACTGATGTGCGTGCTAGGAACTGCGGCCAGGTCTCCTGGATGTGCCTAACTCCTAGGGCATCCAATTGAAGTAATCTTTATTTACTCTGCCTTCCAAGGGGAATGTACAGAGGGATTTCCTGACTTTGCACAGGAGGGAGGGAGGGTGGGGGAAGAGAAAGAGGGGGACATAAATGAGAATTTAAGTCCTTAGTGTGCTAGTGACCTGTAAGAGTCTAGTGTTTGCCATGAATGGAGCCACAGAGCTTGAAACTGAAGATGGGTGAGCTCTGCCTGGGTGACATTTAGAGGAGTAGGCACGGAAACCACGGTTTTAAGTGAGGCAACAAGGAGGGAGGAGCCGTGGGGAAGGGCACCCTGGTCCGTGGAAGGTAGTTAAGGAGAGATGGCACCATAGAAAGATGGTATGCTTTGTATGGCTAGCAGCAGTAGTGCCCTGAGTGGGACTGGAAGCTGACCTGGAGGGAAGCAACAGTGCTGGGTCTCAGAAAGTAAGTCAGACGTGTTGATCAGAAAGCAAGGCGTATCTTGGTAAAGAAGTGTGTGGATTTTTTTGTATTTACGTTCATGGGTCCTTTGAGAACAGTGGTGGCTTTTGTGTGGTGGTAATGTTTAAGTGAGACCTGTTCACTTAAGGACAGGCTATGAGGACAGGCTATAGATAGTATCTTAGCTAGGGTTTCTATTGCTCTGAAGAGACACCATGACCACAGCAAGTCTTATGAAGAAAACATTTAATTGGGGGCTGGCTTACAGTTTCAGAGGTTTAGTTCATGATCATCACTGAGAGAAGCATGGCAGCATGCATGCAGACATGGTGCTGGAGAGGGAGCTAAGAATCCTATATCTTGATCTGCAGCAGAAGGGACTGTGTGCCATACTGGGCATAGCTTGAGCACAGGAGACCTCAAAACCCGCCCCCACATTGCCACATTTCCTCTAACAAGGCCACATCACCTTCAACAAGGCTCTTAATAATGACACTCCCTCTGGACCATGCATTCGAATAGATGAGTCTCTGGGGGCCATTCCTGTTTATACCAGCACAGTGGGGAGTGGGGGAGCAAGAGAAGTTTTTTTTTTTTTTTCTAGGATTTGCATGTAGACCTTGAATGTGGTGGCCCTGTGCTTCTGACACTTCTTGCTTCTAGGGGAACATCTGGTCTACCTCTCCTGGACAGCCTGAGACAAAAAGCCATTAGCATCCCTCTTTGGGCTTATAGGCACGGAGGACTAGGTATTTTGGTTGTCATGATGACCACATGCTTTCTTGCCGATCCTTGGTTATTGCCAACCTTTAGTAAAATTGTGTTTGAGCTCCCTCCCCCAATTGCGCCCCCCCGCCCCCCAGTTTATTACAAGTCGAGTGGTACAAGGAAGGATACAGTGGAATACAGTCAGCCACAAACAGCCCTGCCGTTTGTAGCCCACAGATGGATCGGTGTCTTATTTATGCAAAATCAGCTGGGCACGGAGAGCAAATGCTGCAGGACTGCGCGGTGTGCGGATCTAAGGGTCGATCTCAGAAGAACAATGGCTACCAGAGCCTGGGGTGTCTCAGAGGGGACACGGGGTGGGAGGAGGGTTGATCAAGTGGTTAAACAGTTAGAGGAGAGTCAGAAATCCTGGCACGCCATTGCGTAGTCAGGTGACACGGAGAAGGACTGCGTGCTTCCTAGCTTGCCGAGCTGGAGGGAGAGCATACGTTCTCACTGTGAAGGTGTTTGTGGTGCTAGGTGGCTTAGTCCGACTTAAACTTTACACATGTGTACATGTATTGAAACACCTTATAAAAGGTATACTTTTTTATGTATCAATTCCAAATGAAATTTCAATAAAAAATTAAGAGTAGACTCATTCCAGACATGTGGGTCCAACCGGAGAGGGAGCGTGGCCTGTTTGAGGGTTAGTGTCGGTGGTGTGTGGCGAGCTTGCGCTCTGGTGTCCTCAGGAGACCCTTCCCTGGCTTCTGGTCACAGGGGAGTTTCCTCACTAGACCAGAAACAATGAAGCTACACACATTGCGGCATCTTTTGGCAGGCGACATTTTGATGGCATTTTAAGGCACAGAGGGCAAGGAAGATGAAAGGTTGTTTGCAAGTTCCAGGACTTGTGTGCTTAGGGAGATGATGGTGTTGCTGACAAGCGAGGTCCCCGGGCAGAAGAGCAAAATGGCTGCAGGAGGATTGTCCACAGAAGGTACCTGCCTAGTTACAGGAAGCTTGGAATTAGAGTTGAGACCTTCTGAAGCCTGCGCTTTCTGCTAGCCTGAGACCTACAGTACATGGGATAAAAAGTGCTTGTTGAGTCTAAGGTGGGCCAGCAGTGCCAGGTGGTGGTGTGCAGACAGTGAAAATTATGAGTAAAGCCAGGAACTTATTTTGGGAGTTGTGCATGCATAGATATTTAGAGGAGATGATTGGAGCTGTCGTGGAGGGAGTTCACTTAGATTTGCACACAGGCTATAATTGGAAATGGCCAATGAAGAGTATTCCCTTAAAGTGGAGAGGACAGCGAGCAGTCACAGCACACTTGTGCTGTGAGGTGACAGGTGACAGACAGGACAGCGGAGCATCTGCCTTTCCTAGGCTTGCTGGGATAGAAGGGAGCATTGGCTTGCAACATGGGGCAGTGTCAAGGTTTTTACTTTATTTTGGATAATACTTACGAAGAGGAAGGAAAGTGGATGGAGAGGGAATGATTGTCGAAGACCCAAGAAAGGGTTCTGCGCTGTCAGGACAGCAGTGTGTGCTCAGGATGCAGAGACCAAGGAAACACACTTAGGACTCAGCAGCACCTCCATGTGCTAGTGGTGGTGGTTGTTGATATTATCCGTAAGAAGAGAAGGTCCAGGTTCAGAGTCATCGATTCGCTCAAGGTCTCCACAGCCAGCTGGGGTCAGAATTCTGCACCTCTGTCCGTTAACAAAATGACTGCGTGGCTGTAAAGCTGGAGATGAGGCCACTGTAGAGAAGTAGCACAGGGGCTAAGTTTCCTCTGGACAGTGATGGAGTAGTAGGCAAAGGTCCCCAAGTGGGAGTGGCAGAAGACGGCTGTCCGCGTTAGGATTTCTATTGCTGTAAAGAAACGGCGTGACCACAGGCCAGCTAAGGAGGAAAGTGTTTATTCGCTTGATGCTTTAACATCGTGGTCCAATGGCTCCCAACCTTCCTAATGCTGCAACCCTGTAATACAGCTCCCCATGTGGTGAGCCCCAGCCATAACATGATTCTCATTGCTGTTATGAATTGTAGATATGTTTTCCGACGGTCTTAGGTGACCCCTGTGAGAGGGTCATTCAAGCATCCAAAGGAGACTCAGCTCATGGGTTGAGAACCATGTCTTAGTCCATCGCTGAAGAAAAAGTCAGGACAGGAACTAATTCAAGGCAGGAACCTGGAGGCAGGAGCTGACACAGAGGCCATGGAGGGGGGCCGCTTACTGACTTTCTCCCCATGGCTTGCTCAGCCTGCTTTCTTATAGAACCCAGGACCACAGTCCAGGGAGGCCACTACCCACAGTAGGCTGGACCTTTCCCATCAATCACTAATTAAGAAAATGCCCTACAGGCTTGCTTATAGCCAGATCTTATGGAAGCTTTTCCTCAATTGAGATTTTCCTCTTGGGAGACTCTCATGACAAGCTGACATAAAACGTACCAGTCCACCAGGGATGGATCCAGGTAAGGGAACATGTTGCTGTCAACAATCTACACTCTGTGGTGGGGGCCTGGGTGGGTTTACTGCAGCTTAATCCAGTAATTTGCTCAGACTTCCATCTCTGATTCTTCCTCTGTCCCATCTTAAATACAGAGGACAATCAAATGCGTTTCTATTGTGGGATGTGTGCCGTGTGTGTGTGTGTGTGTGTGTGTGTGTGTGTGTGTGTGTGTGTGTGTTTGAAATTACATTACTTAAAAACAAAACAAACTGGCTTATCTTTTTTGGGTATAAATATTGCCCGTGCAAATCATCTCTGAGTGAATTTTCTGGCACCGTGTGTGTATTTGTGTGTAAATTAGTCCATGTGACTCTGAATTCAGAGAGCTGGCAGATGTCTAAATGAGTATCCCTGTGTCATCAGGACCTAGATATTCTCTTGGGGAAGAACTAGAAACCTTGAGAATATTGAAATACATGACTAAAATTCCAGAAATCACACACACACACACACACACACACACACACACACACACACACACACACACACACACAAAGAGGACTGGCTCTTCCTGACATCCATATGAATGGTAGCATGTGACTCCCGGTGCTGTGTGTGGTCTGTCCATCGTCTCCGTTGCACTTCATTCTTTTCTGTCCTGTTCTTGGCCACCCCAGTGACCCCAAACCCCTCCGTAGCCCTGAACTAGACCTGGGAGCATGGTGAGTGCCAGGTTTACTGAGGGCCAGGAAAGGTGCGGAGTCATCTGTTTAGCACATGAGTTACTAGTTAAAAAGTTGACAGTGTTCAGTAGTTAATTTTAGGCCCCATCAACATGCCCCCATCAAAACAGCTTTATCATGGTGGCCACATGGGAAAGCGGTTACATCAAAATGTCATGTGTGGGAAAAAGGATTATTCTTAGAAATAAGTAGGGGCGTTTGATAAAGAAGAATTTAATTCAGAATTAGAAGGAGAGTTTTTCTTTTTAAAAACAGGCCCGTGTGTAGTACTGACAAACCTGGAACTTGCTATGTAGACCAGGCTGGCCTCGAACTCAGAGATCTGCCTGCCTCTGCTTCCCAAGTGCTGGGATTAAAGGTGTGCGTCACCACACCCAGCCGAGGTTTTATCACCTTTATGACAGTTCCCTCACGCTATCCATAAAGCGCAGACAAGGATTTACATAACAGAAAAAAGGTCACCATCTTCCCAAGGCAGGACTGAGCATTAGTGTAACACCACTGCCACCTAGTGGTGATCTCTTGCAGCTCGTTGTAAAGTAGGAAAGAGGATGTTTATAAGAGATATGGACACTTTGTACCTTCTCAATGCAGTTTTATCTCTCTAATTAGAAATTTATGCTCATGAACCTCTATGGAGAAGATACATACTAAGAGCAGAATGAACATCTTAGGGGTTAAATAAGTATTCACAGAATATAATTACTTTCCATCTGATTTTACCTTTATGCCTTTTCTTAAGAAAAGAAAATTATAAACCAGTGTAAGTAAAATAATATATTAGAAATTACTGGGCATTTTGTATAAAGGGTAATTAGACTATATTATACAGTCACTATCGTTTTGCTTTAGAACATATTAATTTGCATTTAAGCACAGATATCTTAACAGTTTCCAGTGTTGCATACAAAATGATGGGGGTTCTTTGGATCTACGTAGAGGTGGGTGGAGTCCCCTAGATGCTGGGAGGCTCTCTTCATCCTGCTTTCTTGAGCTTCCTCGTGTTTCAGTATTGGGTAGGTGTACCCCACTCCTCAGCCCAGTGTTGGTTCAGCCTAAGGTATACTATGCTTGTGTTTTGCAAGTTGAACTTTTTCCTTAAATAGAGATGCAGTCATAGGAATTCCCATAGCCAGGAAGCCCTGTGGAGCAGCTGCAGGGCCCCACTTGCTTTGCCTCCCTGCGTCACCTGTGTGAGCCGCATTTGGAGGGACCCACTGTTATAAGTGGCCAGGCTACAGCTCCCTGACATCACAGACATTCCAAAGAACCAGAATGAGACGGTGTACATTGATGTGTGTGTAAAAGTAAGCAGTTATTTCAAATGAATTAAAAATGTTTTTAGGCTCCCAATGGAGGAGCTAGAGAAAGTACCCAAGGAGCTAAAGGGATCTGCAACCCTATAGGTGGAACAACATTATGAACTAACCAGTACCCCGGAGCTCTTGACTCTAGCTGCATATGTATCAAAAGATGGCCTAGTCGGCCATCACTGGAAAGAGAGGCCCATTGGACACGCAAACTTTATATGCCCCAGTACAGGGGAACGCCAGGGCCAAAAAGGGGGAGTGGGCGGGTAGGGGAGTGGGGGTGGGTGGGTATGGGGGACTTTTGGTATAGCATTGGAAATGTAAATGAGCTAAATACCTAATAAAAATGGAAAAAAAAGAAAGCATACACACACACACACACGAAGAGAGAGAGAATAAAAAATGTTTTTATATGCATAAAGCAAGACTATTTTGAACATGAATTTTATTCTGTAAATTCATGTTGTCTGCCTCTGGCTTTTGAACTCGGTTACACAGAGCTGTAGGAATCCTAGCTGATATCCTGGGCAGGAAACCTGAGCTGGCCCTTATGTGGGTCAGAGTGTCTGGCCATTTACCGTTGGGAAAGCGCCTCAGATTGTTCTGATACACAAAACGGTTTGAGCACACTGCACCAAAATGTAGGGCTTAAAAAGCAGGGAGATGCTTGTGATACTGTAAATGATGATGTACCTTATCCTCCCCCACTCTAGTTTCATTAAGTATTGTTTCCAGAAACTTCTTTGAATGCTTTCTCTCCTATGAGCTGGGACACAGTTACCCCTCACGGTTCACACTGCGGTCCTTCCTCTTCAGCTTTGTTGCTATTTGATTTTAAAAAGTTAACTCAGCATTGGAAGGAAAGAAGTGTTCTGGGTTGGATCTGGCTAGTGCCACCACTGGCTTTGGGTGGCAGTGCTGGGCTCTTACTGTGTGTCCAAGTGGACATCTTTGTCTGCTGGGTGTGGGAAGCAGGCTTTGGGATTGTCGCGCCCGCTCTCGACCAGCAAGAACGACGTGACCACCAGTCCTTCTAACAGCAGTTTATTCAGTCCTGATTCTTCTTGTTTATATCTCCCTTGTTTTTATATCTCCCCCGAGCCCTGGGCCTCTCACTCTTTTATACTCTCAGGTCCCATCCACGCACAGCAGGCCACGCCACCTCACCAGGCACGCAGCTTCAGCTAATCAGGGCAGCAGGGGCAAATCTCCACCAAATTGGATTCACCTGTATCCTGGTACACCTGCGCAGCACTCAAGATGTTTGTGTCTTATATGAGGAAGTCAGGTGCAAGTCATATGACTTAGCTGCAGTCCCTGGCGCCTTTGGGACTGCCGCCACACCCGCTCCCCACAATTCCCCCTTTTTTCTTTTTTGGCAGAGAGAATGTCTGTAGATAGCCCCCCGCAGCCATGCCCCTTACCCGTCCTTGGGTGACAAACAGCATTGGTTTGATCCCTGTCTTAGGTTGGTGACATGTCCAGGGAGTCTTATCACTGACTACCTCTCAATCATGCCAAGCCACTCCTGGGGAGATTGTGTTTTGCTTGTGGCAGGTGCATCAAAAGGCCAGGATATTAATTAACCTATGGCCAGATCTTAATTGCTGCAAGCAAGCCTCATGGGTGAAGGTAGAGGTCTGATCCCCAGTGTGCAAGCATAGGGGCCCTACACAAAACCATCCCTTAGGCTCATCACCCAGAGAGGTCTTGGCCAGCTCCCGTGTCGTTTTTCCTAGGGGAAGGGAACTAGGACACTGAACCTTCATGCAATCAGACGTGCCTTCCACAGGATGCCAACAGCAAGCTATCCTCTGTGCAGTGCTTAGCCTCGCACCCCACGGCATAACGCAGCATAATTTCTTTTAGAGCGGCAAACCGAATCTGAGGAGATTGTCCCGCCTCCACTGCAGCAAAAGCCTACGCTACCATGGCAAAAGTGCGGGCCGCACACTCTGCACCTAACACATGTGCCAAACACAAAAAACACACACACTATAACAAGCATACATCCCAGGGCTCTCATCCCCACTCATCTTCCCTGAAGCAAGGGATAGATAGCCAGAGGGGCTATCTCTTTAAGGGGAATTCAGGGATCAAAAAGCGTGGAAAATTTTGAATGTCATGTCGAGCTGGTATCGGCTTCTGGAATACCGAAAGGATCTCTCATCTCGGCTCCATCCTTTGTGCTTGTGGGATCATCCACCACATCCACAGGGGCAACTGGATCAGGAGCCTCATTCTTGCAGTGTCTCACCAATCTCTCCAGCACCCAAAGAGGTTCCTTCTCGTCCTGTGGAAACACACAAACAGACCCTCTCACCCACATCAACACCTGATCCTGTCGATCCCAGGGGGGATGGACACAATACCTCGTGGTGATGAGACCATAACCTCAATCACCTGTGTGTCCATCTGGGGAGTCAATATGAGAGTCAAGTTTTCACTAGCTTCCCCTCTGTTAGGCAATGATTTCCACGCCCTTATAGGAATCTGATTCACCTGCTCAAACACCTGCACTGGATATCCTGTCTGTTGTTGTGCAAATCTACCTTGATCAAGCAGCATATCTCTATCCCATGCAAATTTAGCTTGATCAGTGAAAATAGGACATCCCAGCAAGGAGAATCTATCCTCTTTCCAGACCTCCGGACAGAAGGTCTGCCCATAGATGGCTGCCGAGGAGGCATAGGGAGGGGGAGCAGAAGCTAATTCGCCTTCCTCCTCCGCCTCAGCTCTTTTATTTTGTCCTTTCTGTCCACCTGATAACACTGTGTCTCCTTTCTTTTTCCTTTTTCTTTTTAAGCCCTTCTCCTCTTCCGACATATTTTCTTGTTGCTCTATAAGGATTTTCTGACCTGTCTTGACTGCCTCTACACACAGTTTCAAACAGTAACAGAGTCCATATATCAGAACAAACAAGACCAAAACTATCAGACCTACCCACAAAGGGTCAATGGGAGAAAAAAGCATAACTACACAGCGAGGATCTATTGATCACTACACTGAGGTTATCATAGTTCCTTAACTTGTCCCCAAACCGGGAACCTTAACTTGTCCCAAAGCCGAGAACCTTTTGTTACCTTGTGCCTACTTCCTGGCAACTTTATATTCCCCTCTATTTTATCCGAGGTCCTTCCCAAACTCCTGGGTTACTTTGTGCCTACTTCCTGGCAACTTTATGCTCACCTCTATTTTATCCGAGGTCCTTCCCAAACTCC
Source organism: Mus musculus (assembly GCF_000001635.26). Taxonomy (NCBI): domain Eukaryota; kingdom Metazoa; phylum Chordata; class Mammalia; order Rodentia; family Muridae; genus Mus; species Mus musculus. The sequence goes on along the minus strand of NC_000080.6, from coordinate 78,664,439 downwards.
TGGGGTCGCAAGTTTCACTCACCGTGAACTTACCCTGCCGGCAACCACTGACTGCTGAAAGTTCTGAACTCGGCGGGGGAGTCGGTTCCCCATACGGGCCACCAATTGTCGCGCCCGCTCTCGACCAGCAAGAACGACGTGACCACCAGTCCTTCTAACAGCAGTTTATTCAGTCCTGATTCTTCTTGTTTATATCTCCCTTGTTTTTATATCTCCCCCGAGCCCTGGGCCTCTCACTCTTTTATACTCTCAGGTCCCATCCACGCACAGCAGGCCACGCCACCTCACCAGGCACGCAGCTTCAGCTAATCAGGGCAGCAGGGGCAAATCTCCACCAAATTGGATTCACCTGTATCCTGGTACACCTGCGCAGCACTCAAGATGTTTGTGTCTTATATGAGGAAGTCAGGTGCAAGTCATATGACTTAGCTGCAGTCCCTGGCGCCTTTGGGACTGCCGCCACACCCGCTCCCCACAGCTGGGAAATCCTGTGTCGGTCTGGGTTGTAGTTGGGTATCACTTGGTAAGTGGGCAAGTGGCCTTCAAAAGGAAGAAGGGAAGACTTGTAGCAAGTGGGCATGTTCAGTTATGAAGCTCAGTTGCCCGTCTGCATTTCTGGGGTGGGGACCCAGGCTGGTGGTGGAGAGAGGCTAAGAGCCCCACTGACTCTGCTTCTCACAGGGAAAGAAACACTGGGTGAAGAGACACAGTTGTTTCCTATGAATGTGTTTTGTCAAAAAATATTTAACACTAAAATTTTTTAAAATATTAGTGTGTGTGTGTGTGTGTGTGTGTGTGTGTGATATTTGGTCAGGAGCTTACTTTGGTTAGAAGAAGGCATTGGATCTCCTGGAATTTGGTTACAGGTGGTTGTGAGCCTTTATGTAGAGGCTAGGAACCAACGCAGGTCTTCAGCAAGAGCAGTCAGTATACTTAACCGCTGCGCCGTCTCTCTAGCCCCAGACATACATTTTGAAATGCTCAACGCTAGGTGAGAGTAAATGCACACGATGAATAGCATGAATAAAGAAAAGGACCCAGAATTAACTGAATTAACTATACCTTTTACTCACCCGGGTTGGCCACCAACTTGTGATCTTCCTGCTCCCGCCTCCTGATGATAGACGTGAGATGTCAGACTGACCCACTGGGTCTTACTATGTGTAGATTCCTTTACCTGTCTGGCTTATAGACTCAAGCCTACTAGATGAAGTCAGATTTTTAAAATATTTTAAGTCCTCTTGTACTAGTGAACAAGAAGATAGGAACAACTTAGTATTTAATGGAACTGAAAGTAATATACATACACTTATTTTAATAAGGAGGCTAGAGTCTGTCTGTCAGTCTATCATTTATTATATTATACTAGGAAATTGAACCTCGGGTTTCAGCCAGTACTAGACAAGTGCTCTACAACTGAATCATGTTCTCAACTTGAATTTACCTTTTTTTAAAAAAGCAGGACATTTGTGGCGGGGGAGAGAAGGCCGAAAGGTGCAAGGTTAAGTAGGCTTGGAATCTAAGGGAAGGGAAGGGCAGATCCAGAGGGAGAGGAAGGGAGAGCCAGGCTGGAAGCAGCTTCCCAGAGAGTGATGAAAGAGCTTGGCAGGAGGGACAGAGTGGGAGCGAATGCTTTACCCTCCAGGGCCTGTGCTTGTGAGGGGAAAACAGTGTTGTATAACCACACACAAGTGACGAGAAAGGAAATTAAAAAAAAAAAAAAGCACACCACGATACACTAAGGTCCAAACTTACAATGAAGACAGACTTCTTTTTTAAAAACTCTTTCTTATTTTTATTCATGTGTATGTATGCAGGTGAGGTGTCTATGTGAATGTTTTCCACATGTATGTAAGTGTCCTCAGAGGCCAGGAGAGGGTAATGTATAAGTGTTGGTTACATAAGAGGGATAGAAAATCTACTATCCTTTTAATTTCACTTTCTACAAGTAGTGGTTGCTGTTCACATTGACAGATGAAATAGTCACCACACATGTTTTACAGTGATATCTCCTCTCCGTGCTACCCGGTAGAATTTGAGTGTAAAATGTCGCCCTCTCCCGTTCCCTGCCTCTGACTTATGTGTTTTAACCCTGGTTTCTAGCCACTGTTTTGGGAGATTGTGGAAATTTGGGGAGTAGAGGGTCTGGCTGGTGTGGATGAGTTACCAGAGGTGAGTATTTCAGAGTTGTAGCCTGACATCCTGCCTCCCCACTTCTCCTTTTCAGGGAGACAGGGTCTCACTGTGTAGCACTGGCTGGCGTTGGACTCGCGGAGATCTACCTGTCTCTGCCTCCTGCATGCTGGGAACACAGGCATCACCACCTCTCCTGGCTCAGACCCTGCTTCTTGCTCAGTTCTCTGTTTTCTGCTGTGCTGAGATAGGAACAGGCTGTAAAGTCCTGCTGAGATTGGTCTTGCTGCCATGGAGGGAGGTACTGTAGCTGCATGGCATGACTTTACCTGCCATGACGAACTGTATCCTCAGCTGAGCCCAAAACCAACCTCTCCTCCCTTCTAGGTCTTCTTCAGCAGTGACTGAGTGACTTACACTCTTCATAGGTATAGCTCTTCTATATGTCACCCAACGATGATATTAATGCTAAGGAGACAGATGGCTTCCCTTCTCGATGAGCCGGTAGTGCAGAAAAACAGGACGGCTCCTAATTTTGGCATAAACTTCAGGTTATTCAACAGTCAGCTGCTTACACTGGCCACAGAGGCATTTGTTTACGAAAAAGACAGGCTGGCTACAAAGTAGGCACGCTGGCTCCCGTCCTCGGAGTGTAGCCAGCTCTCCTGCCCAGGTTGTGCCCGAACAGTTCCTAAGACAGTCTACAGTTTTCCCACCCACAGCCTTTCCGCAGTGTTATTTGAATGCCAGTCTTCGCTCCTGGGAAGGCCAAGCGCTGTGATTGGTTCTGGCTCCACGGAGGCAGATGCCAGTGAGCTTCTTGTGAACCCCCCACCTCCGCACTGACTTCCTTAGTGGCTTTACCAGTTTGCACCCCACCAGCAATGAATGAGTGTTCCCCGATCCTCACCTGCGTGGGTTGCCCTTTGTTTATTGATCTTGGCCATTCTGACCCGGGGAAGATGAAATCTCAAAGTAGCTTCCATTTGCATTTCCCTGCCGTCTAAGGATCTCAACGGGTTCTCAACAATTTGTGTTTCATCTTTTCAGAGTTCTGTTTAGATAAGGATTTATTTTTCATTATTCCACATGTGGGTAGTTAGTTTGATTAGCACTGTTTCTTGAAGACGCTGTCTTTTTTCCAATGTGTTTTTGGATTCTTTGGAAAAATCAGGTGCCTGTAGGTAGATGGAGTTAAGTCTGGGTCTTCAGTTTTGTTTCCGTGAAGAACGTGTCTATTTTAATGCCAGTATCATGCTGTTTTAACTATTAGAGCTCTGTACTGTAGTCTGGGATGATGGTGCCTCCAGCGGTATAGTTCCCTCCTGTGGGAGCAGGCTTCAAGTCTAATCAGGAAGTGGTTAGTTATCCCGCGGCACGGGATGACGCGGCACGGGATACTTCTGCTTGGCAGGTTAGAACTGCAACATGCCCGGGGCCCATCTCTGGGTGAGATCATTGGTGCCTTCTCTTCAGAAAAGGCGGCTTAGTTAGGATGTCAGTGCCGTTTAGAGTAAGAGCTGCTATCACACATGGTATGAGGATGAGCTAGAGAAACAGAGGTGGGGAGGTGATTCCGTGCCCGGGTCAGGAAGCCTTTCCAGGCAGCCATCGTGTAGCATCAGAGGTGAGAGCATCCGATTTCAAGATAGACAAATTAAAGGAGGAGAGTCACAGCAAAAGGAGCCTGGAACCACAGGGAAGAGGCCAGAGAGTGTCACACCCAGTCTTTCCTGATGCCTGTCGGGGTGTGGACTTGGTAGTGCAGGCAGCAAAGGCAGAAAATAGTCAGGGTTTCATTTTAGAAAATAATCTTACTGACCCTGGGAAGGATGAAGTGGGTCATTTGTGTTTCCATGAAATAGTGCTCGTATAAGAAAAAATAGATCTGTTTGTGACTTCTTAGTCTTTAAAAACAAAACCGAAAACTTTCAATTTCGTATCGTATTTAGTTTTTCATGGTCTTAAACAGAACTTTACAAAAATTCCAATATATGCACTGCTCCAATTTGAATTTCTCAATGATTTATTCTTAGGACAAATTAGATGCTTACAGTGTCTTAACACTGCCTATCCCCGCGGATTCTAGGACTCTACCACAAGTGACTTGAGAGCCTTCAGCAGGGTGCTGCTCCCCGAGTACCCTTCCTCTGTCTCCCCTTGGTAGCAACAGAAGGACTGACCGGCCTGTCTCCTTAAAGTGTCTGGAAGTGAGACTGTAACAGAGGGATGAGGCTGTTCTGGAGAATTTAAAACAGTTTCAGGGTGAAAGGTAGATAATTTGTATGCGAAAGAAACAGTAACTAATCCAGGGTCACAGCCATCCTGCCCGAGCCTGCCCTTGAGTGGCCTCCACAGTGGCCCTGTCTGGTCTGAAAGGCAGGCCTATGAGAGATGCTGGGAGGTGAGTGTTTAGGCTTGGACGAGAGAGAGAGAGAGAGAGAGAGAGAGAGAGAGAGAGAGAGAGAGAGAGAGAGCGCTCTTGTCTGTCATTGTGGTTTTGTTCTCTCTCCTATTACCAGTTTTAAAATAGATATGGACGCCGCCCCTTTTCAAGAATATTCAGCTAAGGGAGTTATTATTCCAATGGCTTTTTGGACTATTAGTTGCATTTAAAAATATTTTTATTTTGGTAAAAAAAAAATCACAGAACATAAAATTTGCCACCATAACACTCCCATGTATACATTCCAGAGGAGTTTAGTGTAGTTACACTGCCTAGCAATATGACATTATTTAGTTATTTGGCAGTTTTATACACACAGCTTGGTTCCTTTCTCTTCCCCATCCTTTCTTATCTTCTTCCCGGCTCTCCCTCCTCCCTACGGGTCCTCTTCATGACTTTTGATTTTCCTGTGTGACTCATGTTCAATCAGCCATCTATGTGGCTGTTAGATTTGATTAATCACTGGAGCCTGGTTATCAGTAGATATGCAACTGGAAGGCATTAATTCTCTCCTTGCCCTGATTTGTTCATAAATGGTTAAGCAGTAGGGTAGGATCCTCCACCCCCGGGATTCTCCTCTCTATCTTTGCACAAAGCAGTCTTTTTGCTTGTATACTAATACTTCATTCTCTTCTCAGAGAGTTTTAAAAAATTCACCTTTTATGTATGTTGAAATAAGCTAAACAAAATCGATTTTCTTCACTAGAATGACAACAATAATTTCCATTGTTATTTCTAAATGAGCCAGGAAGCATTTATTTTTGTACATTTTGCTTTCAAATCAAGACAAGGTTGTATCTTCTATCATGAACAAAGGAGAAAGTGCAAGTCCTTTGGCTTTGTGGATGTCCTCTGACTGGGTGAACTGTGGAGCAGAACATGTGTCCACTGAAAGCGTATGAAACATGCCCGCAACTCAGTGGTTGGCCGAGCTTCCCATCTTAGGCATAAATGCTGAGTCAACATTTCTTTAAAGACTGACAAACCCTAAATCACCCACTGGAGACTTCATAAGTGTAGTCATTGATGCTCTCTTCCCTTATGCCTTATCACTGTTCTGTTGCTGTGAAGAGACACCATCGACCACAGCGACTGTTACGAAAGAAAGCATTTAGTTAGGGCTGACTTACAGTCCATTATCATCATATCATCATGGTAGAGGTCATAGTGTCACATGGGCATGAGGCTGGAGAAGTAGCTGAGAGCTACAACCTGACCCACAAGCAGAGAGAGAGAGAGAGAGAGAGAGAGAGAGAGAGAGAGAGAGAGAGAGAGAGAGAGAGAGAGAGAGAGAGAGAGAGAGAGAGAGAGAAGGCAGGACAGCTCAGGCTTGACATGGGCTTTTGAAACCTCAAAGCCATCCCCACATCCCCAGAGACACACTTCCTTCAACAAGGCCATACCTTCCCATCCTTCTAATCCTTTCAAATAGTGCCACTACTTGATGAGTAAGCATTCAAATGCAATGGCCTACAGGGCCATTCTTATTCAAATCACCACACTACTGTAGTGAATAATATCTTTCTTCCCACATTCCCTCTTAACCTTTTTATGGTGCTATCCTTTTACGAGTCATACTTACATTTCTAAAACCCCAAGCCATGAAACAGAATAGATCACAGCTGGAAACTGTTGTTCAGCAATTGTAAGCTATTAAAGTATAAGTAAGATCTTCCATTGTCTCAAACTAAAATTAGATTACCCAGAAGGTTCCACATGGCCAATTACTATTTAAAATAAGCCAGGACAAATAGGAAATGCAGAATGAAATGTTATGTGTTTTTGTTTGTTTGTTTGTTATTGTTTTATTTTGTATGTATGTGCATGCAGTTCAGAAGTAGGTGGAGGAGAGCTGTTTGCTCTCAAAGTTTCCGTGGGAGAGATGGCAGAGCAGGTAGGTTCTTGATGAGGCGATAGTTCTTTGCATTTGGGTTTTGTAGGTTCTTGATGAGGCGATAGTTCTTTGCATTTGGGTTTTAGGTTTTTAGCAGAAATTACATATGTCAGTTGACTGAAGGGAAAGGCTAAGAGATGGAAGAAGATACAGTAGGTGGGAGAGTTTGAGGGGGATGTGTGCCTTGTGGTGTCATGTGACCTGTCACATCACATGACCTGTTACAACCTGTGACCTGTTACAGCTTGTCATGTTGCTTCCTTAAGCGAGAGTCTCTTCATGTTTTCTGTTCAGGTCCTGAGAGAGCTTTTGAGATGAGCCACCTTGCTGGTGCAACACAAGGAAGGTCCACATCAGAATGTAGGCTGAGTAACCCCAGTGTGCGGTCACCACTTCCTCTGAGCTTGGCATGCTGGCTTCTGAGAGCAAAGCAGATCTGTTACTGGGAGGTCTTGACTTCCGAGGGCAGTCTCGGTTTTCACCTGTACATTGTAGTGTGTTAGCGTTTCCACTGCCCCCCTCATAGGAATGTAAGCGTGGGACTGAGCCCCGCCCCCAGACCCCACTCTCCCTACAGCCAGCCACAGTCTGGCCTGTTTTCTGCCGTTAGCTGCCTGAGATGAAGTCTCCTGGCTTTGCTGAGGTCGAGCATGTCCCGTAGCTGCTTCAGACATTTAACTAGGGGTTTGCACTTACAGTAAGAGGCAGGTCCCCTCTCGAGGCTGCCAGATCCCGTCTCCCATCTCCTGAACCTTCATGCCTTGATCCTTTCTGTCTGCCCCAGCTGTTATTTGTCCTGACAGCGGGTGCCGAACACTTACTTACCTTTTCCAAGAAGCTCTTAGAATTCATGTCTGGAAAAATACTGTCTGAACTTAATAGCATAATGATATCATCATAATAACACTTGCTGCCGCTCACGGAGACTTTCTGTAGCCTAGATACTGTGCTAAGTGTTCTCCGCATGTTACTGTTTTATGAGCCTAGAAGAAACAAGCTTGTAAAATTGGTATTGTTGTGGCCTTTTATTTTGGATAGAAAATGTGGCCATAAAGAAGTTAGTGTGTCACGGAGCCTGGCTTGAAATCTGGCTGGTTTTAGACCCGTTTCTCAGGTACTGAAGTTTCAGAAGCATTTTGTTACCGTTAAATTGCATTGATTTCCCAGCGGACACTTAGAGCACACTGCAATGAGGATGCCTGACTGAAAATCAAAGGAAACATTAACATGACCTCATTACTTTGCCGAACAAGAAAGTTTTCTTGGGTTTTCCGGCTCATTGAGAGTGTAAGGCGTTCTTATAAAGCTTGCAGATAAACCCCCGACATTGGACAAGGTTTCACCTCAGCCATGCAGAAAGACTTCCTTAGCACGTGGGAGCTAAGTTCTAGGTATTTAAGTTTCCTGCCCCTCACCCCCCCCTCAGTCGGTGGGGCAATGTAGACCTTTGGTTCTCTGCATTGTTTTTGCCTTGGAGGCCCATTGTAGCGTTATTATTCTCGGACTGAATTCAGAATACATGTGAGCCACTCATTCTGGACCGCTTCCCAGTGGGTCTCTTGAAGACTCTTGCGATGTGTCTCCTCAGGACAGTCTTTTTTTTTTTTTTTTTTCTAGACCACTATCTAGTTTTTATTATTTTTCCTTAGATATTTTCTTTATTTACATTTCAAATGTTATCCCCTTTCCTGGTCTCCCCTCCAAAAACCCCCTATCCCATCCTCCCTTCCCCTGCTCACCAACCCACCCACTCCTGCTTCCCTGTCCTGTCATTCTCCTACACTGGGGCATCGAGCCTTTTCAAGACCAAGGGCCGCTCCTCCCATTGATGTCCAACAAGGCCACCCTCTGCTACATATGCAGCTGGAGCCATGGGTCTCTCCATGTGTTCTCTTTGGTTGGTTTAGTCCCTGGGAGCTCTGGGGGCTCTGTCAGGACAGGTTGGTTCATATTGTTGTTCCTCTATGGGCTGCAAGCTCCTTCAGCTCCTTCAGTCCTTCTCTAGCCCCTCCATTGGGGACCTTGTGCTCAGTCCAGTAGACAGGATGGTCTTATATCATGTCATTCCACCTTCCTCTTCCTCTTCTTCTTCCAATTACAGTGATACATTAAATTTCCATTACATAAAATAAACCCTGGGTCTTTATATTTTAATATAGATCATAAATTAGATTGGGGAACGTGTTTAGTGGGGTATGATTACAGTGGGGAAACAGAGAACAAGAATACAGTGCAGTCTCAAACTGGTGGTCTTTGAGATGGATCTCACTGAGATCAAGGCTTGAAGGGACCTGGACCTAGTGGTGTGCTGTTGTAATACCAGAATGGGGAAGGCAGAGACAGAATGGGGTTCGTTGGTCAGCCAGGCTAGTCTGTATGGTGCACCCCAGGCCAGTGAGATGGGGGAAGGCTCCTGAAGGATGACACCCACAAATATCATTTGGCTTCTACATGCATGTACATACATGCACATACATGTGCACACATCAACATATAAACATGTATCAGGACGGCTGTGAACATCCTTCCCTGGTCCAAAGAATTGAAGGGAGTGCAAGGGTTAACCAGATGGCTCTCTGAAGGACAAGCAGGACAGGCCCGACAGTAGCTATACCCACGCCTATACCATGCTTTCCCAAGAAAAAGCAAAAGGGTGATTGTGAATGGAGGGGTCCAAGACAGAGCCGGAGACTGGGTGCATGTGGTTAGAGAAGTTCAAGCGCTTTGCTGCAGACAGTGGAAGTGAAATGGCATTTCACAAAGCACCCAGCAAAATCCAGTCCAGAGTCACAGAGGCCCGCCTACCTCTTCTAGACACATCCTCCACTGCCCTGTTGGAAACACTTCCATGCATTTGTCACAGAATGCTCTCTGGAGAGTCCCCAAATATCCGTGCTGTCTTATGCCTGTGTGAATCTGCTGTGACAAAATCCCTGGGGAGAGCAGTTGAAAGAAGGAAAGGTCTTCTTTTGGTTCACAAGTTTTAGAAGTTTTGGCCAGTGGTCACCTGGGCCCATTGCTTGTGTCCTGTGGTGAGATGGAGCATTGTGGAAAGGAACACCTGGCTGAGCCAAGAGACACAGAGGCTGAGAGAGGTTGGGGACAAAATGTATCCATTTGCTATCCCACCTTCTCCCAATGAATGACCTAATTTTCCCAGGTAGGCTCCATTCTTCTGTCTCCTAATGGCTCAGGAATAGATAAATGAATTAGTCTAGTTCAGCCCTAATGACTGATGTCTGTCACTGCCGCACTGGTGACCAAACCTTCAGTGTGTGAGCCTTTCAGGGACATGACAGATCCCAGCCTTTCTACCTTTGCATACCCCAAACATGCTGATCTTGTTTAAAGGCCCTGTGTGAGGCTTCCTCAGGGAGGGCATCCTTGATTCGCACTTGGGGTTGCCGGTTCGTTCTTCTCTGGGCTACCACAAGTATGCTTTGTATCTGTGTTGGCTGTGAGAACATCTAACAAGCATCTGCCCGTTATTTCCTGGCAATGTACCCTTTGTCCAAATGAGTATGCGGTCATTAAAGACTCGTCTGAGTTCATCAGTTGCCTGTACTATTTCTCGCCTCAGAGGTCATTTGCCTTAATAATCAACTTACGACGTATCACCTCTAACATCCTCACTGTATGTAAGCTGTGTGAAAGTCACTCTCTTGCAGATGCCGGGTTGTGTACCTGTGCCTTTAAAACTGTCTACAGATTCTTTTGTTAAATCAATTAAGTTTTTTCTTTGACAGTTTCATTGATGAATGCTGGCTAGTCTCACCCCTGTGTTCTTTATCTCCTTCTTAGCTAAGCCCTCTCTCCCAGCAAGTGTCTCCCTCACATTCATTTCTTTTGTGTTTTGTTTTGTTTTGTGACACTGCCCAGTGGACTCCCCATGGGGTACACAGCCGAAGACAGTGACTCTTGGTCTTCCAGAAGCTGTCAATAGCCAATTCTACCTGTAAATAAATTTTGAGAACTATGTCAAAATCACTTTTTTAAAAATGGACATTTTCTTGATTGGCTTGTGATGTGAACAAAATATTCTCTCTTGTCATTTGTAAGATGTAAGCCCCGGGGTGCAGAATGCTAATGAGTTTGGGTCATTGATTCTGAACGGAATCCGGTTTGGGGTCGAATCTTCATCTTGTCGTTATGTTTCTGTTTTGTCTCCAGACTAGTATTAAGGAAGGACAACTGCTGAAGCAAACCAGCTCTTTCCAAAGGTGGAAGAAGAGATACTTCAAGCTTCGCGGCCGCACACTTTATTATGCGAAAGACTCCAAGGTAACTCCAGAAGCCTGCTCTCAAGCACTGCATGTCATGACTATTCTAAAACTTCCGTGGTACAAGCTGCAGTTTTCTTGGATCCTCACTATAGCCTAACTGTCCTCATAATGGATTATAAATGTGGTCATCTTGCACCCCACCACAAGGAGGAGCTATCACTTCAGCCCTAGTCTTGAGAGATAATCTTATAGGAACCTAGTCTAATATTGTTTGATCCCCTCTTTTTCTTCTAGATAATTAAAATAAGTTATAAACAACTTAAATAAATTCAAAACCTTGGGTTTTTTCTTTTTCTCCTTTTAATTTTTTTCTGAGTATAAGAGAGCAAGGGTTGCTATAGCTGTTATTAATTTACGTTCTGGGGTCAGATATAAGCTCACAACCCAACTCATGCACAGTTCACAGTGTGCTTGTGGTCGCCATGTGCTGCTGCGAGAAAGCTTTAGACCATGCGTGCCAAGCACTTTGAGAATCCTTTCATTATGGTAGCAGTTAAGAGTATAAACCACATTGTAATACAATTGAGGCAAAATAATTTTTATGTAAGAGTTGATGAAACAATAATATAGTTAGGAGGAAAGATACATATTAAAACTAATATTTTAATGTTGCCTGAAAAGTAGACATTGGGATGCCAAAGAACCAATCATTTCTAGTTTTAAAAAAATGTATGTTCCTGGTATAATCAGTAGAGTCATTAGTAGAAGCTGAAAACCAACCAGTCAAGAAACCTAATTGTTAATCTGTGGAACAGTAGTAGAGGGAATAGCTGAATACTTAATGTTAAAGTCATAACAAAATAATCTTATTTTAAAAGTCTGATGTTGACTGTTGTCCCCGGTCCGGCTCCATCGTGTCTTTGCACATTCACCTTTAGAAACATCAACTTCTTGGTTGCCTGTGACTTGGGCCGTATGTCCAGTTAAGTGGCCCTCAGATAGTCAGCCCCATGTGTGAGATGACGGGTGGGTTTTCTGCTGAGAAGATAGTTGGTGACTTTCCATAGCGCTGCCTTCTTAATCCGGGTCTCCATGTTGAAGAGTCTATCATGCAGTGAAGTTAGCTTTGGGAGAGTGGGAGCTATCAGAAAAAGGGGAGAGATGTTTCTCTGCAGCCTTGGGGGTGAACTCCCGCTCCCCCTGTGCTGCAAGTTCACTGGCTTGAAAGTTAAGTGATGCCTAACTCACTAAAAATGGGAAAGATGATATCTATTTACTCGGATTTACTAATCACTAATTTAATTAATTTTAAGAAATGTCGTTTCCCCTGCCTGGATCTTTCGCCACTGACACTTTTTGATCAAAGCAATGCTTAAGAGTTTGAACGATCGAGGCCAGCCTGGTCTCCAGAGTGAGTTCCAGGACAGCCAGGACTACACAGAGAAACCCTGTCTCGAAAAACAAAAAAGCAAAAAAACAAAACAAAACAAAAAACCAAAAAACAAAAAACAAAACCCCAAAACAACAACAACAACAAAAGAGTTTGAACGAAACAGACAGGGAGACAGGATCTGTTTTCGGAGCACAGACACCATCCTATTTAGACACCGTTTAGTAGTCCAGGACAATGAGGGCCAAAGCATTCAGTGCACCATGAAGTCTACACTCAGTTAACCTGTGGGCCACAAACTTGTGGGTGTGGGTGTGAGCGTGTGTGTCCCTCAGTGTCAGCTCCATCCCCATGGCAGCTAGGCCTTCAGAGGACACCAGTCATTTGTGTGGAAGCTGCATAGCTTCATAGGGCATGTTTCATGGCCTCACTCGTTCTTCTTGAGACAAAGTCGTCGTGCAATGTCCCGAAGTTAACTCTCATTTTTGATTCCCAGTTCCCCTTTTGTAGTCCCTGGCTGAGAGTGAGAACCCCCTGAGGAGCTGGGAGCTGGCCTTCAGCATAACGTGTTTGTGTTCTTGTCTGTCAACAGTCCTTGATATTTGATGAAGTTGACCTCTCAGATGCCAGTGTTGCGGAAGCAAGCACAAAAAATGCCAACAACAGCTTTACGGTAGGTACGGTTCTGTCCCTGTTCGAGGCTTTTTCTAAGCACGTGCAAATGTGCAGTCCGGTCCTTACCGACACAATCAATTCTGATAAATACGCTTTACATCCTGGGACACAATGAACTCTGATAAATATGTTTTACATTCTAACACCAAATATATGATCAGCTATTGGCTCAGTAAACTTGCATTTAAATGTCTTTCAAATATATATTTTTGGATATGTGTATTTAAAATATATTCATACATAACACACACACACACACACAAACACACACACACACAGAGACACACACACAGTAGCTCATATCTATAATCCGAACATGTGGGAGGCCAAGGTAGCAGCCTGGGCTACACAGTGAGACTGTGTTTTAAACAGACAGACAGACAGACAAGATTTGTTTTTCTTTTCGCTCTTTATTTATCTTGTGGGTTTTCATTCACTTAACTCTAATGTTCTCAGGTACTTGAAACCTTTGCTGTTTATCTGCGGTCTTAAAGAGAAACACTTTCTCCCCTTACCCACACTTCAGCTGCTGTAGCAGGCAGTTGCCCGAGTCTTCCCTTTCTCCCCACTTAGGCAATTCATCAGGGGACTCTTGAAGAGGGCCCTTCTGTTCCAGCCTCTTTTCTAGTGACAAATTGCATTGATTCAAGGACTAGCTTACTCACCATCACCTGCAAATTCCATCTCCCACTCAGTCATACGATCTTGTATAGTCCCTCTCAGTGTTCTGATGCTGGCCTTCCACACCCTGCCCGGCAGCCTGCATGCTGTGTAGCCTCTGCCGTGAGGCATGCTGGGCCTCTGCTTTTCCTGCTCCCCCTGGCTGTGCCTGATGAAATCCTTCCTCTTGCCCCATTCTTCTGTGTCTTTCATTTACAAAACCAAAATATAAATTGACTTCCTGTTATATCACCAGTATTTATGATAAGCAGTGAAATCTTAAAAATTGGTATGTTGTGTATAAATGTATGCATGTATATATGTATATATACATATTTGCATATGTAAATCTCCCTCTAGACTTTCCTTAGTTCAGGGAGCCGCTGTGGCTCTTCATGCAGTGACACACTTTTTAGCTCCCCTGTGATGCATTGCTTTTGCTAAGTCATAACACCTACCCATACTTCCAGCCCTCACACCGGGGAAATCTCCGCCACCGACACCAGTGTCTGGTGCTTAGGTGCACGGAGCACGGGACAGCCAGGTAAGCAAACAGAAAGGGAGTGTGACAGAGGTGAGCACTGGCAAGGAGATGAGCCAGGAGAGGAAGCTGCTGGGTTCAGATTCTGTCTTATTGATTTATGGGCATGTGGGATAATTCATAGTGTAAACAGTGCTTTGACGCGCCTTCTCCCCAGGGTGAGTTGAGTTTGAGAAGAGGAAAGCCAAGAATAGAATCCTGGGAAAATGTTAAAATGTAAGGTTTGACCAGAAGACTGAGCAAGAGCTTTCTAAGTGCAGCAGTAGCATCGCCCAGGCGGCGATGTCATAAGAACCCAGCGTCAGACAGTTTCAAGATGGAAGTTGCTAAATGTCAGGTGCTGTGGAGAGGGCAGGTCCGGCAGGGATTGAGAGGTGACTCGAATTTGTGAACTTGGGGCTTGTGTGGTCACGTGGCTGTGGGTGGTTTTCAGGGCAGGGTGGTGGTGTGCGTGCATTAGGCTGTTAATTTGAAGTGGGGCAGCTGGCTTCTTCCCGGAGCTTGGCCGTTAGGAGCCGGGGAGTGTTTGGGTGCTGAGAGCATTGTGGTTATGCTGCTTCTTCTCACTGTGCTTTAAAACCGGACTTGGAGTGTGTTTATGTGGCGATCAGAAGGAGCTGTTAGATGCGGCAGGATTGCTGAGGGAGCTGATGGGTCTAAGAGGCAGTGCGTGGCCTGAGCACAGAACCGGGGTGGGGGCAGGCAGGGGCAGCAAGCGTGTGTATTTCAAGCCCAGATAGTACCATTTTCTCGGTGAAGCCGAAGATAGGGTTGTGTGGCTGTGAGTGGGAGTCCTGGAAGGCTTAGAATAGCTTCTGCGGAGAGATGGCATGGAAAGAGAGCATCGGGGGCCTGTAAACTATGTCCACTAAAGACTGGCTTTAGTAATGTTTGTACTCTGTGCTTATAGAATAGTCATTCAATTAATAGAGAGCAAGCAAATGGATTGATCCAGAGCAGTGGTTTACAAGGCCTTTGGGGCAGAGGGGAGAAGGAAATGCAGGGTGCTTGAAGCCTCAGCTGCTTATAGTTTCTCCTTCTCCCTACACTTTGTGTTCAAGGCTAAAAGACTAGAAGGCAGAGATAGCTTGGCTATTATCCAAGCAGGCTCCAGTAAACGGGAGGACTATAATCCTATAGCTTCTCGTCACCATCTGGCTTATATGTGCCGTTCAGTCTACCCTTCCTGAGACCGTTGCGTGGCGGTAGCTTTCTCCCTTAGGCTGTTGAAATCCCACCACTTCTCCAGTTCTTCTGTTTCTTTCATTTACAAAATATAAATTGACTTCCCATTAGATCATTGGCATTTATGATAAGCAGAAAAATTCAGAAATGGAGAGTATATCTACATCGACTTGCATATGTAAATCTTCCATATTTACCCCCAAGGTTGAAATGTTGCTTAATATCCAAGTTAGGGTAGGCTAAGCCGAGATAGAAAGTACCTTGCCAGTCCTACCAGTGGAACTAGCCATTTGGCTTCCTCTAGGAGCAAACAGAGGATTTATTTATTTATACCACAGAGAGCTAGAGTTAATCTGAAGGAAGGAACCAAAATTTACAGTGCAATGGTTAGAATGATTTCAGGTATGGTCTGGGACTCAGAACAGTTACAGACAGAAGAACTAGAAAGGCCTGGGTTTGGAAGGATTATGCCAATCACTTCTGCAGCTCTGCCTTGCCCTCAGCTGCTCTTGTTTATCCCTGTTATGAACAGAACTTGCCCCGAGCCTGCCCTTTATATAGGTAAGTCTGTGTTTTTATCGTGACCTCCCTGAGGGCAGGGACTATGTCTATGTTAAAGAACTTTTACTCGTGAGTGTTTGTTGGTTTTGATTAAAGTTTCTATCAGCTTGAGAAGACATAGTGGCTTGGATATTTCATCAACCAACTGTTCTTTCTGAAGTTCCTTTGGCTAGTGATGTAGATGCTGAAAAGGAAGGTAGATGGCTTAGTGCTGTACTATAATAGAAACTTGGTAGAACTTTCCACAGCATAAAATGGAGCAAAAGGCATGTTTTCAAGTGGTAATTGACAACCCTCCTGCTTAAATATTTAAATATCCTGTCTTCCTAGATCATCTTGACTGCTCCTGACACCGCTATTTTAGCTGGTTCATGTCAGAGGTTAATGGCGTAACATGATGGGATTGCAGCTAAAGACTCTGGGAGGGGCCAAACTCTGCCCTTCCTGAAGTCCCTGAGGGTCATATATTGACAAGAAATGGTGGTACACGGACAATCTATAAATAGCTGGTGGAAAATAGAAAACTTATGCTTTGCTTGAAAAGGAATGCTCAACTCTGCAAAGATGGCTTCTATAGTGAGTATCCCACAGAGCAGTGTCCTGCTAGCTTACCCTTGAAACAGCTCAGCGTCACTTCTGTGGTCGGGATCTATGAGTGCCATGAGGCACATGGACACCAAGACTACAGCCAGGGGATTGTGGGTGTGGTTTAAGACCTGTGTATCCTGTGGGTCGTGTCTTACACAGTCTCCAATCCACACCTTCCTTTCCTACTCTGGGCAGTAAGGATGTTTTTCCATTGTCTATATCATCATGGGCATTATATCAGTTTTCTGCTTCTGTCTATTGGCCTGTCATGACTACAGTAGCTTTAAAAAAATGCCCGTCGATCTGACAGTCCCTGGGTTTTGAAGCACGGCTGGATTCCTCTTCCCCAAGTCTCACAGTTGACAAATTAAATAATTTGTAGATGAAGTTTTAAAGATCTACTCCTTGTTTTTAATTACACTGACTTACTTGCGTAGGGGTGGGTAGGTGTGCGTGCACACTCACAGGCATGTGGATCTCAGAGGACAGCACTTAGTCATTGGTTCTCTCCTTCCATCGTAAGTTCTGGGGATTGAACCCAGGTCACCAGGTTTGAAAGGCAAGCGCCTTTCCCCACTGCACCATCACACGAGCCCCACCACCAATTTATAATGGTCTTAAATTGGGTTTCTTTTGTTAGAGGTTTATGAGTGGTTTTTAAGGCAGGCAACCACTAAACCCTACAAATACTGAGAGCCTCTTCCTGTGACTTCAGGTGGTGGTACTGCCACCAGGGACTAGGAAGGGACACTCGCAGATATCCTTACTTTTAAATGACTAAGCAAGGTTGGTGTTCATTAAGTTATTCTTGTTTAAATTCTGCTGTGGTGGGCAGAGCTTCTGTATATAAAGTCAAACAGCCTGGGTTTGGCTTCTAGCTCCACCCTGTTAGGTGACCCAAGCCACATGAGTTAATCCCTTTAAATCCACATTTTCTCAAGTAGACTGAGAGCCACGGCAATGGAGTGGCTGCTTTCTAGGGCCCTGAATGTCAAATTAATGTGATAACGTATCAAGAGCCTAGGACAGCAAAGAGCACATGCCGTTTAGTGGATGGTAGTGGCTTTTGCTCCCAATGAGGCATCCATCTTTCCCTGAGTTGCCACTATGGGGCCAATTTATGAACGTTTGGGAACTTTAAAGGCTATTTAGATGAATTCTATCTTGAGAAAACATTCCATCCTGCCTGTCTTTGAGAGGTATAAGGAAGATCTATGTCGACTTTTCGTTCTATGTTCATAAGAATGGTTGAGAAAAGCAACCAATTAGCAGTGAGATGGCAGTCAGAGATTACTAGGGTAATACCATTTACTAACGAAGGGCTTTGAGGTGATTTAAACACTACCCAAGTCACAGCTCTCGGAGCTGTTCAGATGAGTCCTTTAAACTTTAATGAAGATTAAGATAAACTTCAGATAAATGCCTCATTTCAAGAAGCTGTGTTGGTATTTAAATCTTCTGAGACAACCCAGGTCTCTAATCCCAGTTGATGGCTGAGGTAGAAGACTGTCACGTTCTTAATGAAATCTCTCCGGAGAAGCCCTCAGACAGAGAGGTATGTTTCCAAATCGAGTGGAAGTTGGTGCGTCAGCAGCTTTTAGCCTACCAGAGAATGAGGAGCCCTGGGCAGTACAGCCCTTTGTTCTGGCTTAGGGCGTCAGCTCACATGGTGCCTGCATGTGATCCAGCAAGACACCCAGGTGGAGATGCACTAAGAGTGTAACTTCACACACAGCTCAGTGGAAAATGCTAAGGACAGCTGAATTAACCCCAATGCTGAGGTACCGGCCTAGGGTCTCCCGTCCTCAATAATCACAGAGAGGTGGCCCCTTCTCCCCTTCCTTCCCCCATTTTTTATTTCACATTTTATTGTGAGACAAGGCCCTACTAAGTTCAGATTTACTAGCCTTGCAAGTGTCCTGCACCACCCCTGGACTGTGAGCCTAGACTGAGCAGAAGAAGAAAGCCCAGTGAGTGTTAGCCTCTCCTTTCTCTGTCCCCTGCTCTACAAAGATGGGGGGTTGAGGAGCATGGTACCTGATCCTGTGCCTACAGAGCTGACTGGGATGGAGTTGTTTTCTCAACCTGTGAGCCCAGATAAGTTCCTTCTCCCCCTCACTTGCTTCTCCTGAGGTGTTTGGTCACAGTACCTGGAAAGACGCCACTATTGGATTTGATTGTGATTCTGACAGGAGGGTGTAAAGTGTTTACATTCAAAGAAACCATCAAGCAAGGAGAACATACTGTTGTGGGCCTTGCAACCCAGGAATTCTGTATCCATGCCATCTTTGGCAGAGCAGCGTGGGTTTAATGGGAAGGGGAAGTGTCCTGGGAGTTTGTTTCTGAAGTGGTTGCTTTGTTTATTCTGGCTTCCTCTCAGTTGACAAAGTTCAGCTGTCTCTCTTTGAAAAGGGACATCACATCCTTTGAACCCAAGAAGGTGTCAGTTTGCTTTCATCCAGTAATATTTCAGTATTTAATCCTGAAGGAAAAGACCAAAACTGGCATTTTTCCACGTGATCTGTGGAAGAATGTCATGTCATGTAAAAGGTATCTGGATAATAGCCCAAATGAAGGATTCCTTAGCTAAACAAGTCACCTACCCTAGTTAATAATATGGATTCTTGTTCTATATGCTTTATACCTGACATGTCCAATGAAGCAGTACTACTATAGTCTCTACTGTATAGACAAGAAACAGAGAAGCCAGCCTCTAAATCATGGAACCCATGTGTTGGGTATGTCACCTCAGACTATACTCTTGGCCACTCTACTGACTTCCTTATTTGGTCATTTAAATATATGTGGCATTGATAGTGATCCTCTTGTTGGTCTCCCGTGTTCAGTTGTCTTTTCCGCATCAACTCAGTGAGAATCTTAGGCTACACTACCCAATGAACAGGACACACATGCTGGTCAGAGTACAAATCTAGAATATTACAGTACATTCGGAGGGCTAGATCTTAAAGAGAAACGTAGAAGACGGTGGCCGATATTCCTAAGCTGCCTGGGAGTCTTGGGGTTGGATGGCATTAAGGACTTTATTTTTTAAATTTAAAAAATGGGATGTAAATTGAATAAGTAATAAAAAAGAAGAAGAAAGAAGAGGAGGAGGAGAGAAGGAGGAAGAGGAGAAGAAAGAAGGAGGAGGAGGAAGAGGAAGAAGAAGAAGAAGAAGAAGAAGAAGAAGAAGAAGAAGAAGAAGAAGAAGAAGAAGAAAAGAAGAAGAAGAAGAAGAAGAAGAAGAAGAAGAAGAAAAGAAGAAGAAGAAGAAGAAGAAGAAGAAAAAGAAAGAAAGGAAGGAAGGAAGGAAGGAAGGAAGGAAGGAAGAGAAAGAATGAATAGGGAATATGGGCAACATGGGCCCAGCAGGTTACAGGTCTTGTCACACAAAATTGGCAAGTTGAATTTAGTCTTCAGAGCCCGTGTAAAAGGTGGGAGGATAGAACTGTCTCTACAGTGGTGTCCTCTAACTTCCATACATACACCCAATGATGATGATGACGACGACGACAATGTTGATGTTTCAGAATATTTGAGGAATTATTATATAGGAGAGGCAGTGATCGGTTTGGGTGGTTGCATCCACAGAGGGTTGACTTCAACTCAACATAAAAAGAACTTTCTAACTAGAATTATCTAATAGAACAGGCCCGTTGTGAGGTAAAGACCTTGCCCATTGTTAGAACTCCACAGTCATCTTCTTCCTTGTCAGCAGAAAGGGGCTTTCAGAGACTCCAGGACAGGCCCGGGTCCAGAGCTGAGATGAACTTCTCAAGGTTGGACGATGAAGAGCTGTGTAAATGTGGGGCTCTTGTTGGTTTGGGATAGTCAAGGCAGCATGGACTGAAATGACTGTTGAAGTGGCCTCACCTCTTACCACAGGCTATGTCCTGATCCCGCGCAGCAAGAACACAGTGAGCTTCCTTCAAGAAGGCTTTGAGGAGTCAGTGACCTGGTGTCTGTGTGGGGGCAATAAGATGCTGACGGAAACAAATTCCCTTCTGGCTTCAAATACTGTGACTTCGCTGACTCCCCAACCCTGGTGCTTGGCACAGAGGGGAAAGCTAGTGCATATTTGACAACTGAATGCACAAATGAATAATATTTATAAACTTACTTATTTTTTTTGGGTAAGCAGTAGCCTTTCATGTTTTAGCATAGGTACAGAATTTCTCCATCTCCCTCTATGATGTTTGGGTTTTTGTAATATCTCTGTAAATATCGAATCTTCATGAATTTTTATATTACATACAGTTACTCAGATTGTTTTTAAACCAGGATGCCTCACAGATGTGATTCATTACAGTGGTCTCAGCTTTGATTACATAAATATTAGAATCCTAATAGTAAGCCAGCCTAATTATCTTAGATCTATTTTGATTAAAATATTTTATGGTACTTTAAAATGGTTCCGTGTTAACATACAACTTAGAAGCTGAGGCAGGAGAGTAGCCATGAGTTTGAGGCTAGTTTAGGCTACAGCAGGTCAATCTTCCTTTTCTCCTGAAAAAAGAAGAACTTTTTATCGCTGGGCCTGTTGCCAGGGTTATATGAGGCTGGTGTCCTAAGTGCACTTTAGTCAGAGGCATTTTGTGAAGACCAGTAGGGCATTTCTGTCCAGATGAAGTTTCTCATACCTTGGTGGACTGTTTTGAGGGCTGACCTCCCTAGCGTTTCTGTCATATTGCAGCGCCCGGTGAAGGGTAGCCTGCCACACAGCCTTCTCTGCCTTGGGACAAATGATAAATCTATTTCCTGTGGGTGTTTCATGTTCAAGGCCCTTCATACGTTTCAGATCCATGGTTGTGAGCTGATGACATTGCACTCACCACCGCCCACAATTGGCCCTTGTAAGTGTATGGAGTTAAACATTAAGAACCATCTTTTCCCCGTAGAACTACACGGGAGCTGGTAAGGGTTTCTGTCTCAGCAGCCACAACCTCTGTAGCCACCGAGCTCTGCAGAGGCGTCCAGAACATCCAGGCAGCGTGAAGGACTGCGCAGGATCATAGGCTGATGCATTCTCCGAGGAAGGCAACATGGTTTACTTGAACTTCAGCGTGTGTGTCTAGATGAAGGGCTTAGTTAAAGACACTTTGGCCCCCATATTCGTGTAGGTGAGCTCTGATTTCCGATATCTGTTTGCAGTCCAGAAGGAAGGGCTCTGTAAAGGACAGTATCTTGCCTCATGCCAGTGCCTGGACGAGGGGCCTAAGACGGGCAAATGAGTTACTGGCCATAGCGACAGTCTTAAAAGTAGAATGCTAAGTATCTGGATATGTCTAAAGGAGGCCCGCTAGGTGATAGCTACCAGATTGAAGCAGCAAGACTCTGAACTGCAGAGGCCTTGTGTCCTGTGGCACGTGCCCTGAAGAACAGAGCACATGTCAGACCACAGATTATAGCTTCACTGGACAACTTAAAGGTATCAACCTTTAGGTTTTAAACATGTATCTTAAGAATTATGTTTTATGTTGAATGTTAAAAATTAAAACAGTGCTAAGGAAGGCCTGTTATTTTACAAGATCTCAGCAGTTGGAGGTATTTATTATACAGCAGCTGACCATGCCTTGGGTTCTGCAGGGTCCGGTGTATGAAGCATGCTGAGTAGCAAGTATGGAGTTGCTTTTCGTTTTTATATCTCACCCCATTGCCTCAGTAAGCCTGGGAGAGCTTCTCCCTCCCGTAAGCAGGTTAGAGGGACTGAGAGGTTCAGACAACTTACTCGGGGTAAATTTTTATAGCCACCCAATAGCATAATGAATAGTTAAACTGTGAGTGTTTTCCATGAGAATGGATTGCATATTAGAATTTTCAGGGTCATAGGATGGCAATAACTTGGTCTGCTTTTTAGAAATGATTTCCTGTGTATGAACATTTCCTGGCACGTGTGTGTGTGCACACCGCATGCATGCCTGGTACCCATGGGGACCAGAAGAGGGTGTCCAGTCCCTTGGAACTGTAGTGACTGATTGTTGTGAGCTGCCACACCGGTACTTGGAATTGAACCTTTGCAAGAACAGCCGATGCACCTCAGTGCTGAGCGCTGTCTCCAGCTCCAAGGAGCACCACAGTTCACGGGATGTGTTCTGATCTGTTCATTCATGGTGAAGCTTCATCATCCATTAAAGCACAAAGAACACAGATGTGCAACAGTGAACCAGTTAGCAATGATTAGAACACGTGCTTATTGATGAGCGTCAATTCATATGCTGGCTGCTAGGCCAATTATCTTTATTAGACAACTGGGGAGTCGCCACTTTACTTGGTGTCTTAGGGAGTAATCCAGTTTTCTGATAAAGTCGCTAAGTTAGATGTTGCCAGGAAGAGGTTCTCCTTGGAAAAGTTGTTGCCTTCTTCATTTTTGTGTCTTGGACTCAGTTTGTACTTGGCCAAGACCACATCTTGATTCATGATGACAGAGATGGGTTTGCAGATGGGCAGCAGACAGCCTGGTCTGCAATGGACCAGTGAGGTTGAAAGCCCATGGATGGTAGAGAGGTTGAGTGATGGCCAGCTGGGGACTTTCCATTCTCGCTGGTTTCAGCAGTTAAGACCTGCTGGTGGGTGAACTAAGCGGGTTGGACAGTCCCGAAACGCAGGCTGCATTAGCCAATCAGGGTTGAGAGGGGAGGGTCCACCAGCCCTGTCAGAAGCTTCCATACACTGCCAGGGAACACTAGGCCAAAGGCGTGTTTTTGTTTTGAGGGGAAAACAGACTAGTAACAGAACTTTTAAGAGCTTCGAAGATTTTATAAAGAGAGACATCCTTGCCTATCAGATGTCTGAAACAGTCGTCCCTGAAAAATTGGAGCTTCTCTGGGAATCTTAGGCTGGCAGACAGGCTGCTGAAGCCTGGTGCCAGCCAGAGGAGGGACTTATCTCTAAGGAAGAGATTTCACACACACTTCTGACAACTTGTCAGACCACCCTGCAAGAGAGACAAGAACCAAAGCAATAAGGGTGAGACCACACTGTGGCCAAGACTGCTTAGTTCTGTCTCTGTCTTATCTTTGGTTTAACCTAGGTCACGTTTTGAGACCCCAGAGATGGACTTCAGGAGCCCTAGAACTCCTTTGCTTCTTCCCAGTGTGGCTCTGTCTTCTTTTTGCTCTTCAGATAGACAGGCTGGCCAGTAAGCCCCGGACTCCCCATTTCCCCTTCCCAGTGCCTGTTTTCCATCTCAGCTTCTATGTGAGCACCGGGGATAGATTTTCCGCCCCCTATGCTTGCTTGCCAAGTTCTCTCCTGACTGAAGCTTCTTTCCAGTTATGTTCTGGTTTCTATGCAAACCTTATTAATTTTCTTTGTCAGAGTCCCATCAATAAGTCAATGTTTCATGGTGACTGGGCAGTTGCGGAGCCATGTTTGTTGGGACAATTGTGCTATCTGCAGAGCAGTTGTGACTTCTTGGAGCCTTTGTATCTTTTCATATTACTGTATTTACAAGCTGTTTGTGATGGGTAGAGTTATTTCCACTAGCAAGGACTGAAGGTGTTACTCTCAAAGTGATTGTAGGGAAATCTCTGGAAGAGTCTAACTTGGGAGTTAATGTAAACAGGACACCCGTGTCAAAGGAAAGAACGTGAAGAAATGGCTTCAGTCTTGCTCCAAGCCTTCACGGCTTCAGCCTGTGTGGAATCATGATGGATAGTGAACCATTCTATGTATGTTTGCCGAGGGATGCATTACGTGGGCATCGGCTTCACATTTTCATAGCAAAAGACTGGAAAGAACTCAGGTATGTCAATCAGAGATGATTGACTTATGAAGACAACCCAGGTATGTCAATCAGAGACAATAGACTTATGAAAAAGTCACCACAGAATGTAGTGCGTCCACAGCTGGAGCAGCTGTGTATGTGACAAAACAGGCTGAATCCTGCACTTGACTCAGGGAGAAAACTCAGATAGAGAGCAGTTAAGATTTCATAATATTACAGCGTGCTTGTGTATGCATGCATTTTTGTGTATTTAAACTTCAAGAGAGCACATAGTTCTCATATATAGATAGACGGTCTCCAGAGAGATACACAAAGAAGCTGACCGGTGTTTATCTTTAGGAAGGCAAGTTGGTATCTGGGGCGGGCCTAAGCAGCAGACATTTCCATTCTAAAAGTCTTTTGAATTTTCTCTCAAGAATCCTGTATTACCAACCTTCTCTGGCAGCTTCCCGTCTGATGCACTTGACAGGAGTAAGCAGTTAGCTTGAGACGCATCTTGGGCAGTACTGCTAGGAGCCTGGCTGTCTACCACAGGAAGGAAGGAAAGAGTGGACAGGAGACCTGTGCAGAAAGACTTCAGGGCTGTGTCCCAAGTGTGTGTGTGTGTGGGGGGGGGCGGGGGGCAGAGAGGAGGAAGCTAACGAACAGCTGGGTTTGGAGTGTAAATTGTGCTTCAATCAAGGGTGGGTAATAGATATAAAAGCAGGTTTGCTGGAAATGAAAACTGGATGGTGTGAATTTGAAGTAGTTGTAAGATCTCCTGGGAACATCAAGTAGGCAATTGGATAGGTGTGTTCAACTCTATTAAAGTGATTTGGGGGTGTTGTTTCCATGGCTTATTTTAAGTTTATAGCAAAGTCAAGTATCCTTAAGTTTGAGCACAGACTAATGGAAAATTAAAGTTTTAGGAGTGTCCCATTTTGTAGTGAGCAATACAAAGAAAAATAATGATCCTGTTTTGAAATTTCCCATTGCATATGTGTAGAAAGCCATTTACAGTTACAAACCCAAGAGCTTGTGCCAGGGGACCGAAGCTAATGCATTCATCGTTCCGATCTCGGGCACAGTCTGAAAATACTAAGTGAATGGCCACACTTTTAAGGTGCCCATTAACTAATACCACTAATTTACAGTGGGTGTGTCTGCAAGAAGCCACATAAGTAATTCCTGGAACATTGTGACCCTCGGCATTGCAGTTAGTGCAGAAGATTCCATTTCTCACACACTGTAAAACCCCCAACGCCACGCCATATGAGATTGTGTACCTTGTAAGTGTTTTGTTCCCTGAGGGTACCTGGTTTGCAGTGACCTCTTTGTTCATTCGTGAGTGAAGCTGTGATTATGATCATTGTGGTTAATTTTTGCCAGGGGTTTTCTTATGTTTTCATTGTTCATCTTTAAAGAGCACACGTATCTATAGGGCTGAGAAGCCACTGCACAGAGGCTGTAGTTACTATCATTGTGCACGGTACATATGTAAAGGTGCCTCTGTGCGTGTGTGTGTGTGTGTGTGTGTGTGTGCGTGTGCGTGTGCGTTTGCACATATGCATGCATGTGTGTACATCAGAGGACATCATTGATTGGCTGCCAATCCTCAGCTTGTACACACCAGGTTGTTTTTTGAAGCAGTCTCTCACTAACCTGGAGATTATCAGGTTGGGCTGTCTGGCCAGAAAGTCTGGGGAATTGGCCCGTTTCCACCTTACAGGTCTGAGTTATAAGTGCATAGCACCATGCCTGGCTTTGGGATCTGCAGAATAAAGCTCAAGTCATCCTACTTGCAAGACCAGCACTTTCCCACCTGAATGGTCTCCCCAGTACCCCACCATTATTATTTCTGAATAAGAAAAGGAGAGCGATATGTACGATGAGCCTGTGCGTCCAGACTGAGCAGCACAGTCACCCCCATTCTTTTGTGTCTGGTGGCTACAAAGGTAGGGAGAATTTAGTTCAAACCCAACACATGGCCTTCGGTGACCTCTAAACCTTTGTTTAGCGCTTTAGAGTCATGCAAGGAAAACAGATTGCTACTTTCTTGATTATGCCAGTACAATGAGGATATATTCCTGGCCTGGTACAATTATTCCATAAATAGCTACTCATGGTATGCAGACTCACAAAATTCTACACACTAACACCATCTGAGCCTGTGGCTCTGTCCCATGCCGTTAATTCTGACACTAAGCTCCTCCTCCTCTCTAGCGTACGCCGAGACCCTAAGGAATCTTCCAGGCACAGCAGCCTGTCTGCATCTCACGCCTTTCCCACTGTTAAAGAAAATTGTAGTTTTATGCTATTTTTAAAGTTTAAATAAAAAAACCTAGTTTTTAGTACTTGATATTTTGTGGAAATATTAGGGGAGGAAGAGAGAGGAAGAAGGAGAGAGGAGACTGTGAGGGAATGTATATTAGTATTACGAGAGCACCAATCCATGTCTATTTTTTTTTTTTTTTAGGGAAATTGGCAATAGAATTTGATATACGTTAAAGCACTTAAAAAAATAACTCTAGCCAGGCAGTGTTGGCGCACGCCTTTAATCCCAGCACTTGGGATGCAGAGGCAGAGTGAGTTCCAGGATAGCCAGGGCTACACAGAAAACCCTGTCTCAAAAAAAACAAAATAAAATAAATAAAATAAAATAAATGACTGTAGTTGTAGATGGAAGTTAGATTAACATGGAAAGTGATACTGCCGTGACTCCTTAGTCTTGAAATAGGGTTGAGTTCAGTTTTGTTGTGTTCTGGGGATGCTGAGGGTTAAACTGAAGGCTTTCAGGGTAAACACACTGGGCCACTGAGAAACACCCCTAGCTCCAAGAAGACTTTGTAATTTGTGAAGGGAGACAAGCTGACTTTCTCTTAAGAAAAGCCTTGATGTTTATGAATTATGGAAGTTGAATTTGATAGCCTTTATCAATCAATACCACCTTCCCATTACAGCCAGTGCTCAAACTCCTTAATTCATTAGCTTCTGTGGACACACAGTTACACCGACAAGGAAGATGACATAATTGTGTAAAATGTGTTTGGTCTTGGGAAGAACGTAGGAGGCCAGACACTTGGTCTGGGTTGAGGGCCAAGCATCGCTTAGGATATTAGTGTCTGTGAGGAGCTGAGACACTCAAGTCTCTTACCTTATCTCTCAAAGAGTTTAGGTTGGGCTTTGAAATATACCAGTGCTTTCTCAGTTTGCTTTCTGTCGATGTGATAAACCCCATGACCAAAAGCAAGTTGTGGAGGAAAGAGCTTATTTGGCTTACACTTCCGGGTCACAGTTCAGCACTGAGGGAAGTTATGGTGGGCACACAAGCGAGGACAGAGGATGGATCCATAGAGCAATGCCGCTGACTGACTCACTTCAAAGGCTCGTGTTCAGCAGCCTGGCTTGTACAGCCTAGGGATAGTAGCAGCCCACAGTGAGGTGGACCCTCCTGCATCTGTCAGTCATCAAGAAAATGCCTCACAGACATAGTCGCACGCAGGCCAGTCTGATGGAGGCAGTTCTTTATTGGAGGGTCCCTCTTGTCACGTGTATAAGGTTAATGTTGGAGATTAGCCATCACCGTCCTTTGAAAGGGGACAAATTTAAACCACAGGCAAATGACTCTGTGGTAGCTGCCTCTTGACCTCACCCATCCTTTGTTCCTCATTTCCCCTCAGTAGCTTCATCCATTCTCTTTCCCCGTTTCATTCGAGGTGAAGAGACACATCTCACCTCATGGCACCTCACCCCGCACTCTTCAGTAGACATCCCTAGGATTACAGAGCGAGGCTGCCCCGCTTATGTCCAGCTTTCAAGGCAAACACAGCTTAAGCAGAAGCCGTGAAGAGAACTGAAGGCAGCTGTTCAGTGGACCATTGCATAGAGAAGGAATAGCAAATCGCTTCGTTTTTCTTGCTATAACACTGCTGCTGCTATGTTTATGTCTATGTGAGAATTAACAAATTGTGGACAGATCACTTAGTGTCTGTTTTTTTTTTTAATCAGAAGATTCTTTTTTAAAAATTTTTCTTTCTTTCTTTTTTTATTAGATATTTTCTTTATTTAGTGTCTGTTTTTAAAGTCAGTATGCTGTATACAATGAACTCATACTTAATGTATGAGACAGTGGGGGATCAGTGAGGCGGTGCCTTCTGCCCAGGGCAGGAGTCAGATATGCCTATGAAGAAGGAGAGAGGCGTACTCTTGGCAAGGATGGCCCCTTGTTATTTATTGACCTAGAACAATTGCATCTGTACTTTGAAAGTTTCCATCAGAAGTTACTCTTCAGTACCTGTTCTTCTGTCTTTCTTGGTCCTTGCCACCAGGGAGTAGTGTCTGACTTGTTGCTGCTACGGAAGGCTCCCACATCAGAGTTACTGTGTGTAGGGAATGACTGGATTTGTAGTTTGATTGTTGAAACAAATATTCCATCGAGAAGGTGCTTAGCTTCTCCATGCCAGATAGATCAGCAGGCGTAGCGCAGACGTCCTTGTGATCGTAACAAGCCTGCCCCTTTATTCTCAGCGCCTGTTGGGGGCTGTTTTGACTTTTGAGATGACCAGTCTTTATGACAGGATTTCCCCCACCCCCACCGTAGACTTGTAAGTTGTTATTTTAGTCAGTTCAGTGAAAGTGACTGACCAGTGAGGAGCAAAAGCGTAGGAGGACTTTGAAGAGGCCGTGTGTGTGTGTGTGTGTGTGTGTGTGTGTGTGTGTGTGTGTGTTTGTCTTGGTGCACAAGTATAATCGTGGCTCGTTACTGACATTCCACAGGGAGTTCTAGAGTCCTGTTCACACAGTGTGCTTCCTAAATAGAACATTTCTTAGTATTTTATATGCAGATTAATAATGAAGTGTGTGTGTGTGTGTCTGTGTGTGCGCTCGTGCGCATGTGTGCATCAACCTTAATTGTATCAGTGGTCTACAGTGTTTTTATAAACCATTCCACTTCATCTTGCATATGTTGAAACTTGTGTTTCAGAACTTCATGGAACTTCATTTTTCTCCTTGACCATTCAAAGGAAATTCTGTACTGTTCACACAGATAAAATGAGTGTGTGTGCATCACATCAATTTCTAAGGACGCCTTCTTTTTGTTAGTAGTATTAGTTTGTTTGTTTGTTTTTCATGACAGAGTTTCTGTGTAGCCCTGGTTATCCTGAAACTCACTGTGTAGACCAGGCTGGCCTTGAACTCACAGAGATCCATCTGTTTCTGCCTCCCAATCAAATACTGGGCTCAAGGGTGTGCAGCAACCCCATCTGACTGGCATATGTTTTCTTTTTAAAATTTTTTTTTGTTTATTATATTTTGCATGCCTCTGTGCACCACGTGCTAACAGCACCGTGTACTAATAGAGGCTTGGAGAGGATTGCGGAGCTCCCTGGAGCTGGAGTCACAGATGGCTGTGACCCATCATGTGGGTGCCAGGAATTGAATCTAGGTTTCTTGGAAGAGCAAGAAGTGCTCTGACTGAGCCACGAGTCCAGCACCACAAGACCTCTCCTTACCCTGAAATTCTCTCCCCTTAAATTTTACTGTCAGTCGAAAGTACTCAGGCACTTTCCATGGTCAGCGTGCCCTGAATGAACTCACTGTGACATGATGTCACTCACTGTTCAGTTCCATTGTGTGCTGTACTACAGTGTCATGCCATTTCTTCCATCAAAATGTAAGCAACCTTGGAGAAGATATATGTTAAATCTATTACTCCCTCAGAAGAAATTGAGTAGATAATTGCCAGCTGAGAAAACAGATGGGGCTTCAACAGTGCGATGATCAGTTAAGAGAAATACTGACCCCAAACCAGACCACTTAGGAAGTTCAGTGTAAGACTCACAAAATGCAGACCCCTCGGGGACCAGTATTAATAGACATTCCCCAACTGGCCAGGTTGAAAATAGGGACTTCAGGTGTTTTTATTTCTATCTATCAAATTCTGGTAGATTTCAGTCTATTTCAAACAATACAGGAGTCCAGAGTTTATATAGGACAACCAATGAATCATTAGAAATCATGATCTTGTATATCAGGTGTTATACATGAAAAGCTATTTTGGAATAGTGACCTCGAAAGGAGTAATGTTGTAGGCAAATGGCTAATGTAGTTTGGAGTCAGAAGGATGCCCAAAGAGGGACCAAACCCCACAAGGGTCAAAAGTACCTATTTGATATAATTGGGACCCGACAGTTTAGAGTTAGGCACTTAAATGACCTTTCATGGTTAATAACCAGGTGAGTGGCGAAATTGTCTGCCTAGTTGTGCCAAAGGACGTCCTGAATTACAGCCAAAATTATCATCACCTCCCCTCATACCTCTCGAAGGTGCTTCTGAGAGTGGTGGTGAGGCTGGGCTGGGTATGTATTGATGAATGTGTGCACCTGTGCCCTTGCATGCCTATGTGCTTGGGTAGTGGAGGTCCCCAGTCTCCTGAAAACTGGGAGCATCTCTGCTCCTAAAATAGTCACGTAAGATACACGATCACAGTGCAGTTTGGCACATTTAAGTTGTCAAAGTGAATTATTTCACTCCATAAAAAAAGAATGAGGAAAAAAAGCAACATACATAATTAAAGAACTGCATCTAGATTTCATAAGGGACGATGGAAGAACTATATTAAGAGTGAGCAGTAGATAACTACAGGGAGGGCGGCCAAGCTAGTGTTAGGAAGGCACACTGCCGTTAGATCTGATTAGTCAAACCATAGTAAATGTGGACAACAAAGTTATAGCTCAGGTACAGCTCCTGCTCACCCCACTCTCCTGGAGAGACTTCTCACCATGTGTGAACTTGTCTTGCAGCAAGGTGGTGCCAGATTAAAACCCAGCTAGTCCTGAACAGAGTGGATGCAGCTGGTTAGAATGTCAGGTCAGAAAGAAGATTTCTTAACAGAAAAGATTGTTGGACATGAAGTGGTCCAAGAATGTAAGAGAATTTCCTTTATCTCAGAGCCAGATATTTGAATTAGAGCTGTCTGTCTTCTATAACATAACTGTGATCAATAGTAACAATGGCATACTAAAATCACCGCAGCTGGAGAGGGACTCTGACTCGCTGAATATTTTGTAAGCGTTATTCAGTCACCGCTGTTGCTTTAGGTAAGGTTGCGTGTACTGAACTAGGAGAATCTCCACCCCCACTTAATATGTTGGTTATTTTCTTTGTCCAGTAGGCCGTTGACATGATTCTGATGGTGTTTGTTAGCTAGGCAGTGAGTTTTATAGGTAGGTACCTCCAATTCTTTTATTATTAAAACTCTTATGACTTTCATCTTGGACCACAAATACAAGAAATAATAGATATGAAATCTGTAAATGGCAGTGCAGGTCTCTGTCACTGGTAAGAGATGGATAGCTGTTAGCGAACCCTAGCCTGGACTGTGTCATCGATTGAACTCTAAGCACCGCTGAGTTACTGCTCTGTCCCTGGTTAGCAGCAGAAAGAGTGAGGCTCAGAAGCATGGCTACAGCCCCAGACACAAAAGAAGATGCTGGTGTGATTCAGGCTAGGTTGCCATGACTCCAGACAGTTCCCTCTGATTCACTTCTCCTTAGAAACGCCTTTCCTTTGGGAGCTCAAACAGTGTTGTATAGAATGAAAATTACCGGTAGACATTGGTTCTCCAACTTGTCTCTACTTTCGAATCACCTGGGTTTTTTTTTTTTTTTGTTTGCTTGCTTGTTTTGTTTTTTAAGAATTGGTACCTACCTCTACCTTCATTGGATGAGAGAGCAGTTACTTGTAAGCTGACATTTGAAAAGCAAGCAAACCAGAAGATTGTGAGATATAGAAGAGCTTGAGGGATCCTACTTAGGTCCACCATTTATTTGAGCAGTCTTTTAAAAATCTGTATTTTATTCTGTAAAATTTGATACAGCATATGTTGATCAAATTCATCTCCCATCTTTCTCTCCAGTTCCTCCCAGATATACCTCCCACCTCTCTGCACCCTCCCAACTTTTTGCTGTCATTGTCTCCCCCTTCTCCTCTCCCCTCCCCGTCCTCCTCTTTCTCCTCTTCCTTCTCCTCTCTTCCTTTCTCCATTGAGTCCAGTCCATGTTGCTTATTTGCATATGGCTATGGAGCCAACCGCTGCAATGGTCGACCTACCAGGGGTCACACACTTGAGGAAAACTGACTCTGCCTTCCCCAGGATCTGCTTGGTTAGACGTGAGAACTCAGGAGCCCTCCCTGCACATGCTGAACTATTCACGGCTTCATCTTGTGCAGGTCTCCCACTGGTGCTGCCGTGAGCACATGAGTACAGTCCCTGGGTTACATCTGAAGACGACACTCTGCTTCAGTCTGCCCACCCATCTTTCCTCTTCCCCCATTTTCCCCGAGTCTGTCTGTAGCTATCTCTGTGGGGTGCATGGGGTGGTGGGGATGGGAGGGGTATGGACAGTCCTATTTGTAGCTGAGCCTTCCTCAGACCTTCATTCTCTGTGATTGGAACAGTTGTGGCTTTCTGCATTAACCACAGGCCATTGCTGAAAGGAAACTTTTCTGATGAGGTCTGAGGTCTTCACTAATGTAGGGCTTGAGAGACTGCGATTTTAGAGGGCAGTTTGACATTGTATCCATTTAGCAGAATAACAGTGGTGGGTTCACCCCAGGGGCCTATCAACTCTCCAGCCATGGATTCTTGGCTAGGTGTATAGCACCTGCTGGCATCTCCTCCTGTGGAGCGTGCTTTAAAGCCAATCAGAAAGTGGTAGGTTCCCCTCCATAACACTGGGGCCGCCTGTGCACCTGTGGATATATCTTGCCACACCAGTCAGTATTTCAGTTCACAGGGTTCACAGCTGGGTAAGAATGTTGTTGACGGTTCACCCACTCCAAGCACCCCTGCATAGTGCTTGCCAGTACTATGAAAGCTAGCTAACAGGATGATTTCTGATCAGAACCAACTTGATTTCTCAATGTCCTGTGATGAAAGTAGATGGTGTGCCTTCAGCAATAGGGGTCTTAACATAGAGTTCTTGTGGTCAGCCAAGAACTCACAAAGAATTCAATTGGCCTACAATCTCTTGATAGTGTTTGATTGTGTGTCTGGTTTTGGTTTTGTTTTTGTTTTTTTTTAGCTTGAGTACCATGGTGTTACAGTCTCATAGGATTTTATACTTAATGCTTTATCAGACCAATTCATTCATATTCTCTCTCTCTTTCTCTCTTTCTTTCTCTCTCTCTCTCTCTCTCTCTCTCTCTCTCTCTCTCTCTCTCTCTCTCTCTCTCCTCACTTTTTAGCCCAGTCTGAATAGGGAACTTACTATCTTGCCCAAGAAGGCCTCAAATTCAAAACATTTTTTTCTGCCTCAGCCTTCCCTATTTCTGGGATTACAGAGTCTCCCTCCCCACCCAGGCTGAGATATTCTTGAGTCTTAGAAGTGAGTAATGGTGTGGTTGGATTCATGATTTTGCCAGTAACTCACTGTTAACCATGCCTACTAAAGGGGATTTTGTCTACTTTCCTAGGCACCGTTTAAGAAATCAAGTTAGATGCCACTGCTTGGTACCACACGTTTTCCACACATGTAAATCCAGGGTTTCCCTTCCTCCCTTACAGACTCTTCTGACCAACCTGATTTGCCCCCTCCCCTGCACACATACCTAGTAAATGACCCATGAGCATATGTGTGTGTCTTGGTGGCTGCTGTCGTTTGAAGAACACTAGTTCAGATGTGCATGCAAACACTGAGTGTGTATCGGGGTGACAGGAAGAGAGTTACAGATAGAGAATCGGGAGCACTGTAGGCTGGGTAAGCTTCAGATCCTTTGAGGAAGGTGTAGCACAGCCTCTGGTTCCAGAAACTTCCCAGACTTGCCTGGACAGATGTAGGAAGAAAGCCCCATCTCCCCTCAAGTGTGAAAGGAGTTCTGGCCTCCCGTTAGGCCTGGGCTGCCTGTGATCCTAATGAAGTGCGAGTCAGGTATATTTTCAGCTAAGAAACAAATAATTTTCTGAATTTGCCCTCCCTCAAACTTTTGCCTTGCAAAATTTGGAAAGACATGAGGCTGGAGTGACGGAGAATAACCAGTCTGTTAGTCAGCCATGGGCAGTGGGGAGGAGATATAATGGATGGAAGCTGGCTGATGGTGGCCCCTAGAGGGGAAGGACCAGGCTTGGGAGCTTCAGGTTTGCTGGCCGAGCCAAGCTTGGCGTAGCCCAGACAGTGCGGGCTTTTTAGTACCACGGCTGCAAAGCTAGCCATTTTTGTTCCGCATCATTTATGAAGAGCTGATTTTTTTCTTTCACACTGACTTCTTAGAGTGTGGCTTTATGATAAGTAGATTCTCAACTGTGATTAATCACAAGACCCGTGCATCAGAATAACCGTAGCGTTTTTGTCTTTGAAGAACTTAAAATGTTTGGTCTGAAGTATGTGATGCTCTTTGCTTTCTCGTTATGGCTCGTCTTTAATGTCTTTAATATAGTCTTGATTGAAAAGTGGAAGTTGCAAGTATATATTCTTCACTCCATTAGCATGTAAGGTGCGCCGATGACTAAGCTATGCAGCCTTGCTGGAATCGTTTAGAACGGAAGCACCTGTCTAGTTCTGAGATCTCGACGAGCGTTTAGAAGTCATCGCCTGCCTTTTACATTCATGATGGTTTTAAAAGGTCTTTAGTTTTGCCTGTTGTCCTATGCTTTTTACCCAGAATTCCACAAAGATCAAAATCAAAGCATGAGATGACACCTAAAAGGAACCCTAACACATAGCTAAAGTCAGATAAAGGCTAGAGGCAGTCCTTATTCGGATAGCATCAGCGAGCCAGGGAAGCAGGGAGGTTTCTGGATGCCGTGCCAGCCTCCAGAGCCAGGAGTGTCTTATGATTTAATGGTACCTCTCTGCCACATTTGATGAACTGCCCTAGAAAAACATTTTGAAGCAATAAAGCATCCATTTGGCTCCCCAGTAATGAGAGAGGCATTGCTCTTTGCATTAACTATTTATTCAGGAAGAGAAGTGACCAACTGCTAATAAGCTTTACCCAAAGAAGGTCGTTTAAAGCAAGAAAATGCGAAAGCGAGGCTGTCTTCGATTTCATGTGCAATTAACAAAGACGCAAAGCAGAGCAGTTGGTGCCCCCAGTGCCACGTGGCCCCACACTGGTCTATTTAAGTGCACATGCCTGTCAGCAGTAGTAGGAGCTTTCGGGCTTCAGGAAGATGGTGAGGTCTAATAACAAGTGAGGACACCATGGCTGGTGAGTGGCTCAGATGGGCTCACGTCTCTTGCTTGTAACCATAGACTTGCTTAGATGAGCGGTGGCTAAGTCCCCTAGTTTCCTCTTTAGAGAATGGTCCCCTTTCATTTTTCATATAGATTTGTAATCTTTGTAATCATCACTCATGATATCTGCTGCTTGTATTGTAAAATGCTTCTAGTAATACTTACTAGTTGATCAAGTGGTTGGACTTGGGGAATTTTTATATTTGCTGTACAAATGTATCTCTAACATATTATTTGAAAATAATTTTCTTGCTCTTGTACCATAAGTATATAAAGTATATAAAGCACCACCCTTGCAGTGGGTGCTAAGGTCACAGTAACTTAAAGGCAGCGTGCATGATACTATATTTATAAGCACAATGTCTGAACCTTATTTTGAAATACCCTTGGTGCTATAACAGCAGGAGTTTTCCATTCCACCTACTTTAAAGTCCTTAATATAATTAATTTGCTTTTTTTCCAGTGTCATGAAAAAAAATGAAGTCACAATTATTTTTTTTTCTTCAAGCTAAACAAAGGATTTTTATGCTAAGGTGCGCTCTGACTAAAGAGCAGCACTGTAAATTTCTGCCCAGTGAGAGGGATAAGCCTTCAGATGAATCTGAATTACATAGGAAGTAGTACGATAGCAAGTTAGTGATGAAATTTAAGCCTGTTTTTCTTTTCATTTTTCAGTTTAAAACTCTTTTCCCTATTGAAACCGATGTTTCATTTCAAATTACTTCAGAGCATATTTAAAACCAGGCTCCGAGACGCACTCCGTGCAGTAAGACTGCCGGTTTACTTGTGGGAGTCATCGTCAGAAAGGGCTAAAAGCCTGATTCCTAGCAGCAGCTTCAGAGACCAGCAGAGACTTCCGAGGGCCATCCTTTCCTGGAGGTCACACAGAACAAAACTCATCTGTCTTCCAGAGGTTTCTCTTTCCTTCATCAAGGACATAAAGACTTAGAGCATGGAACTGTCTTGTAAGAGGCTGGGCTCTTAAAACCCCTCTGGTTGGTTACTGATGATCATTAGATCGAACCGTCCCTTTCAGATCATCACTCCGTTCAGAAGACTGATGCTATGTGCTGAGAACAGGAAAGAGATGGAGGTCTGGATCAGCTCTCTGAAGTCAGTGCAGAGCAGAGAACCCTATGAGGTAAGGCGCCACCTACTGGTTTCCTATCCTAAGAGTAGCCAAAGAGCTAAAGCTAGCCCGTGAAGAAATTAGTACTGGCAAGCCCGTTAGAACCTGTTTAGAGTAGATTTTGTTTTTCCTTGAAGTGCTTCGGTGTTCACAGTAACAGGTTGACAGTTTGGTAGCATTCACAATTTGCAAATAGTTGTGAGTCTGTAACCTCACTCTCCTGTTTGCCTCTGACTGAACGTTGTCTTCGTAGGTGGCCCAGTTCAATGTGGAACATTTCTCAGGGATGCACAACTGGTACGCCTGCTCCCACGCCCGGCCCACCTTCTGTAACGTGTGCAGAGAGAGTCTCTCTGGAGTGACCTCCCACGGCCTGTCCTGTGAAGGTACTGTAGCGGTCTGCATTTGTGTTCTGCCAACAGTACATAGATACCTTATCTCGGGCACTGTGCCACTGTGAAGGAGGCAGCTGGGTGGGAGCGAGGCCTGGGAGACTTGTTTAAATTAAGATGCAAGTTTTGGCCCGGCGTGGTGGCGCACGCCTTTAAACCCAGCACTCGGGAGGCAGAGGCAGGCTGATTTCTGAGTTCGAGGCCAGCCTGGTCTACAAAATGAGTTCCAGGACAGCCAGGGCTATACAGAGAAACCCTGTCTCGAAAAAACAAAAAAAAGAAAAAAAAGAAAAAAAAAGATGCAAGTTTTGTTGTAGCTCAGTGTTGGACTCTACACACATGGGGCTGATTTGCGGAAGTGCTGTTGCTCAGCATCAAAATTCAGTGTTCTCTTGAAGGAACTAACTACCTCTGTCTACTACAATCCCCTTGGGCTTGGGACATTCTAGTTCTCATTGTTCTAATTGACCGTGGCGGCCAGTGTATACGCGTCCGCCGAATTCCTAATGGTTATTTATATTGCATTATTTGAAATATTTTCCTTCACTTACGGTTCATTTAAATGGGCATCATCTTGTCATTTCCTTTTCTTTTGTGTCCAGCCCTGGGGATTGAGCTCAGAGCTTCGTGCACGTCAGGCAAGCATCTCCTGGTGCTAATCACATCTTCCTGGCATTGGGTGTGTGAGGTTCTTTACCGTTCTCCAAAAACAAGGTCCAGGCTAGCGTTGGCTTTCTTTTGCTGCCTTTTTTTTTTCTGCTGGAATTTTTAGTGATAAGATGTTATTACTGAATTTGGGACCTGTGAGGACCAAATGCAAGCCTGCCAGTAGCCAGCAAGGAAAAGCGCATGACTTCTCCAGTGGGGAAGAATGGAGCATGTTGGGTACAATTTTTGGAACTGTGTGTAGGACGAGTATTAGCTTCTTCTCAAACGCGGTCACATCGTAATTGTGCGCACACACAATTAGTGTTTACGTTAAAGTAGTGATCGAATCCCACTCACTCCTAATGGATTCCAAATAAAACCTGAAATTTCCCTTGTCAGCTGTTTACTGACTCCACACGGAGTCTGGGGCTAAGCTCCGTGGTCTCACACTCTTCCTCAGCTGCCCGGTCAGGCTGGGACTGGGCTTAACGCACAGAAGCAGAAGTCAGATAGACTCACTGTAAAAAATTAAAACAACACTTTTCATAGTCTCCTAATTTAATTGATCCCAAGGAGTAACTATCCTTCATAGTTATTTAAATAGTATCCGAACAAAACAAGTTTAAGCGGTAACTTTTTAAAAAAAATCAATAATGTCAAATATATAAATAAGGATGCTTGTCTTAACTACTGTTTAAGATTTAGGAAGGTTCAGCATGGTACAAACTGAATGTTGGAATAAAAGCCATTACCTTACCGCAGTATTTGTGAAGTTTTTGTGGGTTTATGTAATGACATTATAGGCCAGGGGATGCAATGTTTCAGCCCTCCCTGGAGAGACTCAGTTGCCACCTGACAAAATATAGGTGAAGAGGAGTCACCTGCATTGGTGACCATAGCAACAGTCAGGCTTGTCATTGCTTGTTATGCAGGGCGTGAGTCTCAAGGCCCATTGCACAAAGCACTTTATTATTACAAAGCTCCGTGCTTGTTTTAAATGATCTGTTTCATATTTTTAATTTTGTTTTTTATTATATTATTTACATTTCAAATGCTGTCCCACTTCCCGGTCCCCCCTTCATAAGCTTTCTACCCCATTCCCCCTTCTCTTTGCTGCTTCCCCACCCACAGACTTACAGCCAACCATTAGACTGAGCCCAGGGACTCTAATGGAAGAGTTAGGGGAAGGACTGAAGGAGCTAAAGGGGAACAACAGTGTCAACTAACTGGACCCCCCAGAGCTCCCAGGGACTAAGCCACCAACCAAAGAACTGTTTCATTTTTGATGGCAAGCTTTTGAAGTACTGAGGGGGTTATATAATTTTTACTATCTTCTATATTCTTGCATGGAACTCCCTATATTTCAGGCTGGCCTGCCTCTAACTTCTGAGTGCTGGGGTTAAAGTGATAAGCCACAGGCCCTGCTGTCTTTGTGACCATTTCCCAAGCTGCCTGATTGTTTTCTTAAACGCCTCTGGATCATCCTTCCCAGATGACAGTTTCAAACTGTTAATATAAATGCACAGCAGTACAAATGCCTGAAATATTTACCTCAGTGAATTTTCTCAGATTAAACACATCCAAAGTGGGGACGCTTCACCTAGAGTGACAAGTGGGATTATAGGTTCTCTGGCTACTGATTATTTTGTGTGTGTGTGCGGGTGTCTGTGCTTTTTGTTCTTCTGAAGAACTAATTCTTTTGTGTTTATTTAGATTCTCTTCTCAGCAGCAATCTATTATGTTACATTATAACTGCTTCATAAATACAAAGACATTAAATTTTAAGATTTTAGTTATGACTGCTGGAGCTTAAACCAAAAACAAACAAACAAACAAAAAAAAAACCTGCCTCTTTCCTCACCCCTTTTAAAAATGCCATGTTGTAACTTCTTCTTCTTCTTCTTCTTCTTTTTTTTTTTTTTTTTTTTTTTTTTGGTTTTTCGAGACAGGGTATGTAGCCCTGGCTGTCCTGGAACTCACTTTGTAGACCAGGCTGACCTCGAACTCAGAAATCAGCCTGCCTCTGCCTCCCGAGTGCTGGGTTTAAAGGTGTGCGCCACCACACCTGGCTCTATGCTGTAACTTCTTTAACTTTTTTATGATTATTATTATCTTTTTAGTGTGTAAGTTCAAGGCTCATAAAAGATGTGCAGTGAGGGCAACAAACAACTGCAAATGGACCACGCTGGCCTCCATCGGGAAGGACATCATAGAGGACGAGGATGGTGTAAGCTGTGGCTCTGCCCCTCTCGTGCCCCCACCCCCCACCCCGTGCGCAACTGTCCTATAAGTCTTTCTGTGACTTTCTCTTCAGCTAGATTTCTGCTGAAGTGAGCCTCTGCCCTTTCTATGCGCACCTTTAGGATTCAGGAAGGCTAGATGGTCCATAAATGTGAACATAATGACTGGAGGTCTCTCAGGACACACAGGATTGAGTCTGTAGAGGAAGAAACCCATTCCTCATCATTTTCAGAGTAAAGGTGCCGGCCTTCTCCGCTTCGGGCTGACCATTACTTCTTCCTGTCCGCAGGTTGCCATGCCTCACCAGTGGCTCGAAGGCAACTTGCCTGTGAGTGCCAAGTGTGCAGTCTGTGACAAAACCTGTGGCAGTGTGCTTCGCCTGCAAGATTGGAAATGCCTTTGGTGTAAGACAATGGTAAGGGTGAGAGTTAGTCTGCACTTTGAAATTAGCATCTTTCCTTAACCGGCTCGTCTGTGTGGTCCGGAGGCAAAGCAAATCATTTCCAGCAGAGAGGATCCTGGTTGCACACACATCCCTTTGTGGCATAATGGTACACATTCAGGTATTTGAAGTATATTTTCTCTAGCATGGCAGTGGCGTGTGCATATGTACATGTGTGTGTGTATACAGATGTGTGTGTGTGTGTGTGTGTGCGCGCGCACACGCGTGTGTGTGCATGTTTTCATTTATTTCTCTCCGTGGTCTAAATGGCTCATTCATAGAGGTTGCATGTGTTCAGAAGGATCCCTATCTCATACAGGTTTTCTATATTAATTCTATCACATTGTAGCCACAATTTTCAGCAACCCATTCTGCCCCCGGCCCTGCCCCACGAGACTTAAGCCATGTGGTACCCTCAGAAGGCTCTGCTCCAAGGTGCTATTACGTTATCATTGATATCCGAAATATTATTTTGCTGCAGCCCTGGGTCTGTCCTCTGACACAAGGCCAAACCCAGTAGGCTATGCACTGCTGCAATTGGAGTTATATAAATAAATAGTTTTAAAAATTTGCATATGAACCAAGGAATAGTTTCCTTTCTGTGAGATGTTAGAAGAACAGGGTCTTTGACCGAGTGAGGACAGCCAGGGTGAGGAGGCGTCTGTGTGCAGTGTGCTGTGTGCAGACAGTGCCGGGGCAGGCCGTGGGGTGCACTCAGCTTATCTGTGCTGACCCGCTGCAGCAGGGACTGCCTTCCCCTGGGCTAGGTTTGTTTGGCAGTGTTTCGAGTCTTAGGGTATTTTAAGTTTGGAAATTAACCCCCACCCCCAACACACACACACACACACACACACACACACACAGACACACACACACACTTTAAATGTGTAAGACCCATCGCTTTTGTTAAGTGTGAGGCAGATCGGCAGAAAGCACACAAGATGTGGTTCTGATATATTGACTGTATCAATAATGAGACTGACTTGTAAATGCCACAGCATTTTAGTCCAGTCTGATAGGTGGCCTGCGCTTCCGTCCGCTTTTAAATCTAGCTTGACTCTTTGTCCTGGTGCTGTGGCCTGTTCCATCCTTCTGTCTTAAGAACTGCTACATGTGGACTGCTTTCTTTTTTATTTCATCTTGTCTTTGGTAGGCTTCTGTTGCTGTGATAAGGACACCATGACCATGGTAAAAGGGGGTGGGCTTCACTTGGCTTTTATTGCTCATCACGGTCCATCACAGATGGAAGCCAGGATGAGAGTGTAAGGCAGGGAGCCTAGATGTGAGAACTGAAGCAGATTCCATAGAGAAGAGCAACACTGGCCTGCTTAGCCTGTTTTCTTACACAGTCCAGGACTATCAGCCCAGGAGTGACACCTCCTACTGTGGTTGCCCAGCCCCCCATCAACCAACAATCAAGAAAAACGCCCTAAAGGCCAGTCTTACGAAGGCATTTTTCTAATTGAGGTTCCCTCTTCTAAGATGCCCCTAGCCTGTGACAAGTTCTCAGAAAGCTAACCAGCCCAACTTCATCATGTGTAGACTATAGCAGGTGTCTGTGCACCTCAGTAAACCCATTCCTTTTTTTTTGTATGAATTTTTTAAAATATTTTTTATTACATATTTTCCTCAATTACATTTCCAATGCTATCCCAAAAGTCCCCCATACCCTCCCCCCCACTTCCCTACCCACCCATTCCCATTTTTTTGGCCCTGGCGTTCCCCTGTACTGGGGCATATACAGTTTGCGTGTCCAGTGGGCCTGTCTTTCCAGTGATGGCCGACTAGGCCATCTTTTGATACATATGCAGCTAGAGTCAAGAGCTCCGGGGTACTGGTTAGTTCATAATGTTGTTCCGCCTATAGGGTTGCAGATCCCTTTAGCTCCTTGGGTACTTTCTCTAGCTCCTCCATTGGGAGCCCTGTGATCCATCCAATAGCTGACTGTGAGCATCCACTTCTGTGTTTGCTAGGCCCCGGCATAGTCTCATAAGAGACAGCTACATCTGGGTCCTTTCGATAAAATCTTGCTAGTGTATGCAATGGTGTCAGCGTTTGGAAGCTGATTATGGGGTGGATCCCTGGATATGGCAGTCTCTAGATGGTCCATCCTTTCGTCTCAGCTCCAAACTTTGTCTCTGTAACTCCTTCCATGGGTGTTTTGTTCCCAATTTTAAGGAGGGGCATAGTGTCCACACTTCAGTCTTCATTCTTCTTGAGTTTCGTGTGTTTAGCAAATTGTATCTTATATCTTGGGTATCCTAGGTTTTGGGCTAATATCCACTTATCAGCGAGTACATATTGTGTGAGTTCTTTTGTGATTGGGTTACCTCACTCAGGATGATGCCCTCCATGTCCATCCATTTGCCTAGGAATTTCATAAATTCATTCTTTTTAATAGCTGAGTAGTACTCTATTGTGTAAATATACCACATTTTCTGTATCCATTCCTCTGTTGAGGGGCATCTGGGTTCTTTCCAGCTTCTGGCTATTATAAATAAGGCTGCTATGAACATAGTGGAGCATGTGTCCTTCTTACCGGTTGGGACATAAGGAACACTACACACAAACAACATTTAAAAAAACCCACAGATTTATTATTTTCATTCTCTGTGTATGAGTATTTGTTCTGGATGTATGTCTGTGCACTGTGTGTGTGCCTGGTGCCCATGGAGGCCAGAAGACAGCTGTGCCAGATTCCCTGGAAGTGGAGTGACAGGAAGGTTCTAAGTCCCCTTCCCTGTGCTGGGAACCGGGCAGCTCCTGCTCTCAGCCACTCCCCGTCTCTCCAGCTCCTGGTACAACCTACATTTTAAATCTTCCTTTCACCTGCCATTTCTTTTGGGGGCTCCGTGCTCCTCCCGATTCCTGCTGCCTCTGTCAGCTGTGCATTTATTGCTGCTTCTCTCCTCTGGGGCTTAGCTGTTCATTTCTGACTTTTCGAAAGCACATCGATATGTGCTGAATGGTTTCATAGAGGCTTTGTGCAGGTTGTCTTCCTCTGCAGTGTGTGTGTGTGTGTGTGTGTGTGTGCATTTAGAAAAATAGTATAGAATGGCATTGCTGTTATAGGTGATGCATGTTGGCTTTCTGGAATGTCTTTTTTTCTCTGTTCTTCCCTGGCAAACTTAACTGTGACCTTAATTATTTCCACCCTATCCCATGTCAGTTACACATGCTGGCCTCTCTCGCCGTTCCCTGAGACGGCTGTCTTGGCCTCATACATCCTATATGCTTTCGCTGACGGTGTGCTTGCTTTGCATGAGTCATTGTACATGAGGATGCCCAATGCTTGCTACTGTCATCTAAAGGGCCAACAGAAGCCGGAAGGTCTACCACCCTGGTGGTTCGACGTGTACTGTAATGAACAGAGTCTGTCCATGTTAGCCCTGCTCTCCCCAGGCAGGGTTGCGCGGATCTCTTTCTGTGCTGCTCCACGATTCTCACACATGTTTAATTTTGAAACCGTCTCACCAAGCAATGGTTTAATCTCAGCACTCAGGAGGCAGAGGAAGGTGGATATCTGAGTTCCATGCCAGCCTGGTCTACAGATGGAGTTCGAGGATAGCCTGGGCCACACGGAGAAACCCTGTCTTGGCAAACAAAACAGAACACCCTCAGAACTACCTGTTCATGTTAATTTTTCTAGAA
Source organism: Mus musculus (assembly GCF_000001635.26). Lineage (NCBI taxonomy): Eukaryota > Metazoa > Chordata > Mammalia > Rodentia > Muridae > Mus > Mus musculus. The sequence continues at coordinate 78,620,698 of NC_000080.6, read as the reverse complement.
AACATTTTTTTGTTAATGATTATGTCATAGTTGAGAATTGTCCCCAGATAGGTCATCGGGAGAATGAAAGTCTTCATCACATTTTAGTTATCCTCCTGAAAGGTTTGGCTTAGTCAATGCATGTATGTCTTAAAGGACCAATTAAATAAAGCCATATTCAGTCAGTGTCCGTGGAACGTCTGCTTGACTAGCTGACATGTTTAAAAGGCTCTGTAGATGGGCACACAAGCTATTCTGAGAAGCCACGCTCCACCATGGTGAGGTAACCCTGTGTTTCCTCGCTCAGAATGTCTCTAGTTGGCTTGAGTCTTCTGCTTCTTTCTTGCAGGGCAGTGGTCTAGCTGAGGAAGGAGTCATGCATGTGCTTGTATCAGCACACATAAATACATAAGCTAAGATAAATTAGACTAGGAGGTTGTAGGATCACTGCAGAAAGAGCTTGCACATGGCAGATTTTATTTATTTTTATTAAATTTTATGACCATGACATTGAGATACTGTCCCTCCATCCTTCCTCTTTCTTCCCTCCCCACTCTCCCTCTCTTCCTCCTCCATATCATCTCTTCCGGCTTCCCTCCACTAAGCATGCACTCACTACATAACACTTACTTTAGATAACCATAGGAGTAGACTGCTCTGGGCAGAGTCACTCACATACAGTGCAAGCTTATTTCCCAGAAGGGTAAATACACCTTCAGTGGTTTCCTAAACACTGAACATTTTGTGATGATGTTGATCCTGAACAGACAGGTCT